>NC_133414.1:18240000-18610000 GCF_049350105.2 Macaca mulatta
AGAATTTTAAACCCAGAATTTCATATCCAGCCAAACTAAGTTTCATAAGTGAAGGAGAAATAAAATCCTTTACAGATAAGCAAATGCTTAGAGATTTTGTCACCACTAGGCCTGCCTTACAAGAGACCCTGAAGGAAGCACTAAACATGGAAAGGAACAACCGGTACCAGCCATTGCAAAAACATGCCAAAATGTAAAGACCATCGAGGCTAGGAAGAAACTGCATCAACTAACGAGCAAAATAACCAGTTAATATCATAATGGCAGGATCAAGTTCACACATAACAATATTAACCTTAAATGTAAATGGACTAAATGCTCCAATTAAAAGACATAGACTGGCAAACTGGAGAAAGAGTCAAGACTCATCAGTCTGCTGTATTCAGGAGACCCATCTCACACGCAGAGACATACATAGGCTCAAAATAAAGGGATGGAGGAAGATTTACCAAGCAAATGGAGAACAAAAAAAAGCAGGGGTTGCAATACTAGTCTCTGATAAAACAGACTTTAAACCGTCAAAGATCAAAAGAGACAAAGAAGGCCATTACATAATGGTAAAGGGATCAATTCAACAGGAAGAGCTAACTATCCTAAATATATATGCACCCAATACAGGAGCACCCAGATTCATCAAGCAAGTCCTTAGAGACTTACAAAGAGACTTAGACTCCCATACAATAATAATGGGAGACTTCAACACTCCACTGTCAACATTAGACAGATCAACGAGACAGAAAGTTAACAAGGATATCCAGGAATTGAACTCATCTCTGCAGCAAGCAGACCTAATAGACATCTATAGAACTCTCCACCCCAAATCAACAGAATATACATTCTTCTCAGCACCACATCGTACTTACTCCAAAATTGACCACGTAATTGGAAGTAAAGCACTCCTCAGCAAATGTACAAGAACAGAAATTATAACAAACTGTCTCTCAGATCACAGTGCAATCAAACTAGAACTCAGGACTAAGAAACTCAATCAAAACCGCTCAACTACATGGAAACTGAATAACCTGCTCCTGAATGACTACTGGGTACATAACGAAATGAAGGCAGAAATAAAGATGTTCTTTGAAACCAATGAGAACAAAGATACAACATACCAGAATCTCTGGGACACATTTAAAGCAGTGTGTAGAGGGAAATTTATAGCACTAAATGCCCACAAGAGAAAGCAGGAAAGATCTAAAATTGACACGCTAACATCGCAATTAAAAGAACTAGAGAAGCAAGAGCAAACACATTCGAAAGCTAGCAGAAGGCAAGAAATAACTAAGATCAGTGCAGAACTGAAGAAGATAGAGACACAAAAAGCCCTCCAAAAAATCAATGAATCCAGGAGTTGGTTTTTTGAAAAGATCAACAAAACTGACAGACCACTAGCAAGATTAATAAAGAAGAAAAGAGAGAAGAATCAAATCGACGCAATTAAAAATGATAAAGGGGATATCACCACCGACCCCACAGAAATACAAACTACCATCAGAGAATACTATAAACACCTCTACGTAAATAAACTGGAAAATCTAGAAGAAATGGATAATTTCCTGGACACTTACACTCTTCCAAGACTAAACCAGGAAGAAGTTGAATCCCTGAATAGACCAATAGCAGGCTCTGAAATTGAGGCAATAATTAATAGCCTACCAACCAAAAAAAGTCCAGGACCAGATGGATTCACAGCTGAATTCTACCAGAGGTACAAGGAGGAGTTGGTACCATTCCTTCTGAAACTATTCCAATCAATAGAAAAAGAGGGAATCCTCCCTAACTCATTTTATGAGGCCAACATCATCCTGATACCAAAGCCTGGCAGAGACACAACAAAAAAAGAGAATTTTAGACCAATATCCCTGATGAACATCGATGCAAAAATCCTCAATAAAATACTGGCAAACCAGATTCAGCAACACATCAAAAAGCTTATCCACCATGATCAAGTGGGCTTCATCCCTGGGATGCAAGGCTGGTTCAACATTCGCAAATCAATAAACATAATCCAGCATATAAACAGAACCAAAGACAAGAACCACATGATTCTCTCAATAGATGCAGAAAAGGCTTTTGACAAAATTCAACAGCCCTTCATGCTAAAAACGCTCAATAAATTCGGTATTGATGGAACGTACCTCAAAATAATAAGAGCTATTTATGACAAACCCACAGCCAATATCATACTGAATGGGCAAAAACTGGAAAAATTCCCTTTGAAAACTGGCACAAGACATGGATGCCCTCTCTCACCACTCCTATTCAACATAGTGTTGGAAGTTCTGGCTAGGGCAATCAGGCAAGAGAAAGAAATCAAGGGTATTCAGTTAGGAAAAGAAGAAGTCAAATTGTCCCTGTTTGCAGATGACATGATTGTATATTTAGAAAACCCCATTGTCTCAGCCCAAAATCTCCTTAAGCTGATAAGCAACTTCAGCAAAGTCTCAGGATACAAAATTAATGTGCAAAAATCACAAGCATTCTTATACACCAGTAACAGACAAACAGAGAGCCAAATCAGGAATGAACTTCCATTCACAATTGCTTCAAAGAGAATAAAATACCTAGGAATCCAACTTACAAGGGATGTAAAGGACCTCTTCAAGGAGAACTACAAACCACTGCTCAGTGAAATAAAAGAGGACACAAACAAATGGAAGAACATACCATGCTCATGGATAGGAAGAATCAATATCGTGAAAATGGCCATACTGCCCAAGGTAATTTATAGATTCAATGCCATCCCCATCAAGCTACCAATGAGTTTCTTCACAGAATTGGAAAAAACTGCTTTAAAGTTCATATGGAACCAAAAAAGAGCCTGCATCTCCAAGACAATCCTAAGTCTAAAGAACAAAGCTGGAGGCATCACGCTACCTGACTTCAAACTATACTACAAGGCTACAGTAACTAAAACAGCATGGTACTGGTACCAAAACAGAGATATAGACCAATGGAACAGAACAGAGTCCTCAGAAATAATACCACACATCTACAGCCATCTGATCTTTGACAAACCTGAGAGAAACAAGAAATGGGGAAAGGATTCCCTATTTAATAAATGGTGCTGGGAAAATTGGCTAGCCATAAGTAGAAAGTTGAAACTGGATCCTTTCCTTACTCCTTATACGAAAATTAATTCAAGATGGATTAGAGACTTAAATGTTAGACCTAATACCATAAAAATCCTAGAGGAAAACCTAGGTAGTACCATTCAGGACATAGGCATGGGCAAAGACTTCATGTCTAAAACACCAAAAGCAACGGCAGCAAAAGCCAAAATTGACAAATGGGATCTCATTAAACTAAAGAGCTTCTGCACAGCAAAAGAAACTACCATCAGAGTGAACAGGCAACCTACAGAATGGGAGAACATTTTTGCAATCTACTCATCTGACAAAGGGCTAATATCCAGAACCTACAAAGAACTCAAACAAATTTACAAGAAAAAAACAAACAACCCCATCAAAAAGTGGGCAAAGGATATGAACAGACATTTCTCAAAAGAAGACATTCATACAGCCAACAGACACATGAAAAAATGCTCATCATCACTGGCCATCAGAGAAATGCAAATCAAAACCACAATGAGATACCATCTCACACCAGTTAGAATGGCGATCATTAAAAAGTCAGGAAACAACAGGTGCTGGAGAGGATGTGGAGAAATAGGAACACTTTTACACTGTTGGTGGGATTGTAAACTAGTTCAACCATTATGGAAAACAGTATGGCGATTCCTCAAGGATCTAGAACTAGATGTACCATATGACCCAGCCATCCCATTACTGGGTATATACCCAAAGGATTATAAATTATGCTGCTATAAAGACACATGCACACGTATGTTTATTGCGGCACTATTCACAATAGCAAAGACTTGGAATCAACCCAAATGTCCATCAGTGACAGATTGGATTAAGAAAATGTGGCACATATACACCATGGAATACTATGCAGCCATCAAAAAGGATGAGTTTGTGTCCTTTGTAGGGACATGGATGCAGCTGGAAACCATCATTCTTAGCAAACTATCACAAGAACAGAAAACCAAACACCGCATGTTCTCACTCATAGGTGGGAACTGAACAATGAGATCACTTGGACTCGGGAAGGGGAACATCACACACCGGGGCCTATCATGGGGGGGGAGGGGGGAGGGATTGCATTGGGAGTTATACCTGATGTAAATGACGAGTTGATGGGTGCTGACGAGCTGATGGGTGCAGCACACCAACATGGCACAAGTATACATATGTAACAAACCTGCACGTTATGCACATGTACCCTAGAACTTAAAGTATAATAATAATAAATAAATTAAAAAAAAAAAAAAAGAAATGGAAACTTAAGGAAATTAACTAACATGCCCAAGATGAAAAAGCCAGCGTGAAGACTTGAAACTGATGCTCAATCTCATACTCCTTATTTTTTATTTTTTATTTTTATTTTTTTTGAGATGGAGTCTTGTTCTGTTGCCCAGGCTGGAGTGCAGTGGCGTGATCTCGGCTCACTGCAAGCTCCGCCTCCCGGGTTCACGCCATTCTCCTGCCTCAGCCTCCTGAGTAGCTGGGACTACAGGTGCCTGCCACCAAGCCCGGCTAATTTTTTGTATTTTTTTAGTACAGACGGGGTTTCACCATGTTAGCCAGGATGGTCTTGATCTCCTGACCTCGTGAACTGCCTGCCTCGGCCTCCCAAAGTGCTGGGATTACAGGCGTGAGCCACCACACCCGGCCAATCTCATACTCCTTCTACAGTGTTTGGTGAGGCTATCAGGTTACATATCAATCTAGATAAGGCTGAGTTAATGAAGGTAGCCTAAAAAAGCCAGCAAGCACCCCTTATCTAGATATGCTCTGTTGACGACCAGTTGACTGGTTTTTTTTTTTTCTTTTTTATGTATTCAAAAATGGAAAAGGCAATGCGTGAAAGAACTTCCTAAAATGCACTCACCTATGAAAATGAGAAACAGAGAAAGAGAAGTTAGGCAGCAGGGATGTATGTGGAGGTCTGTCCCTAAAAGTCCTACTGAGGATATCAATTTTCAGACTTCTCGTCCATGGCCTGGGACTGTTTGAACCTAGAGATACAGCAATGATTCTTTCTAAGACACAACTGAAGTTATATGTTGTTGCTGTTCCCAGGCTCTACTGTCTATGTTTTCACAGATGGTAACTCAGGACAATGAAAACATATTCTGGGATGCAAGTATAGCACAAAGCAAATCATTGCCTAGCTGATCTGAGCTTCGGAAATGAAAGGATAAATGAAATTTTTTATGAGGAAGATAATGCAATATTGCTCCTTAAAACAAAATAATAGATACTTTGAATCTTTCCTTTTTGTTCTATGAACTTGCAACTATTCAGAAAAACAAAGAAAAGAAAAATGACTACAATTTCACAGAATCTTTTTAAAGAAAACAGACACTACTAAATATTAACATAGAGTAATTCATCATCTTCCCAAAGCTACTAAGAATTTGTTGGCGCTCGGTACAAAAATAAGCAGATCCATTTCTCTCCAAGATTGTCAATATTGTCAATTTCCTCATCTTAATGGTGAAACATCGTTAGTCAGATATTAAGTCACTTGGGAAATCAGTGAGCTTGATTCTCTAAACCATGAGTCAGAAAGCTGCCTAGGGCCAATGAAAACCCTTAGTGGTATGCATTCTGCTTAGCTGAGTATCTCACCTGGGTTTGATCTTGTTGGCAAGGGGCTGCCATTGATCTTTGTTTTTATCTTTACTTAGGGAGGGGGTTTTTAGAGTTCCAAGAATGAAACTGACCCCTTGTTTACATTTCTCTATAATTCTTATTTCCTCTTAAAATCTAGTTTGCTGCACTCAATATATCTTGTCTTCCATATAATTCCTTCACGATTTTTTTTTCTCCAATTTTCTCTTTTCCTAAAAATGAATATAATATACATTCCTGGAAAGAAGCCATCCATGTAAAAACAAGTCTATTTCTGACGTGTCGTATTTTATGTGCACAATGGTATGTTGCCCATCGTGCTTAGGAGTCAGGGCTAGTAAGGGAAGGGGTTACAAACCACACAACAGTCACCACGGTGCAGCAATGTCCTCATCAGGTGGGGATGGCAGTGCTGGAGCTCAACGTGTCTTAAAACATTCACCTGAGAACAGCCTATGCTTACATCTTGTCATCTTCCTGCCTCTAATCTCTGCCCACAGACATCAGCATAGAATCAACTATGAAAAAAATAAACTTGAGGTGGTTGGAAAAAATACGTGTATTCTTGGCCAGGCGTGGTGGCTGATGCCTGTAATCCCAGCACTTTGGGAGGCTGAGGTGGGTGGATCACTTGACGTCAGGAATTCGAGACCACATGGCAGTCTGGCCAACAGGGCAAAACCCCGCCTCTGCTAAAAATACAAAAATTAGCCAGGCGCAGAGGTGCGCACCTGTAGTCCCAGCCACTCGAGAGGCTGAGGCAGGAGAACTGCGTGAACCTGGGAGGCAGAGGTTGCAGGGAGCCGAGATGGCGCCACTTCACTCCAGCCTGGGTAACAGAGCAAGAATGTTTAAAAAAAAGAAAAGAAAAAATATGTGTATTGCAAAGTGGATGAGAAAAAAGCAGCAGAAGCCATGAACGTATAAACTGCATATTTATGGAATAGGACAGAAATGAATTCCTAAGCTAAGGGGATTTTCTAGTTAGTGAGTATTTTGCCCTAAATATCTTTCCTTCTTCTGCAAAATTGGTTATCCTAATGAGAAATATAGTCGGAACTTCTAGTTGGTAGAATTTTATTCTGTTGAAGAAGCATCCAGGATATTCAATCATTTACACAAGTGCTTTGTTTTTAACATCTGGTTCAGAGGGGAACTGCAGGAACACACCTTTTTTTTTTTTTCCACTTTGGGAAGAGTGAAAAGAGGCGGCAAGTCAGCTACATTTGGGCACAGAGCATTTCTTACTACACTGTATTTTCAGGGACTTTGGCAAGCATGAGAACAACGTGGAGCAGGGTAAGGATCCGGGAAGGATGACACACACAAGCCTCAGCGATTTCAAATTTGCCCTGGGAAGACTTGCTTGGGGTAACGAGGGGAAGAGACGACTCTAGCCTGCGTCACAAGCTTGCTTCTGCCGAGTCCCCAAGGCTTGCCCCGATCATCTGAAACTGGAGGTATGTTATAAGCAAAGCTGGTTTTAAAGGCCCCCCCTTAAACTTAAGGAATAGGTACGTGTTTCTGCAGGAAAGAAGCACCCGTGTTCTACTACTGATGGCTTGCAAAACCACTCTGGAACGCACACAGCCTGCCTCTTGTTAACTTATTAACAGCATCTTACTAAGCGTGCAGTCTTTTCAGTGGTAATCCTCTGAAAATAATACACTAAAGTTCTATGGTCCCTGACTGCCACTCATGGAAGGAGAATAATGCCAAGAAAGGTCAGCCATGTTCTCTGGGCCCTTTTGTCTGAAGCCTGCAACCCCCTGGAGATCTGTCAATCCCAAGTGATGTCTCTATTTAGGTGCTGTCAGTGGAGACGGCAGAGGCATCACAGATTGCTAATGACGGCTGCTAACTGGAGCACACAGGAGACACTGGATGAGAGCTAGACATACTCCCTTCAGGGAAAAGGAGTCACACGCTAATGTCTGCAACTCAGGGTTAACAGAAAGGACCACAGGCTATTCATGATCATCTTTACTTATATCACTTTCAACCCATCTGCACATTTTAGCTGGGATGGGGAGTGGGAAGGAAGGGACAGATGACTGGGTTACCCTCCCCACCCTCATCTGCTTACTTCAGTATTAAGCAATGCTACTAAATTAAATTCACAAGTGCTTCCTAAAGCTACCTGAACTTAGAAGCCTAATAGAAAAGAATGATTAGGGTTCACTGGGGAAAAAAGCAAAGAAAAAAGCTTCCTGTTTGATGTTGTTCTTTCTTTTTAACAAAGAACCATGAAACCCAGGTATAATGTCCAGGGCAAACCTTAAAGGAGGAAACCATTATGAATGACAGGGATGGAAACTGCGTAAGCCAAACAGAGCAATGTCTCTGCGGAGTTAGAACCGGGACTTGCTGTAATAGGGCATGCTTGTTTTGTTTTCCAACTTAATGTCACCGGTGGATAACACAATACCTGTTTCTGTAGCGCTGCGATCCTCCCAGCAAGCGATTTGTCTCTGGGTTCTCTTTCCTCACTCTGCACCAGTCAGGGATGAAGCAATTTCAGAAGAGGGTTAATATAATTAGAGTAAAGCTGGCCATTATACTGTGTGAAAAGATGACACCCGACTCATATTGGCCTAGCAACAAGTTACCATTGCCTCAGCAGAGCTCGTCTGTCAGCTGTCGGAGGTAGGTTCCCTTTTAAGTAATAACATGCAGGAAGCATCTCACCCCGCTGTCAGTCAGCCTGCAATCGCCCTGACGCCGCACGCTTCAGTGCGTTGAGTTAGGAGCCCTCACCCATCCCCTTTATTAGAAGGCTGAACGGCGCTCTGGTGGTGTTCTAACAAGGATCAGGCAGCAGGATTAAGCACTGTGACAAAGAGGATCTAATAAGCTAGAAAGTGGTGCGTCTACAGACACGCTGGCTGGCTCCCAGACACAGATTCACTTTGCTCACTCCTCAGTCGGAAGGCGCAGGCCACTGGGGAAGCCAGGCAGCACCGTGATTAGCAGTGACCCTCTGACCGATGCTGCTATGAAGATCGTATATCACTCAGAGGCTTATTCTGCAATTGCAAATTGGATTTTCCATTTTATTACCCGCAAAAGGACCACATATGCTTCTTTCCAAAGCCTCTAGTACAGCAAGCTTTGCCATGCAACTGCAATTGTGTAAACACTAAATCATGCAAAACACTCATTCTCCTTGCTGGTTATAAATGTGATTGAATGCAATAGGCAATTGCAGCCCCATTAATAAGCATGCTCATTTTCACTTATGGAAATTGGTTGTTTCCATAATCACACTCTAAGAATTCTTCCTGAGTATTCAAAATCCTGAAACATGTGCCTAGCAGCACCATTTATCACATAGTAAGCAATCGAGGCGATCTAGGCAAATTTTTCATGTTATCAAAGTAGCATTCCCTCCCTTCCTAATTTCAAAATAATACCACAGAGAGCTTTTTTAAATTAATGTACTCCAAAATCCATGCTTTCTCATTCACTCATAAATATATAAGATTGTGGTCTAACAAGGTAAAACTAAAAAAAAAGTGGCTGATTGGGTACAGTCCATCATTACTATACTAGATTTGTCCAAACCCAAGTAATTGATTTGCTCAGAAGGGATCAAGATTGGACATAATAACAGCTGAAAGATCACCTCCTCTCTGCAGCGAATCCTCACATGGAAGCTAACCACAAAAGACTCCAATACAAAATAAAAGCTACATTTAGGGACGCTCCCACATAGACAAAGATTCTACACATAAGTCTCCATAATTCTCATTATGATGTGCTAGGCTACTAATTATAGCAGTGCATGATTATAGACAAATGGCTGACTCTGGAAAGTTCCTACTTCTTCACTTCTTTAGTAACTCACTTTACTGAGTGGAAAATGATCAGAAGGCCTATAAAATGCTCATATTGTAACAGACAGTGTCTGCAATAACTGAACATTGGAAACAACCGGAAATTTCATTCCCAGGTGATAAGCAGAATAATGTGCTATAGCCATACTATGAAATGCCATTCATTTATTAAAATAGAGTTATTTGTATGCACTGACCTGGAGGGAGGTCTATAACTATAATAAAAAAAATAAGAATGTACTAAGCTTGCTATCAACCAATTTTTGAAAAAATACAGAAGAAATCCATATATGTATATGACTAAATGTTTATGTGTAAAAGAAGAAAAGAATAATATTAAGTTATTAAGGTTGATTTTCTCAAATAAGGGAAATATTAATGTTGGTTTTCTCAAATTAAGGTGGGGCAGGAGGTTGAACTGGCAGAGCAAAGGATAAAACATGAATTATCGATTTGGAGAATTCCATGTTGTTACAAGTATGGATTATTCTCATAATTTAAAAATATTAAAGTACATTGAAAGGGAATTGTCAAAAACAAATTCAAAGCACATGGTGCATACTAATTGGTACAAAACAATATCTCTTAATTTAAGTATAGCCTATTGCAGTGAACATCATGCTTGTGGCCCATTCTCTTCTGTCTGCGTAATAGATGACGGTCTATAATGCCCTAAGCGGAAAGAGAATCTAGGTCTGAGGTTGCTTTTCTTTCTGTGCATCATCAATGCAATATAAGCTGGGATGTCTCATGACAGCTCTCAAATTTATTCTGTGGGGAACGCAAGGCCACACTGTCATTCCGGCAACTGTCTGCTTGGCCTTTCCAGCAACACATTTTTAAAAGAGGCATTCTGTACATTTAATACATGCATTGCATTGCTGCTTTAAGACACATACTAAAATAAACGGTTACTCTTTGGATCTAGTCGGGGAAGATAGTACAACTTACATAAAAAAAGATTTAAAAAGAGAAAACCACCACCCTAACAAATAGTTCCAACACAAGCAACACCTGATATAAGTGTGTGCTGGTGTGAAGAGGCCCTGAAGCGAAAAGGCCCAGAAGAAAAATAGCATTTTACATTGTTTCCACCCAATGCTCTTCTTGGCCATTTGGTATCTGTGGTCCAGGTTAAGAAGGGATAGAAGGAGCTCTCAGTTGCTTATAAATATAATTAACCAGCAACAGAACAGTGCCATCCTCAACAGTCACCTCCAAGGTTGCCTTACATTGCAAGTTGAAATGGCTTTTAAGTAAATAATTTATGTTTTAAACCTGGCATCCATTTAGGATTTCTCAATCATTCTTCTAAATGTGGGAGGCAATCTTGTTTTTGCTTGCCAGATTTCCTTTTTACTGCTCAGGTAATGTTAGGACATAACGGACAAAAAAAGTGGTGGATCTGGCTCCCGATTCCAAGAACCATTCACTGACTTGGGCAAATTCTTACACTCTGTTGCGCTCCAGTTACCTCATCTGCCAAGTGAGAATAACACTACCAACTGATAGAACTGGGGACAGGGGCCAAAACGTGCATACAAAATGGTTCCATAAACTAGAAAGCACTTTGAAAATAGAAAATAAGATTTTCGCTATTAAGTAAAACCTCCAAAAGTAAGAAAATGTATACTTGAAGGCAGTTTGCCTAAAATAAGAGTTCCCCTCAAGGAATTCTTAAACCCCTGAAATTGAGTGCAAAATTTGCACGGAGGCACTCTTCTGAGAAAAGCACCCATTCATAAGATTTGCAAAGGTCTGTGATCAAAAGTAGGGTTAAGATAAAATTTAGGAGCACTGATTTCATTTCTTAGAGGACTGAAATATTTCATTTTCTTCTTTTTCTTTTTTTAATTATTATTATTATTATTATTATTATTATTATTATTTTGAGACAGAATCTCGCTCTTCACTCAGGCTGGAGTGCAGTGGTGCGATCTCAGCTCACTGCAACCTCCACTTCCCGGGTTGAAGTGACTCTCCTGCCTCAGACTCCCAAGTAGCTGGGAATACAGGCATGTGCCACCAAGCTCGGCTAATTTTGTTTTTTTTTTATTGTTAGTAGAGATGGAGTTTCACCACGTTGGCCAGGCTGGTCTCAAACTCCTGATCTCAAGTGATCCACCCGCCTCGGCCTCCCAAAGTGTTGGGATGACAGGCATAAGCCACTATGCTCGGGTGAGGACTGAGAGATTTCTAGGCAGCAGCAGTCTTCTGCACCTAGCAGGAGTTTCCAAGACTCTCTAGCAGGAGTCTTCTGCTGTGCTCCCTGGCTGTGCTCGGCCATTCCTTGTCATCCCCCCATGATCCTCACTTCCTTTAAGTTCCCCAGCTCGTAGGGGCTGAGAGGAGGACATCCTTCCAACCTCCCGGGAAGACGGAAACGTTAACACCAAGGGAGCCTCAGGTACCTTAGAAAGCCCAGTGAGAAGCTGACTGCTGCAACGTAAACCGAAATAAATACACGTTCAACAAATATGTTTTGGTATCATTACTTTATACAGAATCAATAAAGTTATCACAAAACAGCCTTCACCATGGCTGTTTATCATAAACGAATAGGTCTGCCACCTAAATAATACATTTATCTGGCTAGTTTAGCATTTGCTTAACATTCTATCTCAGACCCTTTCCACAACTGTCCCGCTAGCAAGATTTAATATGAATAATACATAGAGTTGTTTAATTGATTTGTAATACTACAGACAGAAACAACTTGTTTTTCTCTTCCTAGGTCCTCTAGCACTTAGTTAATCCCTATGGCCTGAGATATATGGGCTTGTCAAGCCATCCATATTGCCTGGTTACTTTTATTCTATAGAAGACCTTTGAAAGAGCTATAACATTCTCTACACAAAAATAGTAGTCTATGTCAAGTGAGGGGCACAAAACATTGGAAGAGTAAACTTTAGAAAATAATAACCATTACATCTATAATTAAGACAGAAGGCCCAAAACAGTATCTACCATTTGGGCTTCTGAATATACAGATGTAAGTCAATACAATGACTAGAAAACCTCTCATTAAGACCGAGCTGTACATTCTACTCATTTACAATTCAAAAATATCCTCCTACAAACTAACATAAAGCCAAAAGTACTATAATTCACAAGTGATGTGGTCTGGATTCACATCCCTGCCCAAATCTCATGTTGAACTGTAATTCAACATGGTGGAGGTGGAGTCTGGTGGGAGGTGATTGGATCACGAGGGTGGTCCTTCATGGTTTAGCAACTGATGTTTGGTACTGATCTTGTGACGGTGAGTTATCACGAGATCTGGTTGTTTACAAATGCATAGCATCTCTCCCTTCTCTCTCTAGCTCCTACTCCCACCAGGTAAACCACCTCGCTCCTTCATGCCTTCTGCCACGACTGTAAGCTTCCTGAGGCCTCCCCAAAAGCTGAGCAGATGCCAGGATCATGCCTCCTGTACAGCCTGAGAAACTGTGAGCCAATTAAACCTCCTTTTTTTATAAATTACTCCGTCTCAGACATTTCTTTACAGCAGTGTGAGAACTAATACAGAAAACTGGTACTGAGGAGTGAGACATTGCTATAAAGATATCTGAAAATGTAGAAGTGATGTTGGAACTAGGTAACGGGCAGAGGTTAGAAGAGTTTGATGGACTCAAAAGAAGATAGGAAAATGAGGGAAAGTTTGGAACTTCCCAGAGACTGTTTGAATGGTTATGACCACAATGTTGGTAGTGATATGGGCAGTGAAGTCTAGGCTGAGGATATCTCAGATGAAAATTAGAAACATATTGGGAACTGGAGTAAAGACCACTTTTGTTATGCCTTAGCAATGAACTTGGCTGCACTGTGCCCCTACCCTAAGGATATGTGGAACTTTGAACTTGACAGTGATGATTTAGGGTATCTCGTAGAAAAAATTTCTAAGCAGTAAAGCACTCAGGATGTGCCTGTCTGCTTCTGATAGCCTATGCTCATACTCATGAACAAATAAATAATGTGAAGTTGGAACTTATATTTAAAGGGGACGCAGAGAATAAAAGTTTAGAAAATTTGCAGCCTGATCATGTGGTAGAAAAGTAAAGCTTATTTTCAGGAGAGGAATTCAGGCAGGATGTAAAAATGTGCATAAGTAAAGAAAAGCCAAGTGCTAATAGTCAAGACAATGGGGAAAAAGTGTCAAAGGCATCTTAGAGAACTTCGTGGGGACACCTCCCATCATAGGCCAGGAGGCCTAGGAGGACTGAACAGTTTCCTGCACCAGGCCCAAGGCCCTGCTGCTTAGGATACTACTTCCTGGATCCCACTCACTTTACCTCTGGCCATGGCTCAGCTCGGGCCACTGCTTTACCTCTGACCCAGGTACAGCTCCGACCACTGCTTCAGAGGGGCAAGCCATAAGACTTAGTGGCTTCCATGTCGTGTTAAGCCAGCAGGTGTACAGAGTGAAAGAGCTGAAGATTGGAAGCCTCTGCCTAGATTTCAGAGAACGTAGGGAAAAGCCTGAATGTCCAGGCAGAAGCCTGCTGGAGGGGCAGAGCCCTCATGGAGAACTTCTACTAGAGCAGTGTGAAGGAGAAATATGGGGTTGGAGCCCAGACACATAGTCTCCACCAGGGCACCGCCTACTGGAGCTATCAGAAGAGGGCCACCAGCCTCTAGGACCAGAGAATGGTAGATCCACTGACAGGCTGAACCCTGCACCAGGAAAAGCTGCAGGCACTCAATGCCAGCCCATTAGAGCAGCCACAGGAGCTAAACACTGCAAGGCCACAGAGGTGGAGCCATCCAGGGCTTTGGAAGGCCATCTCTTGAATGAGAGTGCCCTAAACGTGGAACATGGAGTCAAAGGAGATAATTTTGATGTCTTAAGATTTAATGACTGCCGTGCTGGGTTTTGAACTTCCATGGGAGCTGTAGCCCCTTTCTTTTGGCCAATTTCTCCCTAGGAACAGCAGTATTTACCCAATGCCTCTATCTCCATTGTATCTTGAAAGTAACAAACTTATTTATTTTACAGGCTCACAGGTGGAAGGGACCAGCCTTGTCTCAGGAGACTTTGGACTTTTGAATTAATGCTACAATGAGTTAAGATTTTGGGGGACAGTTGGGAAGGCATGATTGTATTTTGCAATGTAAGAAGCACATGAGATTTGGAGGGGCCAAGGGCAGAATGATACCGTTTGGATCTGTGACCCTGCCCAAGGCTCATATTGAACTGTAAACCCCAATGTTGGAGGTAAGGCCTGGTGTGAGGTGGCAGGACCATACGGATAGTCCTTCATGAATGATTTAGCAACATCCCTCTGGTGCTGTTCTAGTGACAGCGAGTAATCATAAACTCTGGGTGTTTAAAAGTGTGGGGCACCTCCCCACTTCCTTTCTTGCTCCTGCTCCCACCATGTGAGTCATCTCACTCCCCCTTTGCCTTCTGCCATGACTTTAAGTTTCCTGAGACCTCCCCAGAAGCTGAGCAGATGCCAGCATCATGCTTCCTATATGCCATGCAGAACTCTGAGCCAATTAAACCTCTTTTCTTTATAAATTACCCAGTCTTAGGTATTTCTCTATAGCAGTGCGAGAACAGACTAATACAGCAGGGTTGGTTGGGTTAGAGAAATGGACAAACATTTTCCCTGCATTGCTGGTTAGAATCCAAACTGGCACCTCTATTCTGAAAAGCAATTTGGCAATTTATATTGAGAGCTGTGAAAATGTTCATACTGTGTGACCTGGTAATTCCACCCTAGTAATAAATTTATGCTGAGGAAATAATCACTCATATTAACAATGATTTATGAATATAGATTTTCAACTGAGTGTTGCTAATGTCCTTCTGAACAACTAGAAACAACTCAGATGTCTAGGAGTTGGTTCACGAGACACTCAGAGGATGGTGTAATAAGTAGCCATATGATTAAAAATGTTTTCAAATAAAATTTAATGACATGAGGCAATGGTCATGACATAATACTGAAGGTCAAAATGAAGGCTATGAAACTTATATAGCATGATCATAACTTTTTAAAACAGAATATATACACAGGTGTATAGGAAAAAGACTAGAAGAAATACACATATAAGTGTATATGCATATGAACAGAGAAAAGACTAGAAAAAAATCTCAGAATTTAAAGTGGTTATTTTTGGATGACAGATCATAAATGCTACCCTTTTCTGTTTCCCAGATTTACTGAAGCAGCGGTTCTCAAACTTGAGTGTGCATCAGAATATGTCTTACAGAATGACTAAAACCTCTAGAGTTTTTAGTTTCATAGGTCTTGGGTGAAGCCCTTGTGTTTGCATTTCTAACAAGTTCTTAGGGGATGATGGTGTTTCTGGCCGAAGGACCATACTCTAAAAAAATCTCTTTTCTTTCACAAGGATAAAATTTTTAACATTAGAACTTTAAAATTTTAAATAAAAGAAAAAATTAAATCTATTTAGAGTACTGAAAAATAAATCTGAATTTTTAGATACTACCACAAGTTCTACAAAGGATAAAAAAACCCCAACTAAAGAATCATCATTATCATAATAATATTGGTTTTTATTTCTTATACGTGTACCATGTACCAGGTATCATTTTGGGAGCTGTGCATACATTATTCCAGGGTGTCACAATAATCTTGCATGGAAGGCATTTTTATGATCTCATCTTAAAAAAGAAGCGGCAACTACCATTTTGGGGGTTTAGGATTCTTACTCAAGGTCATGTGACTAGTAGGCAGCCAGGCAGGTATTTAAAAACCAATTTATCTGGCTCTTTCAAAGGCCTTGGTCTTTCCAGTATGTAACACTTAACAGATTTTCTCCCTCCTGTAAAAAGGTATTGAATATTGTTGGTATTATCAATAATGTGACATGATTTAGGAGCACTGGGGAGTTATACACAAAAACAAGTCACACCTCCCTCACAGGGCCCAGAATTCTGTCATTGGAATCATTCCCTTTGGGCTGAAAGCCCTATTACCTCCAGAAATTTTATTTTTAAATTAAAACACCCTAGTGGGGTAATGCATTAGGTGAATACACTTTCTTTTCTTTTTGTTTAGTTTTTTTGGTTCTACTTTAAATTGGTTACTTTTAAAAAAATAATATCCTCTGCTTTTTTAGTTAGTTGACTGGTTAGTTTTCCCCCCACTTTTTATCGCATTAAAACACACATGGGATAAAATTTATCATTTTCACGATTTTTAAGGGTATGGTTTGGTGATATTAATACATTTGCAATTTTGTGCAAACACCACTGTACCATCGGCCTCCATAACTTTTTTCATCCTGTAAAACTTGAACTCTAAAATCATACAACAATAACTCCCCATTTCTCCTTTCCCTTATCTCGTGGCAACCACCATTCCATTTCTCTCTCTGATTTTGACTGTTCTAAGTATCTCATATACATGGAATCATACAGCATTTTTTCTTTTGGACTGGCTTATTTCACTTCATATAATGTCCTCAAGGTTTGTCTATGTTGTGGCATATGTCAAAATTATCTTCCTTTTTTAAGGCTAATATTCCACTGTGTATATAGTCATCTCTCAGTATCCATGGGGTACAGGTTCCAGGACCCCTGTGGATGTCAAAATTGACGGATGCTCAAGTCTCTTACATAAACTAGTGTAAATTTTCATATAACCTGTACACATCCTCTGTGTGCTTTAAATAATCTCTAGATTACTTATAATATGAATGTGATATAAATATGATATTTATATGTGATATAAATGATTTTATACTATATTTTAAGATATGTACCTTTAAAAGTGTTGTTCTGGGGCCGGGTGTGGTGGCTCAAGCCTGTAATCCCAGCATTTGGGAGGCCGAGGCGGGCGGATCACGAGGTCAGGAGATCAAGACCATTCTGACTAATACGGTGAAACCCCGTCTCTACTAAAAAAATACAAAAAACTAGCTGGGCGAGGTGGCGGACACCTGTAGTCCCAGTTACTCAGGAGGCTGAGGCAGGAGAATGGTGTAAACCTGGGAGGCGGGAGCTTGCAGTGAGCTGAGATCTGGCCACTGCACTCCAACCTGGGCGACAGAGCAAGACTCCGTCTCAAAAAAAAAAAAAAAGTGTTGTTCTGCTATTTTTGTTGTTTTTTTTCCCCATACAGTTTATTTGTTTGAGACAGTCTCGCTCTGTCACACAGGCTGTAGTGCAGAGGCGTGATCTCAGCTCACTGCAACATCTGCTTCCCAGTTCAAATGATTCTCCTGCCTCAGCCTCCCAAGTAGCTGAGACTACAGGCAAGTGCCACCACACCCAGTTAATTTTTGTATTTTTTAGTAGAGATGGGGTTTCACCATGTTGGCCAAGCTGGTCTTGAACTCCTAACCTCAAGTGATCAGCCCACTTCGGCCTCCCAAAGTGCTGGGATTACAGGAGTGAGCCACTGCACCCAACCCCCACACTTTTTATTTTATTGATTGGCTGATTCTTTTTTGAGAGATGCGTCTCTCTCTGTTGCCCAGGCTGGTGGTGGACTTCTTGGCTCAAGCAATCCTCCTGCCACACCCTCCTGAGTAGCTGGGATTATAGGCACACGGCACCACGCCCAGCCCAAATGTTTTTGATCTGTGGTTGGTTGATTCCGTGAATGAAGACTCTATGGATACAAAGGGCCAAATGTAAATACCATATTTTGCTTATCCATTCATCTGTTGATGTATGCGTGCGCTGCATTCACATTTTAGCTACTGTGAATAATGCTACTATAAATACGGCTGTACAAATATCTTTCTGAGACTGTTTTTAATTATTTCGGGAATATACTCAGAAGTGAAATTGCTGGGTCATATGGTAGTTTTAATTTTTTGAGAAACTGTCATACAATTTTCCATTTCCACCAACAGTGCACAAGGGTTCCCAACCTCATCTTTTTGTTAATACTTGTCATTTTTTTTATAGTAACCATCCTAATGGATGTGAAATGATGTAGCATTGTAGTTTCCATTTGGACTTCCCTAATGACTAGAGATGTTGAACATTTTTTCATATGCTTATTGGCCATTTATGTATCTTCTTTGGGAAAATGTTATTCAAGTCCCTTGCCATTTTTCAATTGGGTTGTGTTTTTTTGTTGTTGCTGTTGTTGAGTTTTAGTTCTCTATACACTCTAAATTTTAATCCTTTATCAGATATACAATTTACAAATATTTTATCTCATTCTGTGGGTAGTCTTTTTAGAAAAAATATATTTTAATTGACAGTGAAATTATACATACTTATGGGGGTACAATTTGATGTTTTGATACATATCTATGCTGGATAACTATCCAATCTGGGTGGCTAGGGTATCCATCACCTCATGCACTTAAATGTTGTGAGAACATTTGAAAGCCTCTCTTCTAGCAGTTTGCTAATATACAATATTTCACTGTTAGTTACAGTCACTCTACCGTGTAACAGAACATCAAAATTTATTCCTACTATCTACTTGTAACTCTGTATCCACTGGCCAACATCTCTGCATCCTTCCTTCTCTTCCCTTCCCTCCCAGTCTCTGGTAACCACTGTTCTACTTCCTGCTGCAATGATACCAACTCTGTTTTCATTAAGAAAAAAAGATCTCATATGAGTGAGATCATGTGTTATGTGTCTTTCTGTGTCTGGGTTATCTAAACATGACTTCCTTCATGTTCATCCATGTGTGGCAAATGAGAAGATTTCATACTTCTTATGGCTGAATAATATTCCATTTTATATATATATACTCCACATTTTCTGTATTCATTCATGCATTAATGGACACTTAAGGTTGATTACATATCTTAGTTATTGTGAATAGTGCTGCAATAAACACGGGAGTTGAAGTTTTCTCTTCAACATACTAATTTCTTTTGGATATATACTTAGTAGTGAAATTGCTGGATCGTATGGTAGTTCTATTTTTAATTTTTTGAAGAATCTCCAGACTGTTTTCCATAATGGCTAATTTACGATCCCACCAACAATGTGTTTCCCTCTCTCCACATCCTTGCCAACACTTACTTTCTTTTCTCTTTTTAACAATAGCCACACTAACTGGAGTGAGGTGGTATTTCATTGTGGTTCTGATTTGCATTTTCTTGATGATTATTGATGTTATTTTTTCATATACATGTTGGCCATATGTATGTCTGTTTTTGAGACATGTCTATTAAGGTAGTTGGCCCAATGTTTTAATCAGGTTTTTTTTTGCTGCTATGATCCTTATGTATTCTGAATATTAACCTCTTGCCAGATACATAGTTTGTAAATATTTACTCTCATTCTTTAGGTGACTCTTCACTCTGTTAATAGCTTCCTTTCCTATGCAAAAGCATTATAATTTGATGTGATCCTGTCTGTCTAGTTTTGCTTTTGTTGCCTGTTGCTTTTGAAGTCTTATTTAAAAAACCCTTCTCCAGGTCAATGCTGTGAAAAGTTTCCTCTATGTTTTCCTCTAGTAGTTGCATAGTTTTCGGTTTTACATTTACATTTTTAATCTGTTTTTTTTTTTTTTTTTTTTTTTTTTTTTTATGGTAAGAGGTAGAAGTCTGGACTCATTCTTTCGCATGTGGATATCCAATTTTCCCAGCACCATTTACTAATGTGTGTTCTTAGCACCATTATGAAAATTAGTTGGCTACAGGTGTGTAAATTTATTTTTGGGCCCTCTATTCTGTTCCACTGGTTTATGTGTCTGTTTTTAAAGCCAGTACCATGCTTAGGTTACCATAACTTGTAGTAGCATTGACTCTTGAACAACAACTTTTGACTCCCCCAAAATAACTATTAACAGCCTACTATTGATCAGAAACCTTACCAATAACATAGTCAATTAACATATTTTGTATGTTACATATATATTATATTCTTACAGTAAAGCTAGAGAAAATGTCATTAAGATAAACATAAGGAAGAGTAAATATATTTATTATTCATTAAGTGGATGTGGATTATTATAAAGGTCTTCATCCTTATTGTCTTCCTGTTGAGTAGGCTTCCTGTTGAGGGACTGGTCTTGCTGTTTCGGGGTGGCAGAAGCAGAAGAAAATTGACATAAAAGTGAGCCTGCACAGTTTAAATCTAAGTTCTTTAGGAGTTAACTGTACATTTTGAACTTGGGTGGTATGATACCTCCAGGCTTTTCTTTTTGCTTAGGGTTGCTTTGGCTATTTGTGTCCTTTTTGTGGTTCCATATGAATTCTAGGATTTTTTTTCTATTTGTGTAAAGAATGTCATTAGTATTTTGATAGGAATTGCATCAAATCTGTAGATCATTTTAGGTAATATGGCCATCTTAACTATATTAATTCTTCCAATCCATGAAGACAAAGTAGCTTGTCATTTATCTGTGTACTCTTCAATTTCTTTGGTTAAAGTTTTAGAGTTTCAATATAGAGATCTTTCAATTTGGTTCAGTTTGTTTCTATTACTATTATTATTATTTTTTAGCTATCATAAATGGAACTGTTTTCTTCATTTCTTTTTCAGACAATGAACTAATGTTAATAATTATTAGTTATTAGAAAGACTACTGATTCTTGTACGTTGATTTTGTATCCCATAACTTTACTGAATTCATTTATTAGTTCTACCAGTTCTTTAGTAGAGTCCTTTGGGGTTTCTACATGTAAGACCATGTCTGCAAACAGGACAATCTGACTTCCTCTTTTCCAATTTGGATGCCTTTTATATTTTTCTCTTCCCTAATTGCTTAGGCTAGGACTTCCAGTACTATGTTGAACAGAAGTGGCAGAAGTTGGCATCCTTGTCTTGCTCCAAATATTAAAAGAAAACTCTTCCCCAATCAGTAGATGTTAGCTGTGGGTTTTTCATATATGACCTTTAGTGTGTTAAGGTACATACCTTGCATAACTAATTTGTTGACAGTTTTTATGAGAGAATGTTGAAGGATGTCAAATGCTTTTTCTGCATCTACTGAAATGATCATATTGTTTTTGTCTTTCTTTCTGTTAATGTGATGTATTACACTTACTGACTTGCATAAGTTAAACTACCTTTGCATCATGGTATGAGTAATACTTGATCATAGTGAATCATCTTTTTAATGCGCTGCTAGATTCAGGTTAATATCTTATTAAGAATTCCTGCATCTATATTCACAACATAGATATTTACCTATAGTTTTTTGTTGTTGTTGTTGTATCGTTGTCCAGTTTTGGAATCAGGGTAATGCTGGCCTCATAAAATTTAAGAAATACTCCCCACTTACCAATTTTCTGGAATACTTTGAGGAGAATTGTTATTAGTTCTTCTTCAAATGTTTTATAGAATTCAGTAGTGAAGTCATCAGTTTCTAAGCTTTTCTTTGATGAAAGACTTATTTATTTATTTATTATACTTTAAGTTCTGGGATATATGTGCAGAACGTGCAGGTTTGTTACACAGGTATACATGTGCCATGGTAGTTTGATGAACCCATCATCTACATCAGGCATTTCTCCAATGCTATCCCTCCTCTTACCTCCCACCCCCGACAGGCCCCGGTATGTAACATTCCCCTCCATGTGTCCATGTGTTCTCCTTGTTCCACTCCCACTTATGAGTGAGAACATGCAATGTTTGGTTTTCTGTTCCTGTGTTAGTTTGCTGAAAATGATGGTTTCCAGCTTCATCCATGTCCCTGCAAAGGATATAAACTCATTCTTTTTTTATGGCTGCATGGTATTCCACATGGTGTACATGTGCCACATTTTCTTTACCCAGGAAAGATTTTTTATAACTAGTTTCCTCACTAGTTATTAGTCTGTTCAGATTTTTAATTTCTTTATAATTGAATCTTGATAGGTTGTATGTATCCAAGAACTTATCTATTTCTTCCATGTAATCAAATTTGTTGGCATATAGGAGCTCATAATATTCTCTATAATGTTCTGTATTTCTGTAGTGTCAGTTGTAACATCTCCTTTCCCATCTCTGATTTTACTTGAGTCTTGTTTTCAGTCTAGCTAAAAGTTTGTTGATTTTGCTTATTTTTTCAAAAAATCAACTCTTCGTTTTGTTGATCTTTTGAATGTTAATTTGTCTTTATTTCTGCTCTGAGCCTTATTCCATCTTTCAATCAATTTTGGGTTCAGTTTGTTCTTCTTATTCTAGTTCCACCATTAGGTCGTTCATTAGAAATCTCTCCTCTTTTCTAATGTAGTTGTGTATTGCTATAAAATTCCCTCTTAAAACTGCGCTTGCTGTGTCTCACAGGTTTTGGTATGGTGTGTTTGCATTCTTGTTTGTCTTAAAGCAATTTTTCATTTCTCTGTTAATTTCTTAATTGACCCACTGGTTGTTTAGGGCCATGTTGTTTAATTTCCACGTATTTCAAAGAATCCAAAGTTGCTCATGTTGTTGTTTTCAAGTTTTATATCATCGTGGTTAGAAAAGATACTTGATAGGATCTCTATCTCAAATCTGTTAAGGCTTGTTTTGTGGCCTACCATGTGCTCTATCCTGGAGAATGTTCCATGTGTAATTGAGAAGAATTTGTATTCTGCAGCCATTAGAATGTTCTGTAAATGTCTACTAGGTGCATTTGGTCTTTGATGCAGTTTTAGTCTCATATTTCTTTGCCAAACTTCTCTTTTATAATTGTATTGCAGTTGATCTGTACCATTATGTGCAATCCTATTTGTTTTGTATATCTGTATGTTTCAGGGTTGAGTGCATATGTATTTATAATTGTTATATTCTCTTGTTGAATTTATCCTTTAATCATGACATAATGACCTTTTTTTTCTTTTTCCAGTTTTTGACTTAAAATCTGTTTTATCTGATACAAGCATAACTACACCTGCTCACTTTTGGTTTCCGTTTGCATGGAATATGTTTTTCCATTCCTTCACTTTCAGTTTATGTTTGTCTTTAATAATGATGTGAGCCTCTTGTAGCCAGCATATAGGTGGGTCTTATTTTTAAAATCTGTTCAGCCACTCTGTATGTTTAAATTTGAGACTTTAATTCATTTACATCCAAGGCTATATCGATAAAAATTTATTCTTGCCATATTTTTGTTTTCTGCTTGTTTTGTAGATCCTTCTTCCCTTTCTTTTACTCATGTTATTTTCCTTCGTGGTTTGGTGGTTTTCTGTGCTGCAAAGTTTTGTTTTCTTTCTCTTTATTGTTTATTATTCTGTAGTAATTTCTTTCTTTGTGGTTACCATAGGGCTAACATAAGAGTCTTGTAGTTACAATAGACTATATCGACCTGATAGCAATTTAAATCTGGTTGCATGAAAGTATTCTAGACTTAATCCCATACACAATTTATATTTTTGTTGCTTTGATTTACTTATTTATTACATATTTGTAGCCACTAAGTGTGGTGGTTATTTTTGACCATTTTGATTTCTAAGTCTTCATACTAGAGGATTGAGAGATTTACACAGCACCATTAAATTACTAGAGGATTTTAAGTTTATGAATTTACCTCTACTAGTGAGTAGTACACCTTCACATGTTTTCATGATAATTATTGTCCTTTCTTTTCCAGTGGTAGCACTCCCTTAAGCATTCCTTATAAGGTCACCCTACTGGTGACAAATTCTCTCAGCCTTTGCTTGTCTGAAAAGGTCTTTAATTCTCCTTCATTTCTGAAGGAAAACTTTGTTGGATATAATATTCTTGGCTAAGAACTCCTCCTCCCCAGAAGCCCCCCTTCTTTAAGCACTTTGAATATATCATCCCATTCTCTTCTAACCTGCAAGGTTTCTGCTGAAAAATCTACTAATAGTCTAATGGACATTCCCTTGTGTGTGATGTGCCACTTTTTTCTTGTGGTTTTTAAAATTCTGTCTTTAACTTTTGAGAGTATGATTATAATGTGCCTCAGAGAGGACTGAATCTAACTGGGGACTTCTGAACCTGCTGAATTTCTATGTCCATATTTTTCCCAAGACTTGGGAAGTTTTCATCTATTATTTCATTAAATAGGTTTTCTGTGCCCTTCTCCAACTCTTCTCCCCATGAAGTTCCTACAGTGCAAACATTTGTTCACTTAATGGTATTGCATGAGTCCCATAGGTTTTCCTCACTTAAAACAAAATTCCTATTTTTTTTCCCTCTGACTGGGATAATTCAAGAGGCCTGTCTTCAAGTTCAGAAATTATTCTGCTTGATCTAGTCTGTTGTTGAAGCTCTCAGTTGAACTTTTTATTTCACTCATAATTCCTCAGCTCCAAGATTTCTGTTTGGTTCTTTATGACACTTATTTTTGTTGCATTTCTCATTCAGATCATGGATTGTTTTCCTGATCTCACTGAATTATTTGCTGTATTCTCTTGTATCTCCATGAGTTTCCTTAGGATTATCTGAATTTATTTTCAGGCATTTCATAAATGTCCTTTTCTTTGGGGTCTGTTACTAAAGACTTATTTTGTTCCTTTGGAGGTATCACGTTTCCTTGCTTTTTCACATTTCTTGTGTCCCTATGCTGATATCTGAACATCTAGTGGAATAGTGACCTTTTCTAAGTTTATGAAGTAACTTTCATTAGGAGATAATTCTTCCTGTAGACTGGTCCCAAGGTGTCATTTGAGTATGGTGAGTAGGCTTTAGTTCTGGGTGGACTCAGTAGCATGGTCTACATGTAGTTTTTTCAGCTGCAATCTTCATCAGCAATGTCTGCAATTGCCTCAGTGGCCTATGCTGTAGGAATTTGTGACAGTTGTAGTGTGTGGTTTTGCTGGGAGTAGGGGTGTTGGGCTGACTGTGTGGGTGTGGAGGGTTAAAAGGCTCTCCAACAAGCTTTTTAGGTAGGTGGGGCCACCACTAGTCTGGCTGTTGGGCTGAGCTCAGCTGCATGTGGGTGTGGCTAGCTGAGCAGCTATGTGGCTGCCTCTTCAAGAGGATGGATGAAGAGTCTACTGGTCTGATGCTGTGCCAGGTGCACATAGGTGCAGCTGTGTCAGGTGGCCCTGTAGGAGTCTGTCGAGATGACCAGGTCCACCACCGGCCCAGCTGTTGGGCTGGATGCCAGTGTGAAATGGAGTTGGGCGGCCCTGCAGTTATTTGGGAGGCAGGGCTGCTGCTGGACCAGCTGTCAGGCTAGACATAGAGTAGCATTCAGCTGCTCTTTGGGTGTCTGTATGGGGGAATGAGGTTGCCACAGAACCAGTAGTTGGACCAGGTATGGGTGCACCATGCTTGGTGGGATAGGTGGCTATAGGGCAGGTATGTGCAGGAGAGGTATCTGGCTGACTATTCGGTGACTTCCACACCATGCAGATCTGCCTGTTCCCTGGGGGGCAGAGGTGTGCAGTGTGTCACTTAGGTTTGAACACTGGGGTCTCAATCATTCCATGTGACCTATGCCTTGGGTAGCTATGGTCATGGTGCTACAGGTACCTGTGTGAATGTGGTATAAGGACAGCTGGGCCTCCAGGATGAAAAGAGTCAATTGCTATTGGTCTGCAGGAAGATGCACTCCAGTAGTGGGAACGGTTCAGGATGGGACCCAGCTGAAGCTGCTTAGGTTGCAGGTCCTCAGTGTGGACTCTGAGGCATTGCATCTATGTGAGCTCCCAGCTACTCTCCAAACTGGATTGGGGGCCTATGAAGTCTAGGGGACTCCTATATCAAAGATTGCTAGCATTTCTGGTGGCAATGGGGACTGCTGGGAATCACCAGCATACCTTTCCTCATAAACAGCACCCCGTGACTGCCAAGTCTCCACGGAGGGAGACTGTGGCAGAGGCAGGATGCCTCACTCACTTGTCCATGGTGCTGTCCTGGCCTTCCATGCACCACAGGAAGCTTGCTGCTCCCCTAATGCTGTCCAGCATACTTCCTCAGTCACTCTAGTTGAAATATAGTTGTTTAGATCCCCTTTTGGGGGAGGGATGGCACCTCCCATTGGCCATATTGCTCTGGATTGCCTTTTCTTTTTTTTTTTTCTTTTTTTTTTTTTTTTGAGACGGAGTCTCGCTCTGTCGCCCAGGCTGGAGTGCAGTGGCCGGATCTCAGCTCACTGCAAGCTCCGCCTCCCGGGTTCACGCCATTCTCCTGCCTCAGCCTCCAGAGTAGCTGGGACTACAGGTGCCCGCCACCTCGCCCGGCTAGTTTTTTGTATTTTTTAGTAGAGACGGGTTTCACTGTGTTAGCCAGGATGGTCTTGATCTCCTGACCTCGTGATCCGCCCGTCTCGGCCTCCCAAAGTGCTGGGATTACAGGCTTGAGCCACCGCGCCCGGCCCTGGGTTGCCTTTTCATCGTGTTGAATTCATTGTGTTGATATTGTCTTTTGATGCGCAAAATTTTTAAATTTTCATTTTGTCCAATTTGCCTGTTTTTTCTTTTGCTCTCTGTGCCTTTGGTGTCATAGCCAAGAAGTCATCTCAAAATCCAGCATCTTGAAGATTTTGTTCTATGATTTCCTCTAAAATTTTTATAGTTGTAGTTCTTACATTTAGGTTTTTGATTCGTTTTGAGTTAATTCTTCTATATGTTATTAGGCAAGGGTCCAACTTCATTCTTCTGCATATGGCTATGTAGTTTTTCACTTCATCATTTCTTAACAAGACTGTCTTTTTCCCATTGAGTGGTTTTGGCACACTTATCAAAAAATCATTTGACCATATATGCAAGAATTTATTTCTGGGCTCTCTATTCTATTCCATTGGTCAATGTATCTGCCTTTAGGCCAGTACCACACTGTTTTGATTATTGTAACTGTAGCAAGTTTGTAATCAGGAATTTTTAAATCCTTCAGTTTTCTTTCTCAAGATTGTTTTGACTACTTGAGGTCCATTGCAATTCCATATGAACTTTAGGATGGGGTTTTCTATTTCTGCAAAAAACATCAGCGGGATTTTCATAGCGAGTGCATTAAATCTACAGATTGCTTTAGATAGTGTGATATACTTTCACTAGTAGGACAGAACAAATATTTTTAGTAGGTTGCATTTAAATATAGACAAGCACTTCCCTATTCAAGAGTCAAAACAAAGTAGAAAAATTTTTCTTAATCAGATAATTTATTTACATAGTCTTTAAAAAGAACAAAATCTCATGTAATTATATATGTTGAACGAATCTTTTTAAAAGAATAAAATCTCCTTAGTCGAATTGTTGAGGAAAATCATCACATGGAGATTATGGAAACTGAAACTATCTCAGAAGAAGTTCAAATGTAGGAAATGGAAGAACAGGTCTAGACAGGGCATCAGAGAGATGCCCTCATGGGCAGCCTAAGGGAGGAGGGTGCCAGGGCCAGGGCATAAATGTTCAACTGAGTGTAGCAGGACTACGATGTTCTGTGGGAGGCTTGGAGCTCTTGGAGTTGAGGTGTTATATTTTAATCTATCTTTATTTTTAAGAGTAGAAACTTCTACACTATTGCACAGAAAAAGCCATGACTCACTTTTCACAATGTACATGGCTGATTCTCAGCAGTTCTGAGAGCCCTCACATATTTCTGCAAGTTTGAAAATGCTGCTTCCTCTGGGAAGTCAGATAGGGAATGAGAGGCAAAGGGGATATGCCCTCCTGATCCCTGCCACCTCCCTCCACACTACGATATGAGCACCAAAAGAAGACACTGGTCAGGGGTGATAAGCAGACTAAAGATGACTGCCTCTTCAGTAGGCATTGATAAGTGTACTTTAACCTTTGATCTATAACCATGTATACAAATCTACTATTGAGAACATTACTTAGAAAAGGAGTCTGACCATGATCTAGATGCCTATACAACTAAAGCGCCCTTTCAGAGAAGTTTGGAGGGTATGAGGGGTTCTTGAATTTTAATTTCTAAAATATGTAACAGGAGGAAATGACTTCTTAGATACCTTCATAGGAGATAAGAGGTCAAACAAATGCAGACTGACTTAATCACTGTGAATATGACAACATAATCTTAACATTCATCTTAACAACCTTCCCTTTTTATGTCTAACCTCAAAAAGTGTTGCTAAAAAAGTATAGGAATTTTTTCAGCCAAGAGGACTAATACTGATGTTTAAATGTCATTGTAATACATTACTAGACACTTGCTCATAGTGAAGTATGAAACGAAATTAACTTTATTTTTTTTATTTACATATAAATACCCTTGAATCCAATTTTATTAAAGGTTAAGTAAGGGATCAACCTACTGTACAGAACCTAAACTTAAGTTATATGTAAAAACGGCTTGTTTCAGCTTTGCTTCCCGCTCTGGGGCTTATATTTTTATTACTTTGGTGCTATGTGTTACATTCTCTACAGAGGCTGGAGATGGTGAGGGTGCAGATATTATGTCACATAAAATATGTACAAAGATAATTAAGAAGTGTGAGTGACACAACTGCCAAGTCTACATAAAAACTGCAACAACTGTAACTTAAATTCCAGTGAATTCAAAATTCTTCATGCTAAAAATAAACCAATTCAATTGTTTTTAGGTTATATATTAAGAATGCATTTTAATGCATTTTCATGAGACATTTTCACTTGTTCTCAGGTTTAACAAGAATATTTCAGAAGAAGCAATGAGACGAAAACCACAACTATCTGAAAGCAATTATTTCCATATAACCATGTATGTAAACACACATATAAATGTAAATAACCTTCTTCAGAACTGGAGAAATCTAAGAAAAGCAAAAACTATATACCAAAGCTAATATAAATAAAGGATGCCTTATTGTCTAGTATTACTCCACAGTCAAGCACAGGCCAAGGACATAAACTGTTGTACTTCAAAAATTTAACAGTAGGACTCAAGAAAAAGGAAAGCAAATTAACTATATGACTCAAGGGAAAAAATGTCTATCCCGCCTCTCAAGGATTTACTTAGACAACTTACCAGTCCTAACACATAAAAACGCATTACTATAAATAACAGAGTGAAAGTGGAGATCTACCACAATTTTGGACGCGGGTGAGGATGATTACATCATGCATTTGTTTCCAGTATTTTTGGAAAGCCAACTGTCTTGGGTTAAAAATATGAAATACTGTCACAGTAACAAATAACAAAAAAAGAAAGTACTATGATACTCTACTCAAGAAAGAAAACAATCAACAAACACAAAGGCATTTTCAACATGTGAAGGTGTTTCCAAAGCTCAATGTATTAAAAAAAAAAAAAAAAAGAAAGAAAGAAAAGAAAAAGAAATAGAGCTTGAATTATCTGGGCCCTGGCTTGACTCCAAGCATTGGCACTTCTTGCTATTGGTTTACACAGCATTTTCAGTCCCCAAATTCCAGCTTGCTACTATCAATTCCCAAATTCCAGAATATCCTAATATTCCTTAGCATTAATATAATAAAAACTGACATCAAAAAGGGGGACACAGAATTTATTCTTAGTAGCAAGAATTATTTTAAACACAAAATAACAACCTTAAGCAGTAAATAAACTGTATGTGACATGTTATACATTATTCACATTTATCATTTTATTTGATTATCCGGATCTGGAAAGCCAAAGAGATGGTCAAAAGGGCACAAATTTTTGTTTGCAAGTAGTCTGACATCAACAAATGTGAACAAATGGTGTCCATCATTGGCTAGGGGACCTGGAGAGCCAGGTCCCCTAGCCAATGATGAAAATTTAAAATGGTAAATGGTACGTCTTAGGAGAAACAAAAGTAGGCCTCCCAGAATGGTCAGACTCGTGGCTCAAATTTTATACAACTGTATTTAAAAATTATAAAATAAAGTAACAAAAAAATGGTGGCCAGGCATGGTGGCTCACATCTGTAATCCCAGCACTTTGGGAGGCCGCGGCAGGCAGATCACCTGAGGACAGTAGTTCGAGACCAGCCTGGCCAATATGGTGAAACCCTGTCTCTACTAAAAATATAAAAATTAGCCAGACATGGTGGTGGGCACCTGTAATCCCAGCTACTCGAAAGGCTGGGACAGGAGAATTGCTTGATCCCTGGAGGCAGAGGTTGCAGTGAGCTGAGATCGTACCATTGCACTCCAGCCTGGGCAACAAAGAGCAAACTTCATCTCAAAAAAAAAAAAAAAAAAATTACGTTGGCTGGGCGCAAGGCTCATGACTGTAATGCCAACACTTTGGAAGGCTAAGGCAGGAGGACTTCTTGAGGGCAGGAGTTGAAGACAAGCCTGGGCAACATAGTGACAACCTATCTCTACAAAAAGATAAAAAATTTGCTGAGTGTGGTGGTACATGCCTGTAGTCCCAGCTACTCAGGAGGCTGAGGCAAAAGGATCATTTAAGCCCAGGAATTTGACGCTGCAGTAAGCTAGCACTGTACCACTGCACTCCAGCCTGCGCGACAGAGGGAAACTCCATCTCAAAAACAAAAACAAAACAGAAAAACCCCAATGTCACTCAAGATCATTCTTAGGGCAATCCAGCCTCTTTTCCAGTCCCTTTTCCATCAGACAATGGTGGCTCACTTGTATCACCCAAGCACACCATGGCCTGTCTTGCTTCTTCACCTACCCAAATACCCTCTTCTCCCCTCTGCTTCCTAAAACATAACTTATTTGATGTTACCTCTTCAGAGAGGCCTGCCTGGATCTCTCCACTAAAAGCTGGTCCTTCTTATCTTAGTTTCTCCCAGAATCTACTGGTTTGTTTCAGAGTACTTACTATATTTTGCAATTATTTTGTTCATGTTTATTCCCTTTGGTCTGTTTCTCCAACTGCACTGTAAGCTCCATGGGCACAGGGGCCGCACAGACATGCTCAGTGTGGTGCCTGGTGATGACGCCTTCTCTAAGCTCTGTCCGCACCAATGGGCTGCTATGTCTGCACTTCTATCATCTGGCCACATCCCACTGTCTCCTTACCAGCTTCTCTCATTCAGCAGGGAAAAAGAAAACAAAAATGTTTGCCTTAAATGAATATCTAACAATTCAAGATTGGGGACAAAGGTTTTTGCATATATGCACCAGAGACTAGCCCACATGCTTTATGTATATAATCTCACCCCTCAAAGGAACCTGCAAATTGAGGTGCATTGCAGCCGAGGAAAATGTGGTGCAAGGATTAACTCGTTTCCCACAGGTCAGAGGGTCAGTACACGGTAAGGCTGGGATTCAAGCCAGGGTCTGTTCCTTCCTATGCAGCACAATCACCTGTCTGAAGGGACATTTGCTTTCCTTCCCACAACTCTTCCCAATCTTTCCTTTTTCCCCGTCTCTTCCCTTTAAAGAAACATGACAGTGGCAATGGCAAATAAATCTTGATGTTCTTTGGAGTCAAAGCAACTGGCTGATTATCCCTAAACCAGTACCTAACCATAGTTATGACAGAAAACATAGAGTCTATTACATATTCGGGATAGCAATGAAACATTCATATCTCAGAAATATTTCTACAAATATAAATATGGAACAGAAATAAATTATCAAATAGAAATTAAATGTCCAACAGAAATGCACATAATCACTAAATCACGACAGACAGTGGCAGAATTACTAGATAATATCTGAATATTTTACAGTAAAAAAATGTATAATATCAACAAGAATATTTAGGGAAGAACTCTAATTTTATAGTAAACTCAGGGTAAACAGAAAACCCTCTTTACTTAATTCTTATTCAACATTTTCTCATGCACTAGAGTTTCTCATATAGATAAGTATACTACACAGAATATATAAATAAGTATACTACTCTTAAGGATTGCAACGCCCTCTTTCACACGTGTGGATGTCTTGTGTGTGTGTGCATCTGTGCACACACAAACCCCCATCCAGCTATCACATGGTTCTTAGGAGTTATTTCATATGTCACTGGATTCATCTGTTAGGGCTGCCACGACAGTCTGGGCACCATGGCGAAACCCCATCTCTATAAAAAATACAGAAATTAGCTGGGCGTGGTAGTGCACGTCTCTTGTCCCAACTGCTTGGGAGGCTGAGGTGGGAGGATCACCTGAGCCTTGAGAGTTTGAGGCTGCAATGAGCTGAGACTGTATCACTGCACTCCAGCCTGCACAACTGAGCAAGACCCTGTCTTACATTCATACATACATACATACATAAATAAAGTATCTGGTTCTGGTTCATCAAAGTACATTTTCATTTACAAACATTCCATTAGTACAGTTTGTGTCACAAAGATAAAGAACCTGTCCATTAGGTGCTCTTGGTCTAGTGGTTCACATGGATACTGAAGAGTGAGCTCATGAGAACACCATAGGCTCTTGACCCAGGGTAGAGGCAGCAGTGAAGAGGCTCGGAATGACTCTCTGGAGAAGAAGATGCTTAACCAGATATTAGTGAACACAGCAGAGTCTCCAAAATCTCCAGAGGTAGAAAGCAAAACCCACAATGCAAACAGGGAAGCAGGGGAGATGAGTCCAGAGAGGCAGGCAGGGGCTGGATCACGAGCCACCTTTCTGGCTGGGATAAGGAGCTCCAGCTTTACGTGGACATGCCAAGAAATAATACAAAGGCGACAGCACAAAAGCCACAAGGTCTGACTGCTTCCAATAGAACACTTGAGCCATTCTGTACAGAGCAACAGTCATTGCCATACACAGGCTTCCTGGCATGTGCCTGGGAGGCCTAAGCCACTTCTTGAGCAATTTTTTACTTGCGATGGTTGAGTGACTTATAAAATGTTCTTCACAAATTAGGCTAGATCCAATATTAACCCTTTAATGGTATCACGCTCATTCACTTGCATTGCAATAGGCTTTTCTGAGTGGGAGAGACGTGGGTGGCAAATGCAAAATCGACGCCCTGGTATTCCTTCTCCATTTCCATACACTGCCACTAGAATCCCGGATGTACTGACAATATGAACTTGGACAAGTTCATATTTACCCTCTCTGCATCTCAGTTGCTTCATCTAAAAGATAAGGATTATAAGTGCTTACCTCACGGCATTACTAAGGGATTGAACAAGGCCTGCTACATAGCAAGTACAACAGAAACTTGTACTGTTAATTACTACCATGACTATTGCTACTGCCACTGTACTATCATAGTAGTTCTCTCTTATCCATGGTTTTATTTTCCTGGGTTTAGTCACCCATGGTCCAAAAATAGGTGAGTCCAGTATGAAGAGATATTTTGAGAGACAGATACTACATTCACATAGCTTTTATTATAGTATATTGTTATAACCAATCTATTTGATTATTATTATTAATCTCTTACTGGACCTGATTTATAAATTAAGCTTTATCACAGGTATGCATGTACCAGAAAAGCAGAGTGCCGTATATCTAGGGTTCAGTACTACCTGCAGGTTCAGGCATCCACTGGGGGTCTTGGAACATATCCCACACTAATGAGGTGGGAATATTGTTTAAGAAAACAGATGAAAAGTAAGAACTTCTGATCCAGGAAATGGATTTGATGAAGCATGGGAGCTGATGCCCAGGCTTCTAGCTAGTGGATGTATGAATGGTGGTATCACTGTCCCAAGCACAGAATTCAAGAGGAGTGGAGGAGCCCAACCTCAGGCATGTTAAAATGTGAGGTGCCTCCGGAACATCGAAGTGAAAATATCCGCCAAGCAATCTAAGATGTATCATCTGGGGTATCAGGTAAGAGGACTAGCTAGATTGGGGATATGGAATTAGAACTCATGAGTGAAGAAATCCAAAATTAAAGTTAAGGATATTGTGGCTCTATACAGCATTTACAGAAGGGCCAAATAGACAATATTCCAGACAATAGAGGTTAGAGAAAATCAAGCTATCTGTCTTAAGAGCACACTTTTTATATAACTCAAACTATATATGTATCTGTAGATATGTATGTGTGTCTATACACATATATACACATATACATGTATACAGTGACACATATACACATATACATACATATGTATATATACACAAACACATATATACATGTATATAGACAAACATACACATATGTATATAGACACACACACATATATATCGTGTGATATATATGTATACATATATATACACACAAAAAAAGGCGATTTACTGTATTAGTTGGCACATAATTTGAGCTGGGAGGGCAAAGTCCATGGCAACGTGACTTCATTATTCTTATGAGTGTTTTCAACTGTGGGTACCATTTTGGTGAACCGGAAAGCAAAGATGCGTCAGACATAAAGGTTACATTTCTCTTTAATTACATAAGATCCAATGTTTTTTCAACCTTCAGATAAAAAATTTTCTCAAAAATGTTGCTGTCACTTTAAATCGTAAACCTGTGTCTATTTTTAAAGAGATACTGTTCCTCCGGTAAAGTTATGGCTCTGATTTGAAGGGGCTGCCATGTTGGCACCAAATTATACACACTAGAACAAAAAGCACCTCCCTACAGTTCAGTGAAGCATTTGAGCAAGAGCTCCAATGGCAGATTCCAGATGCTTTTTAATGATGAATGAGAATATTAAGCTTGTACTTGAAGGCAGCATACAATAATTCTCTATTCCCTGATATTAAAAACCTATAAAGGAACATAAAGCTAGCCGCATACTATAATTTACCCCCTCTGGTTAAAGCATTCTTCTGAGTTAACCAGCCTCCAAGAAGAATGGGAAGCTTCAGATGGGCTGGCAGGTGTCAGGGCTAACACAGGAGAGTGGAGAGCTGGGCCTGCAGGAAGATGGACTAGAGGGTGGAGGGCAGGATGCTGGGGTGGTGAGGGCGAAGAAGGCGACTGAGATGGCCCCAAAAGGAAACTCAGTCCACCCATGCAGAGATATAACAACATGGTAAATATTCACCATGTTGGTAAATATTCACCACGTTGGTAAATCTCTGCATTATCAGCCCTGAGTTGTTAAATGCACTGATTCCTAGCTAATTTATGAGACATGCATTTTTATCTATTTATTTATTTTTGAGACGGAGTCTTGCTCTGTCCCCCAGGCTGGAGTGCAATGGTGCGATCTTGGCTCACTGCAACCTCTGCCTCCTGGGTTCAAGCAATTCTCCTGCCTCAGCCTCCGGAATAGCTGGGATTACAGGCACCTGCCACCATGTCCAGCTAATTTTTTTGTATTTTTAGTAGAGATGGGGTTTCACTATGTTGGGCAGGCTGGTCTCAAACTCCTGACCTCAGGAGATTTGCCCACCTCAGCCTCCCAAAGTGCTGGGATTACAGGCATGAGCTACCAGGCCCGGCTGAGACATGCAGTTAAATAGGAAGGAATAAAAACATTTTTGTATATTCTCCTTCCCTAAAATCTACTGTGAAAGAGAAGAGAACAAAATATAATAAAATGGCTTCATAAATAAATGGTTATTACTCCAACACCATAAACTATAATGAACATTAGCTGAATACGGGGAAACTGGACCAAAATGAGGGAGGGCATGAGCAGTGAACACATGGCTCCTTGGAATTCTAGCATGACAGATTTTTCTCAGTCCTTTAGCCCACTGAAATGAGCCATTGGCTAAAGGGCTAAGATCTGAGTGAGAACGTACTAAAATAAAAGGGGCAGCAGGGGGTATCCCCAGAGAAACCCCGCTAACAGCACATGGCAGAAGAGGAGCAGAAGGGGGAATCACAAACAGTGACTTTACTGTCCGAGGAGGAAGTGACAGGAACAAGGGACGGGACATAGTGCTCACTCATCAGCACATTGACAGCCTCTATTTCACTGCCAGTCCCAAAGTGGGGAATGACTCAAAAGTGACAGGGCTGTTGCTTAAGTCAGTAAGTAGCTCAAATGAGAACTAGAGCTGACACACAGATAATTCATATATCATGGGAGCAAGCAAAATGAAGGAAATACTGCTTTATGCAACAATGGGGATCAATCTCAAGAAGCAATGTTGAGTGAAAGCAGCTAGAATGCATACTGAATGGTTCCATTCATGTAGAATCCCAGAACAGCAAAACTCAATAGTATTAGAAGTTGAAGAAGTGGCTACTTTTGAGTAGAGAGGAAGTCCTGCCTAATGACTGAAAGGAGACCAGGGGAAACCCTGAAACTCTAGTGGTATCCTATCTCTTGACCTGAGTAGTTGTCTGAGTTTTCACATGTTGATCATTCACTGAACTATAAGCTTATGTTATATGCGCTTTTCTCTACATGTACAATGCTTTAATAAATACAGTAGAGATGGGGAAAAGAGAGAATATGAGTAAATAAAAATAAATAATCCTATGTACATCCTAGGAGAGAAAGCAAGTCATCAGTAAGTGGGAAACTCAAGTTAGGCCCCGCTGTCACATTAGGGAAATTCAATGCCCAAAGACAATATCTACAAGGTTCTAGTAAAAGAAAAGGTGGCTTGAGATTTTTATACCCAGACAAATTATCAATTACATGAGAAAGGAACCAATATTCTCAAGTGTTAGGGTCTGAATGTTTCTGTTCCCTCAACAATTCATGTTCAAACTTAATTATCAACGAAAGCATCTTGAGAGGTGGGGCCTTCAGGAGGTGATTAAGTCATGATGTTTATAAGCCCGCCTAAACCCTTGTGAAAGGGATTCTGTGTGCTTATAAAAGGGCTTGAGGGGGGAAGTTCATTCCTCTTGCCCTTCTGCCCTCTGTCACGGGAGGACACAGCATTTCTCTTCTCCAGAGGATGCAGTGTCACCACATGGAATACAGCCCTCGCCAGACAACTGAACCTGTCGGCTCCTTGATCTCAGGCTTCCCAGACCCCAGAATGATGAGAAATAAAGTTCTATTATTTATAAATTACCCAGTCTCAAGTATTTTGTTATAGCAGCACAAAACGGACTAAGACATCAAGTATGCAGGAACACAGGACATGTAACATAAACCATATTTGAAAAAAACAAAAATAAAATTCTTGGCAATTAAATCTAGCCAAATAAGCAACAAATCAAAAAGCTATCGAAACTATTTTGAAAATTGCAGTTTAAAAATAGTTATATATGTACAAAACATAGAATATAGATACATACGCATGTATATATGTGTATATGCATATAAAATGTCTCAATATTGTCAGTAATTGTTATTTTTTACTTTAGAGTAATATTTTAGGAAGTAATAGCTTAATATTCTTGGACTTATATAGTAAAAGTTCAGTAATTACCTCATTTGATTTTTCTTTCTTAGATTCAAATTTACGTTTAAAAATAGTATGTTTCTTCATTTGTCAATATAGTTACCTTTCTAATTCTTGACCCACCTTTCTGTCTATCTTAGGAATGTATCCTTTTTTTTTTTTTCAAACAGAGTCTTGCTCTGTCACCAGGCTAGAGTGCAGTGGCACGATCTCAGCTCACTACAACCTCCGCCTCCCAGGTTCAAGCAATTCTCCTACCTCAGCCTCCTGAGTAGCTGGGATTACAGGTGCCCGCCACCATGCCCAGCTAATTTTTGTATTTTTAGTACAGACGGGGTTTCACCAAGTTGGCCAGGCTGGTCTCGATCTCTTGACCTTGTGATCTGCCCATCTCGGCCTCCCAAAGTGCTGGGATTACAGGCATGAACCATCGCACCCAACCAGGAACGTATCTTGCTTGAATGATGGCCACCAAAACATACTTCTGGTTATTTCAAGGTGGTGGGAATTTGACTGAAATGTTTTTAGCTTTCTGAACGTTTCAGTTGGTTGAAAAAATGACTATAAATTATTTTTATGATAGCGATACCATCTTTTTTCTCATATTGAATTAGTCACCAAAAAATGGCCCAGCTGCCTTCTCACCACCACCCTCCTACTCTACCTCCCCTCCCAAAATTTGCAGTATTTAATCTATCTTAAAAAATGGACCTCTTTATTTACTATCTGTAGGCACTGCATGAAGTGAGCCAGTAGGTTCAAGGAACAAAACAAAATCCACCATGCAGAAGGGCGTTGCATATGGTTTGACTGTTTTATAAACAAGATGACAGATTCTGATGACTAAACTTGTTTTCTCATTATCAAAAGCAACACTCTGAACTCCAGAACATTTGCTTCAACAACTTACCTGGAGTTAATGAGGGAAGAGTTTCAAGGAACTAATTAATGTGCATTCCTCACAACACAGGCTGCCAGTTGGTGGTTTTTGCCAAGACGCCTACCATAAGGGAACAGGATGTGGCCTCCCATCTTACCCATAGTGACAGGAGTCATTGACTTCAGAGTGGACTCACCTGGGCAGAAAGAGTGACGATGTTCCGCCTGGCTGCATCTTGTTATAATTTCACAGAGTAGATAACTTGACTAGAGGCAAATGGATACAAATCCTCCCAAAGCACCCAATTCAACTTTTATATCAAACTTAAAAACAAACATTCTACCTTTTCTGAGATAAATACGTGTTTCTGGCAAATTCACAATCACAATGAAGGCCAATTAAAGTTCAAACAGAAGCTGGCAGGAACTTCGTTTTCCTCAGGAACAGCAGAAGGCTGTTCAATTGTGGACTGCCGCTACCAACATGCAAGTATTACTGGTCATGCGAGGTCATAACAGGGCTGGAACGCCAAAGTCTGTGTCTCTGAAAATATACAAAATGTCCAACTCGGGCCACTGTTTTTGGCACAAGTTCTGGGAGACTCTTAGGGAGAACGTTTCGTATTTTTCCCTCTGGATCCATACTGTGAACCAGGCCCTGAAATTTCCAGTGATGACATGAGTAAACATTAACAGTAAAGTGATAAAATAAGAAGATTTTTAAAACAGCATTCAAGACACCACTAGCCAAACGGTGTCGTGCTAATGACTTCTACTTTTAGATGACAAGTCGTGCTATTTAGACAACCAAATTTCACTGCAGACAGCCTTCAGGAACAGGTACCAAGGCAACCATACCGCTGCCAGGCTGTGGGTAGCCGTGGGGAACTAGAGGAGGGAGAACACACGGATGAAGATCCAAAACACCACCACAAACTTAAAAAAATTATCTACAGAAAAACTAAAAACTGGACTTCATTCAACATCCATCTGGCATCTCGGAGAGAGAAAGAAATCACTTAGGGCTCCCTGTCTTCAACAAATTTTATCTTTCAAAACTGCAAGTAAGGCAGATTCCAACCCTCTGAATGAGACTATTTGCAAGAGATTTGGGTGGCTGACATTTTAGTGTTATTTCTGGACATGACATCTTTGGTTGATTACTTGGGTATAAAATAATGAGCGAGTGGCCCCTGTCACTTACTCCTGTTAGAACAGCTAAAAGCATGCCAATGCTGCTGTCAAAATACGTCATAAAAGACTCATATTTCAAAATAGTTTGGTGTCAAAAGCTATTAATCATAATATCAATATATAGAATGAGGGAGGAGAGCAATATAAACTTCATTTCTCCCCAATATGAAGAATAAAAATCAGTCATATATACACCCACACCCTTCATCATACCCAGATCCAAATCCCAGTGGAATCAGGATCAGGAAGTGAGACAGAACCCTGCAGACCAGCCAGCTCATCCAGAAGATGAGAGGTGGGCCCATGACGAAGCAGGGGAAAGAAACCATTTTCACAAACGCAATGGAACCATGAGGTTCATAGGTGTGTTATTATGTGTGGGAGGCTGGGTGATGGCTCCCCAAATATATTTCTGTCTCAATCCCTGGAATCTGTGCATGCCAGCTTATGAGGCAAAAGGGACTTTGCCGAAGTGGATACGTGGAGGATCTTGAGTTGGGGAGGTTATCTGGGTGGGCCTGATACAATTACAGTGGTGCTTATAAGAGGGATGGGAGAAGAATCAGAGTGAGAGGAGAATGCATTGTGATGACGGAAGCAGAGAATGATGTGGTGGGTTCCAAGGATGGAGGAAGGGGCTCTAAGCCAAGGAACACAGGCAATCACTAGAAGCTGAGACAGGCAGGGAGCCATTCTCCTCTAGAGGCTCCTGAAGGAACTGACTTGGGTGACATGTGGAATCTAATTCAGTGAAACAGATCTCAGACTTCCGCCCTCCAGAAGTGTAAGAGAATAAATTGGTGCTGTTTTCAGCCACTAAGTTTGTGCTCATTGTTTACAGCAGCAATAGGAAACTAAGGCACTATGCAAACATATGCCGCGTACTTATCTCCATTAGCACTTTCAGCTATTCTGCAACTTATTTTTCTAGGCCTCAAAATACTATTCATAAAGCATCTATGAAAGCTTTTGCCTCTTGTTACACAAAGTGAGAGTAGAATAATCTACTTTTGTCTTGGCACAGAAAATTTGCAATTAAATGCAACACGTTTTAATTCTTACAGAAGGCTATGAGACATCATTAGCGATACTGCAAAAACAAAAAAACACTTCCAACTCAGACCCACAAAATGAGCACTCTTCGATTACACTTCTATTCACCTCACTGTGGGTACCATGCTATTGGTTTTCTTCTGGGTGTGGCAGGAAGTTTCAGTGAGAGAGAAAGAAAAATTAACAGATAAGCCCAAGTACCTGGCCACTGAGAAGGGAGTGGTAGGAGAACTGAAGGCTCGACAGTCAAGGAAGGCTAACTGTAGGCTAGATGGCCAAGGAAGGTCAAGGAAGGTGGTCAGTGATCTGCCTGCCCCCTCTTTCCCTACTTCTTATAGCCACAAAGGTATGAAAAGGTATGGAGACCTCTGAAGCAGTCAAAACAAAGATACTATCACTCTCAGAAGGCTCTGCACTAGGGATTCAGATGAGTTAGGGGTTTGTTTTTCTTTTTCATAGCATTGATTTCACTGTTTATGTCAAAGATTGTTTGCAAAAACAGTTGTGATCATCCCTCCCTGTCTCCCCTGTACCTTCCATGCCCTTGGTGTTTCCTTGCACACTGGCTCTGGGTCTAATTATGTGAATTGCTTTGGTCAATACAGAGGGCATTAGCAAATGGGAATGAAACACACTTGGAAAGTGCTTGTGTACCTGGGCTTATGTCTTAGTCCATTTTTTTGTTGCTATAATGGAATACTAGAAGCTGGATAATTTATAAGCAAAAGTGGTTTATTTGGCTCCTGGTTCCATAGCCTGCACTAGAAGCATGGTACCAGCATCTGCTTCTTGTGAGGGCTTCAGGAAGCTTCCACTCAAGGCAGAAGGGGAAGGGGAGCTGTTGTGTACAGATGACATGGAGAGGATGGAGGGATAGAGGGAAGGGAGGTGCCAGGCTTTTTTTTTTTTTTTAAAGAATCAGCTCTCCTGGGGACTCATAAAGCAAGAGCTCACTCATTACCATGAGGACACACCAAGCCATTCAAGAGGGATTCGCCCCAATGACCCAGACTTCCCACCAGGCCCCCCACCTCCAGCACTAGGGATCAAATTTCAGCATCAGATTTGGAGGGGACAAACATCCAAACTCTATCAACTTGCACCTCACGCAGGTGAGCTGTGCCTCGTGCCATCCCTGGAAGAGACCGCCATGTGAACAAACCCAAGCTAGCACGTCAGAAGGCGTGAGAAGCCACGCGGAAGACAACTGCAGTGCCTTGGACAATGGTCTGCCAGCCACCACACACATGAGTGAGACCAGCCTAGGTTACCCTATTAGCCAACCCCCCGGCTGACCCCACATTCAGGAGACAGCCCAGTAAATATCAGCTCAGACAGTTCTGACAAAATTGTAAGATGGTTTTGTTTTAATCCACTAGGTTTGGGGGTATTTTGCCGTGCAGCAAAAGGTTACTTGACAAAATCTACAAAGCTAACACCAACACACTGGAGAAATTATGAAAAATGAAAAACAAGTAGAAAAATAAAATCACTGAGAATCCCAACATACAGACACATTAACCAATAACTTTTTCATTTATTTATGCAGCTATGTGAATATTCTCTGTAACTGGCAATGTTGTTGTTGTTTTCAGTGAGACTGAGTCTCACTCTATCACCCAGACTGGAGTGCAATAGCGCAATCTTGGCTCACTGCAACCTCTGTCTCCTGGGTTCAAGCCACTCTCATGCCTCAGTCTCCCAAGTAGCTGGGATTATAGGCACCAGCCATCATGCCCAGCTAATTTTTTATTTTTAGTAGAGACAGGGTTTCATCATGTTGGCCAGGCTGGTCTAGAACTCCTGATCTGCCTGCCTTAGCCTCCCAAAGTACTGGGATTACAGGCATGAGCCATGGCACCCAGCCTTGTAAAAGCAATTATATAATGTGCTATTGTAAGTATTCTCATGTCATTTTATGTTCCACCACCTACTAGTTAATTTAACCATTTTTATATCAAGGTGGCCCTTCTACTGTTAAAAATACCGCTGCAAAAACCATATTTATACTAACCTTTTCTGAGTTCCTGATTATTTCTTGATGATAGAATTCCAAGGGAACTTACTGCAACAAAAGGTTGGAAGCTTTCACAGTGCCTGGCATATACTCCAAAAATGGGTCTAGAATCAACACAGTAATTTACAATCCAACAGCAATGCACGAAACTATTTCACCAAACCTTTACTATCACTTTGCATTATTATTTTCTAAAATCTTTGTTAATCGATACTCTAAAAAATGGTAACTTGTTTTAATCTGCATTTCATTGATTGCTAAGGCTGACCAGTTTTTTATATGCTTGGTCATTGATCTTCTCTTGCAAAATATCTGTTCTTGCTCACTTTTTTTCTACTGAGGTATAAAAAGTAGCTTTCTGCCATTTATCTCCAACACTTTTGAGAGTGGTTAAGATAAGGTGATACTGTAGGGACAGGGCAGAGATATTTAATCCCAGGTTCCATGGTCAAGTATATACAATTTTTCCTAGAGAGAATCTATGGCTTTCATTGACTTCCTTAAGGGGCTGATGGACTTAGAAACTCTGAGAACCAACTGGGCTAAATGAGGAAGTACAGTATCAGTAGCTTCCACCAAACTGATGCCTCAGTATTACCCAACTAGTCACAGAAGAACTAACTGAACGAAAGGCAGAAGTTCTGATGAGTGCTCATGGAAAGTACACAAAGGGACAGAGACCAGTAACAGTTTAAATTTATATTTAAGTCATGAAATGTAATATATACCACTGCTTTCCATTTTCTTACTGTTGTTGATTCTGCTATGTGCCAGCTAAAGTCTCACCTCTAATTGCTGTGGACTGAATATTTATGACCCCTCCAAATCCATATGTTAAAGCCGTAAGTGCTAATGTGATGGTATTCGGAAGTAAGTCCTTGGAAGAAAATTAGGTCATGAGAGTGGATCCCTTATAAATAGGATTAGTGCTCTTCTAAGAACAGATACAAGAAAAATGATCTCTCTGCCATGTGATGATACAGAAAGGATGTGTCACCTGGGACCAGAAAGAGAGCCCTTGCCAGGAACTGAAATTAGCCAGCACTTTGATCTCGGATTTCCCAGCCCACAGAACCATGAGAAATAAAATTCTGCTAAGTCACCCAGTCTATGGTATTTTTGTTATAGCAGCCCGAGCTGACTAAGACACTGTTGAAGCTTTTTTAGATGATCTCAAGCCTTGATGATTTCTGCTCAGGCTACATGTCTACTGCAATGATTGGTGTCCCAATTTAACAAATTAACTATTCTTCAGGTTTCACTAGGTTAGTAGCTCTGTTAGAAACAGGACTGGGTCGTACCTTTTGTGCCTTTCAGAAAGGCTTACAAAGATATCAGATCAGAATTTAATAAATATTTCATAGGTTCTTAACTATTTCTGCAGAAGTGGTGAAAAGCACTTGGTTAACTTCCAAGGTTGAAAGCATGGATGGAATTTGATAAAGTCTACCTGCATGGCTTTGACAGGTTACTCTAAGCTTCAGGTTCCTCATCTGTAAAATGGGAAAAAAGTAACTCCTCATAGAAACACCTTATTTAAGATGACCTATCTTAGGGAAGTTAAGCACTCATAAATGGACTATTAGTATCATAAGCCATCATCATTACTAGGTAAATATTTTCACCTGTATTCATTTGTAAAAACTGATCAATTTAAGGTACTGAAATACAAAGTTTAAGGCATCAATTTAAGGCACTGAAATATAAATCTTATTAAAACAGAAAACCTGGTTGGGCACGGTGACTCATGCCTGTACTTTGGGAGCCAAGCGTGGTGGCAGGTGCCTATAATTCCAGCTACTCAGGAGGCTGAGGCAGGAGAGTTGCCTGAACCCAGGAGGCGGAGGTTGCAGTGAACTGAGATCACGCCACTGCACTCCAGCCTGGGTGACAGAATAAGACTCTGTCTCAAAACAAACAAACCAACAAAACAAAACAACCCAGAAACCCCAATGTTATTCTAGGTGGTGTCTGCTACAGTTCAAGTAGTGATCAGTGAAAACTCTAATAGTCTGAAGAAACAGAAAGTTGTGATAAATTAGGGTTCAAAGAACTCTTATAAAGGTTGTAATAAAGATCCAAAAATTTTTGTGAAAGTAGGTGAACAGCTAATGTAAAAAACATATATATATACTGAGCATGCAGAAATTCTAGAATACTAAAAGCCTGAATGAGCTTGAATGAGAAGAACAAACTTAATCTTTTGGTCACTGTCCTAGGAACACAGCAAGTTGAGAAATAACAGTCTCCAAGACGTTATAAAGTTGGGCAACTAACTTTTCTGCATTCTTTTATAGCAAATTGCAGCTGGCAAAGTCTTTTAGATAGCAATTGCTTTCAATTCGGTCAACCAAAATGACCAAACAATGAACCTTTAACACTAACCATTGATCTTGCTAATTGCGTCTGCCACTATATCAGCTTCTTTTGTTCCCAGTCAGCCCTCTTCCAACACGATTCCAATTGCTAAACGGTCGGAACACACAAAGTGACAGATTTAGTGTTTCATTGGCAATTTATATAACTGACTGCAACACTGTTGTAGTGAATCATGATTTATTTGTCTCACATTGCAGCACATAACCTTTTAAATGCAAGGGGGAAGAAAGCCAACACCTCTTTAAAGTTTAATATGTGACCATCTACCACTATATCCTATGATCTGAAAGAGAGCAGATCAAATGAGTGATGTATTGCTTTTCCCTCTCAATACCTATAACTTCCTGCACAACCCATTCATGCATCCTGTGCTCACACACTCTTCTTTATTTGCATGGGATTCAGAGGGAAATCTGGTAGATATACATGAATGACATCTATACCAGTCAGCGGATGGAACCTAGAATAAAGGGTTACAATGATGAATATTTGGGGTGGGAATTCTGTACTACAGGGCACATGCGTGGATTTGGGGGCATCTTAAAACTCTCCAAATTAGATGTAAAACTTCATATGTGAAAATATATATTGGGGGTGTTATTTCCATAGGTTTCACTTGTTTCTCAAAGATTTTTGAAAAGATTAAAAATAATGGCTGAAGGAAACTTGACTTACTGTTGCAATAATGAAAAACAATGATGACATGAATAAGCAGGTGAAGGATTAAACAGTATCACAGGATATCAAGTTTTACATCAAGGCTTAGAAGCAAAAAGTAAGAAATGTGAGAAATGGATGGTAGGCTGAATTCCATCCTAACCCTCAGTATCTCAGAATATGACTGTATTTGGAAATGGGGACTTTACAGAGATGATTTAGTTTAAATGAGGTCATATGAGTGGATCCTAATCCAATATGACTGGTGTCCTTATAAAAAGGGCAAAGCTGAACACGAGTACTGAGGGAAGGCACAGTGAAGACACAGGGAGAAAAGGGCCACTCACAAGCCAAGGAGAGAGGTCTAGAAAAGATCGTTCCCTTAAACCCTCAGATGAAACCAATTCTATTATCTTGACATTAGACTTCTAATCTCCACGAATGCAAGAAAATTTAAGTCACCCAGTCTTTGGCACTCTGTTATGGCAGACCCAGCAAACTAATACAGTTGGTCTCAGCTATAATAGAGCATTAACAGATAAGTTAAAAAGCAATAAAGACCAAGAAATTATTCTAGGGGTTAAAAACTTAATACCAAGAATAAAGATGAAAATGATCTTAAAGAACATGTGTACATAACATGAAGTCTGATATGCATCCTAATACTGCTATGTCTGCTATGGAAGCCAGCCAATAAATGCAGGGTTGAGGGGGATGACCTGAGCAAAAATAACCTCTGGAGGTTGTGTAAATGGGTAACAAAATGGCAGAAAAATAATTATACCTTTCCACATTGGCAGTTATCAAAAATTAATCCAGACTTTTGCTTCTGGCATTCAGAAGTAACTGGACAAAACATATAACAGAAATGCTTCTAGATACTGGGTAATATATTAATCCATTCTCGCGCTGCTAATAAAGGAATACCCAAGACTGGGTAATTTATAAAGGAAAGAGGTTTAATTGACTCACAGTTCAGCATGGCTGGGGAGGCCTCAGGAAACTTACAATCATGGCAGAGGGGAAACAAACACGTCCTTATTCCCACAGTGGCAGCAAGGAGAGGTGCCAAGTAAAAGGGGGAAAAGTCCTTTATAAAACCATCAAAGCTTGTGAGAACTCACTATCACAAGAACAGCAGCATGGACTAACAGCCCCCATGATTCAATTGTCTCCCACTGGGTCCCTCCCACATGTGGAGATTATGGTAACTACAATTCAAGATGAGATTTGGGTGGGGACACAGCCAAACCATATCAGGCAAAAAGCAGCACAGGACTATGATGTGTGAGGGAAGGGAAATGAGTAAGGAAAACTCTACATTCACTGTGGTTTTCTCTGAGAAGCATTTCCAGACAGCTGTACAGGAGTGGATCAAACATAACAGTGGCGATGCTGAGTTGAAAGTACAGAAATCAGAGTTTGAGGCTACTCGAGGAGCTGGAATTTGTGGGGCAAGGTAGCAGGAAAGAAGGAGCTATGAAGAAAAAGAGGCCCAGAAAGCTGCACATGAATTCCCTTGAATTCTTGCCCAAATATTATCTGCAATGTTCAGGACAAGACTCTTCAAGACTGGGAAAGAAAAAACAAAAACTACCAGGGAAAGACCAACTACAAGGAAGATATAATCTAAACAATTACTGGAGTTTTCGCAGGACTAGAAAACACCCACACTCTAATCAGTCAGAGAGTAGAGATGTAACTAAGCACCCTGGTCATGAGGTAGGAATCCCAGAAGTCTTAAGAATAGGGTTAACCTAGCCCAGAAGTAAAGACTAGTAAGGACCAATTCTAACAGGCATTAAAAACCAGCCTTGAAAGAATCAAGCTAATCAAAAATTAAACTGCTAGAATGTAATTCAACAGACCATAAAGACAAAAAGAATTTATACAACCAAAAATTTACTATTCTTAATGTCTAAGATACAGTAAAAACCAAAAACCAAACAAAAAAACACAAAAAACTAGACATGCAGAGCAAGAGGAAAAAAGCAGATTACAAACAAAAGAAAAATCCGTCAGTGCAAACAGAATCAGAAATTGCATTACCAAATAAAAATGTTAAAACAGCAATTTAAAATATGTGCAAAGATTTAAAGAAAAACATGAACATAATAAGAAAATAAATAGTATCTAAATTGAGAAATGAAATTATAAGAAGAGCTATATGGATACAGTTGGAAGTGAAAAACGCAACATCTGAAACAATAAATTTTACTGAATATGCTTATCAGGAGATTAGACACTACAGAACAAAAAAAAATCACTGAACTTAAAGACAAGGCAAAAGAAACTATCCAAACTGAAGCCAAAAGGGGAATGGGGGGAAGATGCTGAAAAGAAACAAAACAAGACAAAACATTTTGTTTAAGTGACCTGTGGAAGATATCAAGTGATCTAACATAAGACTAATGTGAGTTCTAGGAAAGGACAGAGAGATGGGAAATCAGTCAATCAATCAAACAAAAAAGGCTGAAAATTACTAACCTACCAACCCATCAATTAATTTTTTAAAATAGCTGAAAATTTACCAAATTTTATGAACACTATAAACCCATATATCAAACAAGCTCCATAAAACTATCAATGAAAAAATAAAGAACATGTTACATATGAAACTTCTAAAACCCAATGATAAAGAGAAAATCTTAAAAGAGGCCCCAGAAAAACAGGCATTGAGAACAATGTAAGAATGACACTAAAACAACGCAAACCGGAGACAAGAAAACGCCCTTGAGGCAAGGGAGAAGTAAAAAAATAAAAAACCTGTCAACCTAAAACTTCATATCCTGAAAAAAAAATCCTCCAAAACCTGAAAGCAAAATAAACATATTTCAGACAAACAAAAGCTAATTGATGACCAAAAAGAACTGTACTACAATAAATAAAAAAGAAAAAATTCTTCAGGATAAAGGTGAATGATACCAGATGGAAGCACCTACCTACATCAAGGAAAGAAGAGCATCCAAAATGGTAAATATAGAAGTGGCAGTCACTGTAAAAAACTTTTTCCTCCTCTCTAAAGTTATTTAAGATAACTAACTGAAGGGAAAAATATATATATTATTGTGGGTTATAACATATCAACCAATTTCACCTAACATGGAAACACTGGTGGGACACATAAAATTTTTGTGTATGTAAAATTCACCAACTGGAGAACATGAAGGCCCATGAAACAAGTCAACAAATTGTGAAGGATTAGAAGTATATACATTATGAATTTTGATCAGGACATAATTTAAATTAGAAATCAGTAACAAAATGTTTCGGATATCTCCAAATACTTGAAAACAAACAAATTCTCAATTTCTAAATAACAGGCCACAGGTCTTACGAAGGAAAATATTTTAAACTGAATGAAAATGAAATTACAGAATGTGTGAGATGCTGCTAAAATAATGGAGAAAAATTTCTAACTTGAAATGCTTATATTAAAAAAGAAGATAAACTAAAAATCAATCATGTAAGCTTTCACTTAAACAAGCTAGAAAAATCAGAGCCAGCTGCACTCAGAATGAGAAGAGGAAACGCAAATCATTGAAATACAAAACAAAGAATAAAATAACTCAGTGAAACTACAACTGGCTCTTTGGACCAATCAATCAAAGGGGAGAAAAATTAACAAAATAAAAATGGGGACAACACAGACTAACTCAGAAGAAATGTACTTTTTAAAAAAAATTTAAGTTCTGGGATACCGGTGCAGACCTCACAGGTTTGTTACATACATATACATGTACCACGGTGGTTTGCTGCACCTATCAACCCATCAACTAGGTTTTAAGCCGCACATGCATTAGGTATTTGTCCTAATGCTCTCCCTCTCCTTGCCCCCGACCCCACGATGGACCCCGGTGTGTGATGTTCCCCTCCCTGTTATCCAGGTGTTCTCATTGTTCAACTCCCATTTATGAATGAGAACACGTGGTGTTTGGTTTTTTGTTCCTGTGTTAGACTGCTGAGAATGATGGCTTTCAGCTTCATCCATGTCTCTGTAAAGGACATGCACTCATTGTTTTCTATGGCTGCATAGTATTCCATGGTGTATATGGGCCACATTTTCTTTATCCTGTCTACCATTGATGGGCATTTGGGTTGGTTCTAAGTCTTTGCAACTGTAAATAGTGCTGCAATAAACATACATGCACATGTGCCTTCATAGTAGAATGATTTATAATCCTTTGGGTATATACCCAGTAATGGAATTGCTGGGTCAAATGGTATTTCTGGTTCTAGATCCTTGAGGAATCGCCACACTGTCTTCCAGAATGGTTGAACTAATTTATACTCCCACCAACAGTGTAAAAGTTTTCCTATTTCTCTACATCCTCTCCAGCATCTGTTGTTTCCTGACTTTTTAATAATCACCATTCTAACTGGTGTGAGATGGTATCTCATTGTGGTTTCGACTTGCAAGAAATGTACATTTTCTTTCTTTTTTTTTGAGATGGAGTTTTGCTCTTGTTGCCCAGGCTGGAGTGCAATGGCATGATCTCGGCTCACTCCACTTCCCAAGTTCAAGCAATTCTCCTGCCTCAGCTTCCCGAGTAGCTGGGATCACAGGCATGCGCCACCACACTCGGCTAATTTCGTATTTTTAGTAGAGATGGGGTTTCTCCATGTTGATCAGGCCAGTCTCGAACTCCCGACCTGGGTGATCCGCCTGCCTCAGCCTCCCAAAGTGCTGGGATTACAGGCGTGAGCCACCGCGCCCAGCCAAAATATACATTTTTAAGACATGAGAATTACCAAAAGACACTAGAGGAAACAGAAAATCTGAACAGCCTTATATCAAAAAACTGAATTCATAATTCAAAACTTTCCCACAAAGAAAACTCAAGACCCAGATGGCGTCAATAATGAATTCTTTCAAACATTCAAAAAAGAAAAATTACCAAATTTTACTCATTTTATGTGACTCGATATTCCTGAAACAAAACTATACAAAGATACTATAAGATCAGAAGAAAACTACAAACTAATATCCCTCATGAACGCGGAAAAATTTTAGGTAAAACACTAGTAAATGAAATCCAGAAATATATAAAAAAGAAGATACAAAAAATGAAAGCCACATAGATGTAGAAAAGGCATTTGACAAACTTCAACATTTCATGATAAATCATTCTGCAAACAAAAAATAGAAGGGAATTTGTAAAACCTGACAAAGTTTACACAAAAAAAATCTTACAGATAACACAATATTCTATGGTGAAAGACTGAATGTTTTCCCCTTAAGATTAGAAATAAGACAAGGATGTCTGCTCTTGCCACCTATATTCCACACCGTACTAGAAGATGCAGAAAAGTAATGCCAAGAAAATAAAATTAAAGGCATCCAGATTGGAAAGGAGGACGTAAAACAGCTCTTATAAAGAGAAAATTCTAAGGAATCCACTAAAAATAATGAGAATCACTGAGTTCATAAGGTTGTAAAATACAGTATCAACACGACATCCACTGTATTCCTACATACTAGCAACCAACAACCCAAAAGTAAAATTAAGAAAATAATTTCACTTATAATAGCATCAAAAATAATAAAATGCTTAGAAAAAAATTTAGCAAAAGTATACAACGAACTCTGAAATCTTTAAAACATTATTGAAAGAAATAGAAGATCTAAATAAATGGAAAAAAATATCCCATGTTCATGGATCTGAAGACTTCATATTGTTGAGATTATGATATAATCCCCAAAATAATCTACAAATTCAGTGCAATTTCTACCAAAATACAAGTTGGCTTCTTTGTATAAATTAACAAGCTGATTCTAAAATTCATATGGAAACTCACAGGCCTCAAAATAGCTAAAACAATCCTGAAAAAGAATAACAAAGTTGAAACTAACATGCCCCAATTTAAAAACTTACTACAAAGCAACAGTACTAAAGATAGTGTGGTACTGGCATAAGGATAGACATATAAATAAATGAAATAGCATTGAGAGTACAAAAATAAAACTATATATCTGCTGTCAATTGGTTGTTGACAAGGGTGCCAAGACCATTTGATAAAAAGAGAACAGTCTTTTCTACACGTGGTGCTGGAACAACAGGACAGCCGCAGGCAAAAGAATAAAACTGAATCCTTATCTCACATCACATACAAAAATTAATTCAGAATGGATCAAAAATATAAATGTAAGAGCCAAACTAAAAAACCCTTAGGGCTAGGAGACATGGAGGGATTGGAGTGAGAAAGAAAAGGGTACGGTGTTTCATTTTGAGGTAATGAACGATGTTCTAAAGTGGTGGTGATGGTTTTACAACTCTGAACATATGAAAAAACACTGAATTGTACACTTAGGATGTATGAATTATGTGGTATGAGCTGCAAAAATATTCAGGTGAAAATTTCAAGGAGAGAGCAAAGATCATGAAGAAGTGAGAGGAGGTTATTGACAGCCGCTCATGAGTGAGGGAGGGTGATAAGTAGCATGGAAACCATGGGTGCCAGATGGGCCTTAAATATTCCTAGGGAACATTCAAGAGCTCTAATTGACAAAGGCATACAATCCACTCTGTAATTTTATATGATCACCTTGACTACGGGGTGAAGAATGGATTGCAATGGGAAGGCAGGAAGCAGGAAACCAGTTAGGAGGTTATTCTAGCAACCCAGGTGAGAGATGAGGGTGGCTTAAACCAATGTCGTGAGGAAGCTGACATTCTAGCAGCCATTTTGTGATTTTTAACTATTTGTTTAGCTGTTTCTTTCTTTCAAGGATTTTCTTCATGAAGGTAAGGGCTATGTATGTTTTATTTAACCAGTGTTCCCCAAACTGAACTGATGACAGAAATATAACACATATGGGGTTGGAAGTCAGATTCTGATACGGTAAGATGGATTCAATAGGGGCTGTCCAAGGAGAAGAGCCAACATTTTTAAAACAGCAAATATAAAAGGCAACAGAGATAGTATTGGGCAAGTTAAAATCATTCTATAAATGTTGAAAAAATGAGCATAAGCTTATTTACTAATATTAGAATGCTATCACAACTTCACAGAAGTATAAATGGTACAATTAGATGCTTTTGTGTAATAGGTAGTCAACTTATGGAATTAGTACTCAGTTGAAAATGTGAACAATTCTGGAAAGGTCTAAATAACCATAAATATGAAAGACTGATCCATGATGTCATGATAAGGCCTAGATTTCTGGTGTTGACAACATGAGGGACAATCGTCACCCACTTTACTCCTTTCAAACTCCCACTGCACTCTAAAAGAAACTCTCACACTCACACACGCATACAATACCATTTGGGTCTGACTCAGTGTAACATTGCTTTTTTTTTCTTTTAACATAGGAATACTATAATATATAGGAGATGCCTCAAAGGGAGAGGCTACATAAATGTAAGATATTATATATGTATTCAGGTGATAACAACTGTATTTACAGACATGGCTCTGGAATTTATTAAAAAAAAAAAATTAAATCCGGAACCTTAGCACTGCTGGCATTTCTCCCAGGGCAAAAATACATTTAGCATCCTTTTAAATCAAAGGAAGTCCACTGCACACAGTGGCAAGCTTTTCCAGCTGGTGTTAACACAGATTGATGCACATGTTCAATCACGTTGAACCTGACGCTGGGCTTCCTGAAATTTATACTACAAAATGGAAACGTTTTATGTGTTGCAACTTCCCACCCCCTTTAAGGTAATAACTCACCAGGTAGAAATATAATTCATGTCGCATTTAAAAAATCCACGCTGAAAACATTTTCTGGGGCTAAAGATTTCACTGAAATAGAATATATAAAATGGGACTTGTTAAAAAATATCACGTAGGAGACTTGACGGGAGTCATTTTTGATTATCAGCTGAGGCCATGGGAATCAAAGGATATGGTATGATTTTTTGTGAAGTATGGCAAAAGAAATATTAATGCAGAAATAAAATGTAGGAGCATGTAATAAAATCCAAGTCAAAATTCAAAGTTGGGTACAAATATTCTATTCCCAACATTTACTTTTTCAAATAAAATTAAGGCATATATTTGGAATCACAGCAATCTGTCATCTAATAATAAATTATGCCTTTTTATTGGCTCAGTTTTGACACATTGATGAGTATACTATTGGGTGGAATACTTATTTTTGAATTAGAAAGATCTGAACTAAAAACTGGATTCTGTCCATAATAAGCCGTGTCAATAATGTAGCCTTAGGCAAGTCACATCTTTAAAAAGAGGCCAGAGAGCTCTTCTTGCCTACATTATAAAACTGAGATTAAGAGCATGAAACTCTTCTGCAAATTACGATATTCTGCATTAAAAACTAAGGTATGTCTGGAATTATATCTAGCTTAAAACCAATCTGAAAAATGTTAGTGAGTAATTAACAAATTCAATCTTATATATGTGTAAGTGGCACAGTTTATAATTCCATAAAGAACGTCCTTGTCACTTACTGCTCTATCTATTAAGCTAGATCTTCTTTTCATAGTAACAGGATTTGGGCAAGAAAAGCAATTCTGATAACAACATAAAGCTGCCTTGGGTTAGGGCAAGTAATTACCCCAAATCAAAAATCTAGTGTAAAAAAAAATTAACTTTCTTATTATTTATTTGGAGTCTGCTTATTCTAGACATAGTTAACAACCACACTACATCTTTTCTTAAGGAAATAATTAAAAGATTTAGCCAGGTGGGTGGCTCATTCCTGTAATCCTAACATTTTGGGAGGCCAAGGTAGAAGGATCACCTGAGCTCAGGAGTTTGAGACCAGCCTGGGCAACACAGGGAGACTCCATCTCTACAAAAATTAAAAAATTAGCCAGGCATGGTGATGCATGCCTGTGGTCCCAGCTACTTGGAAGGTTGAGGTGCAAGGATCACTTGGGCCCAGAAGTCAAGGCTGCAGTGAGCCATGATCATGCCATTGCAAGCCAGTCTGGGTGACACAGAGCAAGACTCTGTCGAAAGAAAGAGGGGGGGAGGGGAGGGGAGGGGAGGGGAGAGGAGAGGAGGAGAGAAAGAAAGAAAAGATTTCACATGATAGCTAAACTACTTTGTTCAACTCCAGAAGAGATTTCTTTTTCTATAATGCTTTTAATTTATAATACTAAAGATTTTGAAAGATGGATTTATGTAGTGTATTTTAACATGAAATAAATTACTAATATGTAGACAGTTGACAAAAGCATTATAGTGTAGGCACACAACTGATATTAACAAATGAAGCAATTGGTTCAGAACAATGGTTGCTATCATGAATTCTGGGAGAAGTAAAAAAATCCCCAATGAAATAAGTGCTGTCACAAAAGGTAACATTAAGACAGTGAGAAATTAAACAATTAGAAAATAATGTTGTCACTTGCAGAGAGGTAGTTTAAGATCTTAACATGGATAAAGAAGTGAGTATAATCAGTCAGTGCAAGTACTACGAAGTACCCAACACTTACTAGGAACAAGTTAATAATCATATAAAGGATGTCAAAAAGAAAGAACTGAATGAATGGGTGAATGAGGGAATGAATGGACGAATGAGTGAATGAAACAACCCAAGGTCCAACCAAAAAGCCAATCACAGAGCTTTTTAGGTAGAACAACCAGAACCTGCTCCCAGCCTCAATATAAAACTCCCAGGAAAGGTACAGACTTGGAAAATCCCTTGTTATTATACAATTCTTAGGATGGGTGGACTGCAGGCATACTCTTCTTGTTATGTCTTTTGTCCGCCCTGAGTACTGGCCATGCAGAATCCCTTCATCTGAGCTAATCCCTCTTACCCCTTCTTTTCCCTCGCTTTTCTTTTCTGACCCTTCCTGTGTGCCTCAATTATCACACAGGAGGATAATTCCAAGCCTTTCTTTTATCCACAGGATACAATGACCAATCCCACTGTGTGAGGTGAGACTTTGGCTTTGGATCTACTCTGTTGTTTCTTTCTCACTAGGCACTCGGTAACTAACTGCCTCTTCACTGTCAAAAGGGTGGGGCTGGGGTGACCTCTCTGCTTAGACTGTTTCAGAAGAGCCCAGGTTTCAGAAAGCTGGCCTCTAAACAGTCAAAGTTTAATAGCATAAAAATCCACTGTGCATGTATGTGTATGCGCATGTGTGTGTTCATTTACCTAACATTTCACTGAGCAGCTGTACTCATTCCCGTATCAAGGCTAAATTCTTTAAGCAGATTATCCTTTTAATCCTCACAAAGACATCACGAGGTGGGGGCTGTTATTACCCTCATTTTACATGAGGTATAGAAGGGAGGTAAAATAACGTATCTGTTTTAGTCCGTTTTCACGGTGCTGATAAAGACATACCCGAGACTGGGCAATTTACAAAACAAAGAGGTTTAATTGGACTTACAGTTCCAAGAGGCTGGGGAGGCCTCACAATCATGGTGGAAGGCAGGGAGAAGCAAGTCACATCCTACACGAATGGCGGCAGGCAAAGAGGGCTTGTGCAGGGAGACTCCCATTTGTAAAACCATGAGATCTCATGGGACCCATTCACTATCACGAGAACGGCACAGGAAAGACCCGCCCCCATGAGTCAATCATCTCCCACCGGGTCCCTCCCACAACACGTGGGAATTATGGGAGCTACAAGATGAGATTTGGGTGAGGACACAGGGTCAAACCATATCAGTATCTGAAGGTCACAGAACAAGGCAGTGGAGAGTGAGGTTTGAACCCAAGCCTAGTGATGGAGAGTCCAGCACTTAACCTCTATCCTCTACTGGTTACATTTGAAAAAGTTTGTTTTTTTTTTTTTTTTTTGAGATGGAGTCTCGCTCAGTCGCCCAGACTGGAGTGCAGTGGCCCGATCTCGGCTCACTACAAGCTCCGCCTCCCGGGTTCACGCCATTCTCCTGCCTCAGCCTCCCAAGTAGCTGGGACTACAGGCGCCCGCCGCCACGCGCCCGGCTAATTTTTTGCATTTTTAGTACAGATGGGGTTTCACCGTGTTAGCCAGGATGGTCTCGATCTCCTGACCTCATGATCCGCCCGCCTCGGCCTCCCAAAGTGCTGGGATTACAGGTGTGAGCCGCCGCGCCCGGCCTGAAAAACGTTTTAAACCTCTGGAAAAAATAATTGGGAACCAGTTGACAGAATGACAATAACAGAAGAGAAGATAAACAAGACACTTATAATCGGGGACTTAATTGACCAAACAAAGAATACTGGATTTTCTTCTTGCCTGCCTCAGGAAAGAAAGTTATTTTTCTTTAGCTTCTCAATGTCCACAGGAAAAGGATTAAGAGATATAACAGAAGAGATTTTTGACTGTACATCCACTCATGGTTAATTCTGTTTATTCTGGAGAATATAATTGAGAGGAAATTCTCAATTCATAACATCCTTTACTCTCTGAAGGGGATTAATATTTGTTTCCACTCTTCACAAATATGCTAGAAAATACTATGGTTCTCATAGTTACTGTAGTAAAAAATGCTATCGATTGTGGGCACATATTGTAGCGCACTAAGCTGGCTAGCCCCACGTGTATGCAGCGTTGCAGACATATGTCTCATAGGCTGCTTGGATTGGTGCAAATAAGGTTTTGATGTCTATAGCACTTTGTTTTGTTGCATGCCAAGCAGACTAATGTGATTTTTTTTCCTCTTCTCCAAAGGCAAAATTATTTGGCTAACAAATACGGGAGAAAGGTCCCATCATTGCCTAGAAGCCAAGAAACCAGAAACAATTCCAATTCAGAACAAGCAGCAGAAACCATGGAATGCTTAGGAAAGAGAATTATGCAAAACACAGATTCGAGATCTTCAGCTCACATGACAGCGGTCTCATCTGCGGGTGAGAAAATGCAGAAGTGGAACAGAAAACTGCTAACAAACCCCAGGGGGCGCCACCAGCTCCCAAATCACCTTTTTCTTTTTTTTTTTTCCCTAGGGCTGTCGACCTATTCTGAGGATTGGTTAAGGTATATATTGAGTTTCCTTTCTTCACTACCAATACAGGATTTTTATCTTCTCTACTAATTAATTCTTCCAGGAAATAATATATAAAGGAACAAAAAAGGGGTGAAAGTTCAGTTAGCCACATGGCTGGCTGCTTTTTAGGAGACTGGATGTTGGCTGAAAATACTGGGTAAAAAGAGACTTCTGCATTCAGGCAGGCTCCAGAGGATATTTCAGTTATGTGCATTCCACTGTCCTGCCCTGTCTGAGTTAACTGCATTTGTCAGGAAAAAAAAAGAATAACTCCCCATCCGCCTCGTTAGAGAACCCCTTTTTCCTATGAAGCAAAAACACACCACACAGCTCCAGCAATGGGGAGCCATCTGTGGTGTCAACCGAGGTGGCCACAGTCCCTGACTGGCCACGGACGTCTGCCTGGGAGTCAGCCAGACCCATAAACCTCTTCGATCCTTCTGGGTTCAGTGTTTAGGAACCACAGTGCTTCGGGCTTAATCTTTCACTCTGCAGTCACACACAAGGGATCTCATCCAATTGGTAGCCTTAAATGTATGCTGATAATGCCTCAAACTATATATGCAGCCTAGACGTCTCTTCTGGACTCCAGATTCTTATACCCCATTGCCTTCTCAATGAGTTACCCCGAAGGCATCTCAAATTTAAGATATCTGAAACTCAGCTCAGGATGACCTCCTCTCCTCAATCCCTCTCCTAATCTACTCTTCCTGTAATCTTCCCCACCCTTCCAGTTGCTTAGACCAAAAGCTCACAGTTAACCTTAACTCTTTCACCCCTCATCTAAGCTGTCACCAATTCCTGTTAGTTACAGATCCAGTATCCAACCATTACTTGTACCACTACCACTACCATTTGGATGAAGCCAGCATCTACTCCCACCAGGATTGCTATGATAGTCTCCTATCTCTCGGACTCTCCGCTTCCACCCTTGCCCTCTGCCCTCCAGCCTATTTTCAGCACAGCAGCCAAAGAACTCCTCTGAAAAACAGTCAGGGGCTGCACACCATGGCTCATGCCTGTAATCCCAGTGCTTCAGGAGGCTGAGGCAGGAGGATCACTCAAGCCCAGGAGTTTGAGACTAGCCTGGGCAACACAGCAAGACCCCACCTCCACAAAAAACTGAGAAAATCAGTGGGGCATAGTGGTGCACGCCTGTAGTCCCAGCTACTTGGGAGGCCAAAGCAGGAGGATCCCTTGAGCCTGGGAGATGGAAGCTGCAGTGAGTTACGACTGCACCACTGCACTCCAGCCTGGGTGATCACATGAGACTCTGTCTAAGTAAGAAAGTCAGATCATGCTATGCCTTTGCTCAAAACCCTTCAATGTCTTCCCACTTGTATCAGTTTCCTTTCGCTGCTCTAACCAATGACTACAAGCAGTGGCTTAAAATAATAGAAATCTAGTCTCTTACTGTTGTAGAGTGCACAAGTCCAAAAACTGGATTTTATGGAGCTAAAATCGAGGTGCCAATAAGGCTGCATTCCTTCTGGAGGCTTCGGGGTTGCGGTGGGGGAAATCCGGCTGCATGCCTTTCCAGTTTCTGGAGGCTGCCTATACTTCTCGGCTCGTGGCCCCTTCCATGAGTGACTCCAGCCTCTTGCTCCTGCCACTACATCTTTTACTCCTACCTCTGACCCTCCTTCTATCTTACTAGGCCCCTTGTGATTACACTGGGCTCACCTGGGCAATCCAGGGTAATCTCCCCATCTCAAGACTCCAAAGCCCATAAGCAAAGTCACTTTCCCTGCAGAAGGTAACAAATTCTCATATTCTGGTGATTGGGACAGGAGCATCTATGGGAGTGCCCATTTCACACGGAGTAAAAGCCCAAGTTCTGACAATGTCTTACTAGTTCCCATGTGAACCAGACCCCACTTCCTGTCTGAGCTCATTGCTTACAACTCTCTCCCCTTCACTCACTCCGTTCCAGCCACACTGGCCTTGCTCTTCCTCAACATAAGCCCATCCAGGACCTTTGCACTTACCGTTCTCTCCGACAGGAGACCTCCCTCCTTCCTTTAAGTCTCTGCATAAAGGGCACCACCCTATGAGTGAGGGTTTCTCTGATTACCCCTTCCCCAGCCAGGCACTCCCTTCCACGCTCAATTCTTTCCCAGAGCTCTTAACACCACATGTCTGTCATTCATATTCTCTCTCTCTTTCTTCTGTCCTCTCCCACTAGAACATCATCAATAACAGGTGTTCTGTCTCTTGTCCTAATCCCTAGCAAATACCAGAGGCTCAACAAACAGTTGTTGAATAAGTGAATCTTACTTTACCAGAAAAGGCAAGTTCCTTGGACTCAAAGATCTGCCCTAAAGTAGGAACTTAACCTGAATGAATAAATGAATGAATGGGTACCTGAGAGACTCAACTTACATCTCATTTTTTATAGGTATACAGACTAATATGAAAGCAAGTGCTTTACTACTTAGGAACCAGACATAACGGTTTAAATAGCTTATTCAAAGACACACAATAAAGGTAAAGTAATACAATCACATATTAAAACGCCAGCCAAGCCCCTGACTTTATTTTGCTGTGTTCTCAGACCTGACAAATCAGAACTCGCCCGGATTCTCTTGCTTGGCTGAAACACCAGTACCAAAAAGGTTACAAGTCAATAAACTCTGGATTTACTATGAAATCTCGAAAGCATTTATCTCATGTATTCAGATATGTAAAAAACATACAGGGAGAGATCATCATCCACACTTTAAAACACCCCCAGAAGCAAACCAGCAGCATAAGCTTCATGTGCATCATCAGTGCCCGGCACTGCCCATCAGCCAGTCCAGAGCAGCATTCAAATGGTCGCCTCAGGTGTTGGGGACACAAAGAAACCAAAGACATTCCCATCGTGGGGCATATTTACTGAGGGGAAAGAAACACCGGGACAATGCAACTGGCTTGGAAAGGGCCAGCAATTTCTCTTGCAGAGGCCATCTCAGCTGCATTTTGCAAAGTGTTATGCTAGCCTTGCTCACATGCCGGCAAAGCCCACGCCAGCTCACCATCCAGCAACACCTCGCCGCCTGCCTTTTCAGGAGAGTGTGCCGGGGTTGTGTTTCGTTCAAACTTGAAAACTGCATTTCTAGGAATCCTCTTACCAGCATATGGGCAGGAAAGAGGACCTCACTGTGATCAGGAAGCTGGACCCAGAGGAGGGACTGCCAGGTTCAGATCTCGCCTCTATGAGTCACTAGCTATGTCCCCACAGACATGTCACCAACCAGCCCTCTCTACACCTCAATGTCCTCACCTCTAACAAGTCTGCTAATAATTCTTACGATCATTATAGGCGATATTGCAGGAAAAACACTTACAGTGCCTTGCAATTCCAGGCCTTAATAGATATCACCTATTATTATAACAGCTGCTACTATATTAGTATTATATTAATCTTGACTTTAAAAAAAAAATCACCATTCAAAAATAAATAGTACATTTGTCTCCATCTTGAGTTTTGCTTGTGACAGTGACTTCTGAAGGTTTATCATTTACTTACAACTAAGTGTTTGCCTATAATCAGGAAAAACAGCTATCAGGCCAACGTTAAGATTAAGCTTTTCTACATATGGCTGGCAAAAATAAAGTCATTTAAAGCCTTCCCCCTCAATTCTACACCTGAATAAAAACATACATGATTTGTTCATGGAAAGCTTAACAGAAATGTTGAAGAAATATGACCTCGTGTAGTATTTAAATAAGATAAGCAAAATAAGTAAGATTTTAAAATATATACATAGGCACACGTAGGTTCAAATCGGCATTTTTGTGGCAAATTACTGCCTGATAAAATAATCGTTTAATCTAATATCCTACGTTGCCTCACAGCTTGAAAAATGAAGTAAGATCAAATGACATCAAAATACACATTTATTTTTCTGTTTCTACTAACCACGCTAACCAAGGATACATGTCAGAGGCATCAAGTGAGCTTTACACCAAATGACACAAGAATTCACCTCACACACGGGGATTCCGATTTAGTAGGTTGGGGAGGGAGCAAGTATTTGAGTTCCGCAGAAGCTCCCCAGCTATTACTAATGCTAACATCTGTGGTTATTAACCACTGTGTAATATATATATATATATATTTTTTTCATTTTGACAGTCTTGTTCTGTCACCCAGGTGGGAGTACAGTGGCACGATCACAGCTCACTGCAGCTTTGACCTCCCAGGCTCAGGCGATCCTCCCACCTCAGCCTCCGGAGTAGCTGGAACTATAGGCATGTACCACCATACTCAGCTAATTTTTTGTACTTTTTATAGAGACGGAGTTTCAGCACATAGCACAGGCTGGTCTCAAACTCCTGGGCTCAAGCTATCTGCCTGCTTCGGCCTCCCAGAGTGCTGGGATTACAAGTGTGAGCCACGTGCCTGGCCCAAGATCTCTCCTTTGACAAGAAGTTTTTTGCCTTGAAAATGTTTGCAAAAAGCGTTTCTTGATTCTGTAACCCTGCTACCAAAGCAACACTTGACTACTTGCAACTCAGTAAAGAGAAGTGTTGAGTTAACCTTAAAAAAGTCATTAAATAATCCTCTGGTCTTTTAACACTAACAAGAGAGCTAAAGGAAATGGGAAGAGATGAGGCGGGACTTTCCAGCTGTTCCAGGAAACCACGTGACTGCCTTCCCTTTAGACTAATATGGCTGCCAACCGAACTCTAGGCACTAATAGGCCTGTTCTGTGTCTCAGTCTTCCTATGCGTAACAATTAGCCACATCAGCCTGCTCATAACCTTCCTAACATCCTGCCATCCAAGGTCCTTGCTTCATTAATTCATTCATTCAACGTTTTCTGAGCACCTACTGTACCCCAGGGAACAAATGCAAAAATGCCCCTGCCCTCCTGGTGCTTGCATTCTAATTTCTAACAAATGGCCTCTTCAAACCGCCAGACTTGTTTAAAGAACTGCTTCTTCAATGTGTTTCTTAAAAATGATGGTATTTTGGAGTAGAAAGGCAAATAATTGCAGTTTGAGACAACAATATGGTTCAAAGGACTGAAGAAATGAGAGGCTATGGAGGGTCTGCACAAGCAAAGATAAGGGAACTCGTGAACCTTCTGCAGTGGAACGAAGCAGTTAACAGAATCACTGGCTTGGAGGTTATTTCTGGCGGGGGACATAAACCCACTCTGGAAATAGGAACGACCTGGCAGAGGAATAGGATTAGGATTCAGCGGCCAGGAGTAGAACCCATTCCCAGCAAGAACATATTTAACAATTCCTACTAGAGACAGGATTAGGAAAGAGGCAAATTCACGACCCACAGCGGTATTAACATCTTCAAGTAGCCGTAACAACTACTTTAACTATTTGGTAAAAGTTTTTCCAGGTCAATAAAAATTTAAGGGGTTCAAAAGTAAGAGTGATACTTAGATAAAGTTATTAATAACCAACCAAGACCCAGAAAGCTTACGCAGCTAGTCGATGAGGCGCCACGGATAAGGCTCTTACTACTAATCCCATGCTTTTTCCACTCCATCACGCGGGGAGCTGAGTGGGGTCATCTTTCATCAGCAGTTTCTAATATACGGGACGCTACAGCTGCAGAACACAGGATCGGGGAAGGTCAAATCTATAACAGCTCAACTCTAGTCAATGACAAATGGTTCTCAAATGATCAGAATCGGGTGCCTAGGTGCAGAGTAGTTGTCAAGAAGAGGAGAGAGGTTGTTCAGAATTGCTACATTGGGATAACTGTTATTCATGAAACCCAGAACTAAGTTCATTCATCGGCAACCTTACCTAGTTCTGGGGGCAAAACGGTGAGGCGGTTCCCCTGAATATGGAGCTCTTTAAGCTGGGTAAGCTCCCCGATTTCCTTAGGCAGCGAGATCAGGTCATTATCCCTAAGGCTGAGCTAAACAGAAGAAAACAAGGAGTTGTCAACATATTTACACATTAAAAGGTGCTCCACAGAAACTCTCATCCTCCTCCACGTCCTCTCTTCTACTAAAGCTCAGTCCCTTCCATTTATTTACAAGTGCCAGCGGATAATCAAGAAACACTATCACGAGTAGTGGTTTATTCCCACCAAACAAACCTTACTCCTGCTCAAATTGACTTGATTCTACCCCTACAAGGCTGCGGCAGTGAATTGATTTTCTAAGAATTTAGATAAATTACTTACTATCTGCAACTTTGTGAGCTTCCCAATATCTGGCGGCAGGATTTCAAAATCGTTGTCACTTAGATAGAGTGCACGCAGGGTGGCTGCAAATTAAACAGCAATATATAAACAGGGTGGCATGGAACCCAACCATTTCAGGTCTGATCAATACGAGGGAGTCAGCTTTGATTAATAACCCTGACTTGGTGAAAAGCCTTTGACATACCTAGGGCTCCCAATAATAACAAGCAGGTCAAACTTAGATTTACTGGCTTATTGTGTAGCTGGTGTGTCCAGGAAAACATCTATATCCAAGAGGACTGACTCAATTAACAACTGTGGGCACCAGCATTTTGGGTCACAGAGTTTCAGCACATTTTTAGAAAAGATTGCTGTTTTTCTCATAGATTCCTTTTGATTCACATTTATTTCTCCATTTGCATCAAAGGAAAACAAACAACACTACTGTGCCACTTTTATGGATACCTAAGGCAAAAGGTTCTTTCAAGAGAATACAACGATGTTAAAACAGACTTTTTCCTATGTAAATAGCACTGGGTTAAAAATTAATGAAAGGCTTTCTGGTGATGGAGGCTATAACCACAGCTCATCAGTTCCATCATCTGACTAATTATTATTGCTTGTTTCTACAGCCTTCAGGACAAAAATAAATGAAGACAAAGAGGCTAAAACAATGACATGAAGTTAACAGAGTAAATCCTAACTTAAGGAGAATATCAGTAGTCTGAAATTTGTTCGTAATTATTACACAATGATAATACGATTCCGAACTACTGAAGGCTAAAATTCTAAAGCATCTGTTTATCCTCAACCATAAAAGCTGAGTATAATTAGATATATGTTTTGTTTACTAGTATTTATTTTCTAGAGACAGAGTCTCGCTCTGTCACCTAGGCTGGAGTGCAGTGGGTCACTGCAGCCTCAAACTCCTGGCCTCGGGCACTCTTCCTACCTCAGCCTCCCAAGTAGCTAAGATCACAGGCGCATGCTACTACGCCTGGCTACTTTTTAAATTTTTATTTCTAGAGGCAGGGTCTCTCTATGTTGCCCAGGCTGGTCTTAAACTCTTAGCCTCAAGTGATCTTTGTAGCTCTCCAGCTCCCAAGAACTGGATGTTAATATAACATAACAAAAACAGTTGCTCCACTGCCCAAGAAAATATTTTATAGCTGATTTCATGTGCTTGATAAAGTCATAGAGAGATAATACATAAGGTAAAAAATAAAATTTAAGAGACCAGCTCAGAAAATTCAGATTTTGTGAATGCCATATAAGTTATTTGAAGAAACAGAACACTCATTTAAGGGAAGCAAACCTTGTCCGAAATAGTGCATAAGTTCCCAGAAGAAATCATTTTTTAATTTTCAAAAGCATCTTCAGCAAGAAATTTGTTTGCATATGAAAGAATAAAGTGTGTTCACCTGTGGCCAAAAATTTCTTAATGCCTGTGTACTGGATAAATAGGTCAATAAGAGTGCTTATTAAAAGGCTGAAAATAAGAATCCTGGATGGAAAATTCAAAAATTCTGTTAGTGGTTTATTAATATTTTTATAAATAATTGGAAGATCCTGGGCAAATATCCTACAAAGAATTAATAGCAACATGGGAAGATACTGTTTTTTTTTTTGGCATGCTATTTAAAAAGAAAGTCAAGTCTCTTAACTAAATGTGAGGCTTGATCTCATTTAGATATATAATCTCTCTCAGAATGTTAATATGACATTACTAAGTCCACTTCAGCCCGATGGTGTCACATAACGATATATCAAATGCACATACTGCTGAGCTATGAAGGAATATTCAAAAGGAGTCTCTAAAGAAAAAAATATCTCTGTCCAATAATTTCTCTTGGAGTTTGGGTCCTGACAAATAAATTTCCCTCTTAGAACGCAAAGTACAGGGTTGAGGAGATTTATAGAACTGAAAGTTTCTTACTCAGGTAGAAGAAGTTTCCAGGAAGAGAATTTTCGCTCAAGTTGTTGTAAGTCAAGTCCAGAACCTCAAGAGCTGGCAGGGAGCCGAAGCCTCGTGGCAAAGTGTTCAGCCTGTTCATGCTGTTGCAGGGGGACAAAAATCTATGTCATGACACCAAAGACCCGTTTATACAGACCATCAAGGGCACCTCGGTTTCACAGGGTGAAAGTGTAAGACAGTGCCATGATCCTAGAGTCACTTTCTACTTTATTTTTATTTTGTATTATTTTGAGACAGGGGTTTGCTCTGTTGCCTAGGTGTGCCCAGGTTGTAGTGCAGTGGCACGATCTCAGCTCACTGCAGCCTCAACCTCCCCAGGCTCAAGCGATCCTTCCACTTCAGTCTCCCAAGTAACTGGGACCACAGGTGCATCCCACCACGCCCTGCTAATGTTTGTATTTTTTGCAAAAATGGGGTTTTGCCATGTTGCTCACACTGGTCTCAAACTCCTGAGCTCAAGCAATCCTCTCACCTTGGCGTCTGAGAATGCTGGGATTATAGGCGTGAGCCACCATGCCCATCCTATTTTTTTTTTTAATTAAAAAAAAAAGCATTTATTTAATATTTACAATGACAAATAAAGATTGTACATACTTATGGTGTACAACATGGTGTACATACTTATGGTGTACATACTTATGGTGTACATCAATTATATATATATAATCCATCGTGGAATGGCTTAAATCACACTGTTTAACATATGCACTGCCTCACATGCTTGTCATTTTTTTTTCGTCTTTTTTTTTTTTGTCTTTTGTGGTGAGAACGCTCATTCACTCTCTTAGCAATTTTCAAGCATACCACATATTGTTATTAACTGCAGTCACCACGATGTATGATCCATCTCTTGAACATACTTCTCCTGTCTAACTAAACTTTCGTGTCCTTTGGCTAACATTTCTGCAATTCCCCAATCCCTCCAGCCTGTGGTAACCATTTTATTCCGTTTCAATGAGGTTTACTTTTTTGCATTCCACATATAAGTAAGAGGGTGTGGTATGTTGTCCTACTTGGACTCATAATTTCAGTCAGAGAGCTTGTAGGTTCCTGAAACATTTGCAAATTTCTTAGTTGTCATTTTCCTCCAGCGGCGAAACTTAATCACTGTTTTACACAAAAACTCAAACCATCACAAAATATCTATCCTTGTAAAGAAAAACTTCCTTATGAACGTAGCGATATCTCAAAATATACACATGAAGCTTTGTAGTTTTCAGACTTTTGCTTGATTTCATTTCATTTATTCCTTTTTGGAGGGAAACATCATGTTTTTGTTCTACAACTGCTAACATTGAAAATTATCTTCAATTAGAATGGTGATGGCCAGGGGATGGAGGGAGGGGAATGGAGAGGTGTTGTTTAATGGGCATAGGATTCAGGTTTGCAAGATGAGAAAATTCTGGGGATTGGTTGAACAACAATGTGAATACGCTTAACACCACTGAACTGTCTACTACAAAGACAGAACATTTTGTGTGCATTTTATCACAACTTAAGAAAAATTAAAATCATACAATTGACCCTTGAGCAACATGGGTTTGAACTGCCTGGGTCCAAGGACACAAGTATATTTTTCCTCTGCCTCTGCCACCCCTGAGACAGCAAGAACAACCCTCCTCTTCCTCTTCAGCCCACTCAGCATGAAGAGGATGAATACCTTTAAGATGATCCACTTCCATTTAAAGCACAGTAAATGCACCGCCTTTTCCTTACGACTTCCCTAATAACATTTTCTTTTCTCTAGCTTACTTTATTGTAAGAATGAAGAACGGAACACATACAGCACACAAAATACGCGTTCATCAACTATTTCTGTTTTTGGTAAGGCTTCCGGTCAACTGTAGGCTATTGGGAATTAAGATTTTTCGGAGTCAAAAGTAACGTGTGGATTTTTGACTGCATGAGTCACTGTGTTGCTCCCTCAACCCATGTGTTGCTCAAGGGTCAACTGTGTGTGAGTGTGTGTGGGGGGTGTGTGGTGTGTGTATGTGGTATTGTGTGTGGTGTTATGTGTATGTGTATTTGGGTGTTTCGTGGGGTGTGTGAGGGGTATGGTGTGTGAGGTATGTGTGTGGTGTGTGTGGGGGATATGGGCGTGGTGTGGTGTGTGTATGGGGTGTGTTTGAGGGTGTGGTGGTGTGTGTGTGGGTGTGTGTACGCAGGGTGTGGTGTGGGTGTGGTGTGTGTGTGTGTACACGGTATGTGTGTGTGGTGTGGTTTGGGTGTGGTGTGTGTGTGGTGTGGGTGTGTGGGTGTGTACACAGTATGTGTGTGTGGTGTGGTATGGGTGTGGTGTGTGGGTGTGTACACGGTATGTGTGTGTGGTGTGGTATGGGTGTGGTGTGTGGGTGTGTACACGGTATGTGTGTGTGATGTGGTGTGGGTGTGGTGTGGGTGTGGTGTGGGTGTGTGGGTGTGTACACAGTATGTGTGTGTGGTGTGGTGTGGGTGTGGTGTGTGGGTGTGTACACGGTATGTGTGTGTGGTGTGGCATGGGTGTGGTGTGGGTGTGGGTGTGTGGGTGTGTACACGGTATGTGTGTGTGGTGTGGTACGGGTGTGGTGTGTGTGTGGTGTGGGTGTGGAGTGGGTGTGTGGGTGTGTACACGGTATGTGTGTGTGGTGTGGTATGGGTGTGGTGTGGGTGTGGTGTGGGTGTGTGGGTGTGTACATGGTATGTGTGTGTGGTGTGGTATGGGTGTGGTGTGTGGGTGTGTACACAGTATGTGTGTGTGGTGTGGTATGGGTGTGGTGTGGGTGTGCTGTGGGTGTGTGGGTGTGTACACGGTATGTGTGTGTGGTGTGGTATGTGTGTGGTGTGGGTGTGGAGTGGGTGTGTGGGTGTGTACACGGTATGTGTGTGTGGTATGGTATGGGTGTGGTGTGTGTGTGGTGTGGGTGTGTACATGGTATGTGTGTGTGGTGTGGTGTGGGTGTGGTATGGGTGTGGGTGTGTGGGTGTGGTGTGGGTGTGGTGTGGTATGGGTGTGGTATGGGTGTGGGTGTGTGGGTGTGGGTGTGTGGGTGTGTACACGGTATGTGTGTGTGGTGTGGTATGGGTGTGGTATGTGTGTGTGGTGTGGTATGGGTGTGGGTGTGTGGGTGTGTACACGGTATATGTGTGTGGTGTGGTATGGGTGTGGTATGGGTGTGGGTGTGTGGGTGTGGTGTGGATGTGGTGTGTGTGTGGTGTGGGTGTGGTGTGGGTGTGGTGTGTGGGTGTGTACACGGTGTGTGTGTGGTGTGGTATGGGTGTGGGTGTGTGGATGTGTACACGGTGTGTGTGTGTGGTGTGCTATGGGTGTGGTATGGGTGTGGGTGTGTGGGTGTGTACACAGTATGTGTGTGTGGTATGGTATGTGTGTGGTGTGTGTGGTGTGGGTGTGTACACGGTATGTGTGTGTGGTGTGGTGTGGGTGTGGTATGGGTGTGGGTATGTGGGTGTGGTGTGGGTGTGGTGTGGTATGGGTGTGGTATGGGTGTGGGTGTGTGGGTGTGGGTGTGTACACGGTATCTGTGTGTGGTGTGGTATGGGTGTGGTATGGGTGTGTGGTGTGGTGTGTGTGTGTGGTGTGGTATGGGTGTGGGTGTGTGGGTGTGTACACGGTATGTGTGTGTGGTGTGGTATCGGTGTGGTATGTGTGTGTGGTGTGATATGGGCGTGGTATGGGTGTGGTATCTGTGTGTGGTGTGGTATGGGTGTGGGTGTGTGGGTGTGTACACGGTATGTGTGTGTGGTGTGGTATGGGTGTGGTGTGGGTGTGGTGTGGGTGTGGTGTGTGTGTGGTGTGGGTGTGGTGTGTGGGTGTGTACACAGTGTGTGTGTGGTGTGGTATGGGTGTGGGTGTGTGGGTGTGTACACGGTGTGTGTGTGTGGTGTGGTATGGGTGTGGTATGGGTGTGGGTGTGTGGGTGTGTACACGGTGTGTGTGTGTGGTGTGGTATGTGTGTGGTATGGGTGTGTGGTGTGGGTGTGTACACGGTATGTATGTGTGGTGTGGGTGTGGGTGTGTGGGTTTGGGTGTGTACACAGTATGTGTGTGTGGTGTGGGTGTGTGTGTGGGTGTGTGGGTGTGTACACGGTATGTGTGTGTGGTGTGGGTGTGTGGGTGTGGGTGTGTACACGGTGTGTGTGTGGTGTGTGTGTGGTGTGGGTGTGGTGTGGGTGTGTACACGGTATGTGTGTGTGGGTGTGGTATGGGTGTGGGTGTGTACACGGTGTGTGGGTGTGGTGTGGTATGGGTGTGATATGGGTGTGGTGTGTGGTGTGGGTGTGTGGGTATGTACACGGTATGTGTTTGTGGGGGTGTGTGGGTGTGGTGTGGGTGTGTACACGGTATGTGTGTGTGGTGTGATATGGGTGTGGTATGGGTGTGGTATGGGTGTGGGTGTGGTATGGGTGTGGTATGGGTGTGGTATGGGTGTGGGTGTGTGGGTGTGTACAAGGTATGTGTGTGTGGTGTGGTATGGGTGTGGTATGGGTGTGGGTATGTGGGTGTGGGTGTGTACACGGTATGTGTATGTGGTGTGGGTGTGGTGTGGGTGTGTACACGGTGTGTGCGTGTGGTGTGGTATGGGTGTGGTATGGGTGTGGGTGTGGGTGTGTACACGGTATGTGTGTGTGGTGTGGTATGGGTGTGGTATGGGTGTGGGTGTGTGGGTGTGTACACGGTATGTGTGTGTGGGTGTGGTATGGGTGTGGGTGTGTGGGTGTGTACCCGGTGTGTGTGGTGTGGTATGGGTGTGGGTGTGTGGGTGTGTACACGGTGTGTGTGGTGTGGTATGGGTGTGGTATGGGTGTGGGTGTGGGTGTGTACACGGTATGTGTGTGTGGTGTGGTATGGGTGTGGGTGTGTGGGTGTGTACCCGGTGTGTGTGGTGTGGTATGGGTGTGGGTGTGTGGGTGTGTACACGGTGTGTGTGTGTGGTGTGGTATGGGTGTGGTATGGGTGTGGGTGTGTGGGTGTGTACACGGTGTGTGTGGTGTGGTGTGGGTGTGTGGATGTGTACACGGTGTGTGTGTGGTGTGGTATGGGTGTGGGTGTGTGGGTGTGGTGTGGTATGGGTGTGATATGGGTGTGGTGTGTGGTGTGGGTGTGTGGGTATGTACACGGTATGTGTGTGTGGGTGTGTACACGGTATGTGTGTGTGTGTGGGTATGTACACGGTATGTGTGTGTGGGTGTGTGGGTGTGTACACGGTGTGTGTGTGTGTGGGTATGTACACGGTATGTGTGTGTGGTGTGGTGTGGGTGTGGGTGTGGGTGTGCATGTTTGTGTCTGTGTCTGTGTGTGTCTCCAATGAAGTCTAAGGGAATTTTTTCTACACTATCTTTTATCCTTTCTTCAAGCCCCTTATTTTCCTTAATGCAGTTCCCTTTGAACTTACTTAAAAGTCAATTTAAAAAAAAAACTTTAATAAAAGTTGACAGATATTGAAAGATGGAAGGGACTGTGACAATAAAAATCATTCTAGCCATCGATCCTTCTCATAACAGATCCAGCTCGGTCCAGCCCTACCAAGCGGGCCTCACCAGAAACAGCTGACAGCAGAGGGGGCAACAAAAAGGGAAACGTGGGTTCCCTCTCTCAGGCAGAAAATATCCCAGACAGACCACACCCAGCAAAACGACCTCCACGACTATCTACTGCCATGACAGCAACGACGAGCATTCTCCATGAAGTCACAATTTGTGAAGCACATTATGGCAAGTACTTCCCTTGTTCACTAAAACTACCTTGCAATACAGGCAAGATGGAGCTTGTCATTAATGCTATGTTGAGACGAAAGAGCAGCCTAAGAGAGGGTAAGGAGCAAAGACTTCAGAAGTGACTGAGGAAGGTGACATGTGTCTGGGCGCACCCTGTACCTCACAGAGGCCAAAGCCACTCCAGACCCTTGGGCTCCGATGCAAGAATTCTGAGAGGAATTGCAAGTCAAAGAGAGGACGGCAGAGCAGCACACACTAGGTGCTTCTGTCTTTAAACACTGCTCTAAGTTACCCGTTTTGAAAACTGCTGATTCCTTAGCATTTTTCTCTGCAAATAGATACACTTTTGCAGTAGTAGGTAGAGGAAATCCACGGTTAGACAGGTGTAGAGGGAAGAGGCATCTCACCCGAGAGCGCTCCCATTCCATCTCCAGCCCAGAGCAAGCCTGGGGCCCCTCCCCCTCCTGGTGGCAAGAATCTACTGAATTTCAGGTTCCTTTTTCTTCGGAGTGACAAACCAATACCCACAACGTGTAAGGAACACAGCAGAGTCCCACGTGCAGCTGATGGCCAGAAGTAACAGTAGTAGGCGCACCACCCTGGCAGGCAGAAAGGAAGCCCTTACTTAAATACTGAAACTTCAGAAGAACTGCTAGCAGCAGCCCCAGCTACAAAGGGGGCAAGGAACTGCAGAGATTTCTGGCCGCCTCTCCGGACGCCAGTCCATGGGCATGGCGACCTGGTGGCATCTCTCTCTGCACAATGAAACACAGAACATGCTGGCTGTCCGCACTTCCTCCAGCAGGTGCTAACATCCATCTCCATCCATCCACATTTCCACATGTAGGAATTCCGTGCTCAGGACCTGCGCTGACACTGCTAGCAATCAAGGTTTCCATGAGAAGCTACCGTGGGGGTAGGAAAAGTATGGAGCTTTAAAGCAGAAGACAACTAGATGAGGAGTCTGGCTCCAGCACTTGCTAGCTGCACGACCTTGACCAAGTTACTCAGCTTCTCTGACACCCAATTTCCTCAACTATAAAATGAGGCTGACAACACCTTGAGGGCAGGATCGCTGGGAGCATGAGAGAGAAAATATCTGAAGCACCCAACACCCGATCCACGGCTCACACGTGGCTTCTCAGGGAATGCGAGCTGTTGCTAGAATTATTTTTCAAAAAGGTTTGAGAGAAAATGTTGAATCAGCCCTAAGTGAGCAAGCTCACCTCATGAAATTCCACTTTGGATGGTCCCAACTGTCAAGTGTGGTTTTCTATTTGTGCCACACTTGCTTAATCTCAGGTGACTTCAGGTGTTTCAACATAAAGCTTCGCAGCGCTCAGCTATGCCAAGTGGTATCAATTCTTTTGTTTGCATGGAAAGATTTTTCAAATGCGTGTTGGAAGTGGGCAAATGCCTGCATATGGTGGAGAAATTTATAAAATCAGGGGGTCTCAGGCTATTCAGCATCTTTCTTCCTTTTCTTCTAAAGCCCCGGAAAGGTCTGTACTAACACCTCCTTTTCAGAGCAGTTTCTTCTCTGCAGGTTGTCCTGAGCACCTCCAGCTTCAATAAAAACTTCTTGTCTCAAGGCACTAATTTTTCTCACCTCCACAGTGACCTACTCACACTTATCACAAATAAAAATTAAAAAAAAAAAAAACCACGCTGAGCCCAGTGGCTCACGTCTGTAATCCCAGCACTTTGGGAGGCCAACACAGGCAGATTGCTTGAGCTCAGGAGCTCGAGACCAGCCTGAACAACATGGCAAAAACCCATCTATACAAAAAAAAAAAAAACTACAAAAATTAGCCAGGCATGGTGGCACGTACCTGTGGTCCCAGCTACTCAGGAGGCTGAGGTGGGAGGATCACTTTAGCCCAGGAGGCGCAGCTTGCAGTGAGCAGAGATCATGCCACTGCACTCCAGCCTGGGTGACAGAACGAGACCTTGTCTCAAAAAATGAACAAATAATCCAAATCCATAAATACCCAACATGGGACTTAATAAAAACTTCTATGTATTCATGAGACAAGCTCTAGCAACAAACGAGGTCAAACGTTATTCCCAAATAGTTGGGCATGGTGGTCCTGCAGTGAAGTTTTCCTAGAAATAATCATCTACATGGGAACCTACGTGGCTTCACATTTTTGGGAAAATAACTCTATGAAATAAATAAACCGAACTTAGAACAGAACTAAACTTTCTTTTATTTATTCAGGTGGCCTAAAATTTTCTCATGTCTTACAATCATCAGAATAAACTTCAAATACTGTAAAAACTTTGAAAGCAAATTCTGATGGAGGGTGCCTTCTGGATCACACATACAAGTGGCTTCCCAGCTCCGTTTTGTGATCTCCTGTGTGTATGCTTTCACCCTGGCTCCTTAGAATAAGGAGTCCTCCCTATAACTTGCCTTACTGTGTGAGTATAATTCTATATGCCATTTGAGGACAGAAGTATCCTTTAGTGAAACCCATCTTAGCTCCTTTCTCAAAGAACTGGGAGTTTTGTTCAAACTTTGACAACTCCATCTATGTAGCTACGTAATTAAATACAAAAAGCTTTACACAATCAATACAGCACCGACAGCCAAAAATGCAAACAACTCCAAAGAGAACAAGAAGGCAACTAAGATGCACTCATTGAAAAAGAAAAGTTTAGGGCCGGGCATGGTGGCTCATGCCTGTAATCCCAGCACTTTGGGAGGCCGAGGCGGGCGATCACCTGAGATCAGGAGTTCGAGACGAGCCTGATCAACATGGTGAAATGCAGTCTCTACTAAAAATACAAAAGTAGCTGTGCGTGGTTGGGTATGCCTGTAATCCCAGCTACTCGGGAGGCTGAAGCAGAAGAATCGTTTGAACCCAGGAGGTGGAGGTTGCAGTGAGTCAAGATCGTGCCATTGCACTGGAGCCTGGGCAACAAGACCGAAACTCCGTCTCCAAAAAAGAAAAGAAAGAAAAGAAAGAAAAAGAAAAGTGTACGACTCTGTCCTATGGTGCCTCAAACCAAAATGCTATTAGGAAAGTCAAAAAAGAACAAAATCTGAGCTTATTATTTTATTCCCAAATCTGTCTCCATCCATTATATTTTTCAGCCGCCCAACACAGAAATATAGGTATCATTCCATCCCATCAGTTACTGTCTGTCAACATTACCGCCTGTACATTTTTCATATAAAATCCCCCCCCTGCCTCCACTGCCACTGTCCTAGTTCACATGGGACATGAAACTCATGTTCTTACTGGTCTCCTAACCTCTAGTTTAACTCCCTCCACCCTCTTCTCCATACTGATCTTTCACAGGAAAATCTGACCATATCTTCTATCTGCTACTCTGCTATGCAAATTTCTCAATGGTCAGTATAAAATTGGAGCTCGTTTATTTATGTATGTATTTATTTTTGAGATGGAGTCTCACTCTGTCGCCTAGGCTGGAGTGCAGCAGTGCAATCTCAGTTCACTGAAACCTCTGCCTCCTGGGTTCAAACGATTCTCCTGCCTCAGCCTCCCAGGTGGAGTAGCTGGGATCACAGGCATGTGCCACAACACTTAGTTAATTTTTGTATTTTTAGTAGAGATGAGTTTTCACCATGTTGACCAGGCTGTTCTCCAACTCCTGGCCTCAGATGACCTGCCAGCCTCAGTTTCTCAAAGTTCTGGGACTACAGGCATGAACCACCGCGCCCGAGACTTGCTTGTTTATTTAGCACAGAGCCCTTTCCTTAGCACTATTGACTCCCTGTCATTATTATAAACATTTATTTGCTTATAGTTGGTTTCCCCAACTGTAATGGAAGCTCCATCAGGGCTGGATAGCCAGTAACTAGGACAATGCCTGGTACATGGTTGGGAACTTGGTAAATCCTCATTCACTGAACAGCAAACATCCAGGATTCCCTGTCTAGCCTGACCTCTGACCTTACCGCCGCCTGCCTCACACTTTACACTCAACAGCGCCAAAAACTGACAATTCCCAGGCCCCAGGCAGGCAGTGCTGTGAGCGTTTAAATATGTCATTCTCAGCCGGGCGCGGTGGCTCATGCCTGTAATCCCAGCACTTTGGGAGGCCGAGGCGGGCGGATCACAAGGTCGGGAGATGAAGACCATCCTGGCTAACACGGTGAAACCCCGTCTCTACTAAAAATATAAAAAAATTAGCTGGGCGTGGTGGCGGGCGCCTGTAGTCCCAGCTACTTGGGAGGCTGAGGCAAGAGAATTGCTTGAACCGGGTAGGCGGAGGCTGCAGTGAGCCAAGATCGCGTCACTGCATTCCAGCCTTGGCGACAGAGTGAAACGCCATCTCGAAAAAAAAAAATACCATTCGCTCAATCTGAGACACCTTCCTTCGACTTTTAAGTCTGAGAAATTCTCACGCATCGAGTGTCGGCTCCCGTGCTACCTGCTGTGTTCCTGCTCCTGCGAATCTCACCTGCGGACTAAAGTACTCCCCGTCTTGCTGCTCCCCCTGCCGGTCCACAGTCGCCAGCACATCTGTGACCTCGCTGGTCTGTTCCTGTTTATAGCCAGTCTTGCCCTAGTAGGTAAGGTCAGGGACCATGACCTTCACCTTGGCTCCCCGGTACTAGCAAGATTCCTTACATAGAATAGTCACTTACATAGTCATGGAATTAATGAAAAAGTAAATAAGACAATTATGATCATAACAATAGCTAACTAATACTAGGTACTTCTCAGTATGTGCCAAGCACTGTTCCCAGTGATTGAGATTTTATATATATACTATGTATACATATATATATTTAATAAATGAACAAATTAACAGTAAGAGTATACATCTATATGTAGTTTTAGCTTCTTTCTCACATACAAATTAAAGATCAGGATAGAATAGTCTGTAAAACCAAGATATAAATGGAGAATCGTTTCATTTCTGCTTTGCCAGATGGGTATACAGGCTCCAAATTTGTAGGGAGAAAAAAAAAACCCATCTCATCTAAAGTGATGTTTCTCCCTCCTTTTAACTTCACTTTCCCTCAGACATAAGAATAGAGGCTGCCCATGGATCTTACAAAGTTGGTCCCTAAGCCCAAGTGAACTTCAAAATAATGTGTCTGAACAATAAACTAAAAATCACTCCATGAATGAGATTTTTTTCATGACTGCTCCCTATTAAATTGGCAAATATGGCTAGACACAGTGGCTCATGCCTGTAATCCCAGCGCTTTGGGAGGCCGAGGCAGGCAGATCATGAGGTCAAGACATTGAGACCATCCTGGCCAACATGGTGAAACACCGTCTCTACTAAAAATACAAAAATTAGCTGGGCATGGTGGCGTGTGCCTGTAGTCCCAGCTACTCAGGAGGCTGAGGCAGGAGACTCGCTTGAACCCAGGAGGTGGAGGTTGTAGCGAGCTAAGATCGCTTGACGACACAGCAAGACTCTGCCTCAAAAAAAAAAAAAAAGCTGGCAAATACCTGGCCAGCATCTATTGCCACTCCATGTCAATCACTAACTTAACCAGAGCATTTAGTGGCTACAATTTAATGAATATATGACTTTGCACAGAGACTGAAGCATGAATGGTCAGTTTCATCTGATGGCTGCACCAATGAAGATGGAATTCTGATGCCACAGTTCCGGTTGGGGTCTATGGATGTATTCGTCTGTTCTCCCATTGCTATAAGGGAATGCCTGAGGCCAGGCAACTTACAAAAAAAGAGGTTTAACTGACTCATGGTTCTACCGGCTGTATAGGAAGCATGGCAGCAGCTGCTTGTGGGGAAACCTCAGGGAGCTTTTACTCATGGTAGAAGGCAACGCAGGAGCACATATATTACATGGCAGGAGCAGGAGAGCATGAGGGGGGGAGGTGCTACATACTTTTAAACAACCAGATCTCACAATAACTCACTCACTATCATAAGGACAGTACCAAGAGGGGATGGTGCTAACCCATTCACGAGAGCTCCGCCCCCATGATCTAATCACCTCCCACCAGGCCCCACTTCCAACACTAGGGATTACAATTCCACATGAGATTTGGTGGAGACACAGACCCAAACCATATCAATGGAGTCTGAAGGAGCATTTAGACCCAGAACCATGGGGTTCTCTTCCCAGCTTGGCCACTAACCTCAGAGGGGACCAGAAGCCAGGCCCTTAGCCCCTTTGAAAAGGCTTAGCTTCCTCTGTGTACAATGAAAGCACTAAAACCTGCCCTCCCTACCTCACAAATGTTGAGAGGGTCAAGTGCTGCAAAGTAATACACAAAAACAGGTTATCATTATTATTATTTACTGCTCCCTGGTTCTGCAACCTCAGCTGAATCAAAACTCCTCTCCTCACCTTTGCATAAACAAAGACAGAGGATTTTCACCTCTCAGCTACAGAGAATTGCAAAAATGAATGAAGCATCATTAGGGAAAATATTCTTCCCTCCAAGGCACAAAGGTGCTTTGTAAACTATTCCTATTTAACACGGAGAGAAAAAAAAAAAATCAACCATATTACCATTTGTCTGCCAGTTCATGCAATGCAAATAAGTCCCTTCTCGGTCAACAGAACTGAGATAAAATTTTACTGGACACAAAATACAGTAAAAATTTAACTTCCTTATTGTGCCAACAATTAGCTTCTCAATTAGCTCTCAAATACTCACTGATGTAGGCCACCGAAAGGATGTATTAAAACAATAAAATTTGTTTAAGACCCAAAACATAAAAAGAAATTAGATATCCATTTCTGTGCAATAATATAAAAATAATTCCTCCCCTGGCCCTACCCGGCACACCCCTTCCACTCTCTCCCTCTCCACCTCTTCCCTCCACTGATACTCACCCGAGGTTCAGGTGTTTGAGTTTCTGAAGGCTGCTGATCTGTGTGGGCAGCTCTTCGATCTGGTTATTAAAAAAGTTGAGCACTTCCAAATTCTTCAGTTCTGCGATGTTGGGTGGCACCGCTATGGAAACAAAAATGCTGAGTGTGAATCTGGGGACGGAACTCCTAGAAAGGGACGGCAGCGGCACGTTTTGTTTTTCTTTCAAAGCAAAGAAAGATTATAACTCCAAAAGGACCATCAAATTCACCTACCGGTCTTATTTATTTTGTACAGGTTTTTCATAAGCAGTCGCTCACTTCTGAGTGGCCGCTGAAATGTTTCTTTGTATCTGATTAGCTAAGTGCCTGGCATAGTTTGTTTCAGATGGACAATGACGGGGGCAACAGAGCCAAGATGCACAAAAGAGAATTTCTGTACCATAAACAGCCTATAAAAATACTGTGAAGCATACATACTTATGGTTGTCACATAGGATCTTATAAGTGCAACTATTGTTTTTTTTTTTCCTTTCAGTTTTCTTGCATTGCCACCAGAAGTAAGATGGCGACCTCCAAATCCTTTCTGGGGTGGGGTACATTGAAGTTGCTTAAATAACCCAGTATCTGAAGGGCTGTCCTCTTAACATTGCATTAATAACAATATAAGCTCAATTTTAAATGATGAAATATTCGACCTCCCTAGTTTCTGATTTTGGCCTCTGGAGTAATGTATCTTGATCAATAACACACACACACATACAGACACACACATACATACACATACACACACACAAAGGTTACATCAGATTAGCAACAGATCGATACAGTGGTATTATATAGAAATACAAAAAGTCAACTCAGTAGCATGCTATGAATTCTAGTATGCAGATCCAAGATGAAAATCAGCCACTAGGGATCTGAAAGGTTCCTCCTTCCCTAGCATATATACACTTGAAAATACAAATGTAAAAGCCAAAGGCATCTTCATCTCAAAAGCACAAACTACAAATTGGTAGCAGAAGGAGTTTCCATAGACTGTAATTCATCTATCCCATTTGCTATTCAGTCTTTCCAGAAACATTTCTGTGGGTGATAAGCTTGGCCATGGTTCACATAAACTCTGATACCAAGACTATCCAGGTAACTAAGAACATGAACAGGGGCCTGGAGCCCAGCCCAAGAAAGTGTGATGTCCCTTATCAGTCAGTTGACTTCCTATCCCCATCTGCTTCCTCCAGGGGTGCCCCAGGAGGCCGGGAAACTAACCTGCTTCCTGCAGTCAGACCTAAACTCAGACCCAGGAGCACCCGTGATTTGAACCACCACAAAGGTGTGTGTAAAATGCCAAATGTACATTTAAAATATTTAAGCAGTTAGCCATTTCAAGAAGACTAGTTGATAACTCCCAGGGGAATAAAAGTATAAGGACAGGCACTTTGCTTATTTCTGAAATGTCTAAGGTATCGCCGGCTACTCTTTTAGAGGTAAGGCTTGGTGAAAGGCAAAAGAGATGCTTTCACTGGAAGAAGGGACTGTGAAGAATACAGATTACTCTGAACTAGGGCACATGGGCAGGGAGCAGTGGTCTAGTGAGCAGCCCCTGGGTGAGCTCCTGAAGTGGCTGTTGAGAAAAGAACAGGTTTTCATCAGGTAATCTAGACAGCTCGAAGTTCCTCCAGAACCCTCCCTCTTGGATACCTGCAGGAATGCAAACGAACCCTACCTGTACAATGTGGCTGCAAATGTACATTCTTTCTTAGGTGCACAGTCCATGGAACACTTCTGTGCAAATGAATGGTATTCACTGTGTGTAAGCAATTACCAAGAAAATCACCGGGGCCAGGGGCAGTGGCTCACACCTGTAACCCAGCACTTTAGGAGGCCGAGGTGGGTGGATTACCTGAGGTCAGAAGTTCAAGACTAGCCTGACCAACATGGTGAAACTCCAACTCTACTAAAAATACAAAAATTAGCTGAGCATGGTGGCAGACGCCTGTAATCCCAGCTACTCGGGAAGCTGAGGCAGGAGAATCGCTTGAACCTGGGAGGCAGAGGTTGCAGTGAGCCAAGATCATGCCATTACACTCCAGCCTAGGTGACAAGAGTGAAACTCTATCTAGAGAAGAGAAGAGAAGACTGGCCTGGCGCAGTAGCTCACTCCTGTAATCCCAGCACTTTGGGAGGCCGAGGCAGGAGGATCACCTGAGGTCAGGAGTTTGAGACCAGCCTGGCCGACATGGTGAAACCCCATCTCTACAATAAATAAATAAATAAATAAATAAATAAATAATTAGTTGGGCATGGTGGCGCACGCCTGTAGTCACAGCTACTCGGGAAGCTCAGGCAGGAGAATCGCTTGAACCTGGGAGGCAGAGGTTGCAGTGAGCTGAGATCACGCCATTACACTCCAGCCTGGGCAACAACAGTGAAACTCTATGTCAAAAAAAAAAAAAGAAAAGAAAAGAAAATCACCAGGCTGTGCCTTCTGGGTCACTGGGATGTCACCTTCTCCCCCGAGATCATGAAGTATATACAGTACAGCTGCCCATAGACCTCATCCCTCCCCTGTCCACCCTCCAGCTACCACTAAGCCTTCATCTGATTAGTTTGAAGACCACATTCATCTGATTAGTTTGAAGAGCAATAACGGAAGTTAGTGAAACCAGGAGAAAATGATGATCTCAATTTAGCCACAAACCAAGAATAATGCAGCCAGAATTACTGCTGTCTTCCCGAAGTTACTCTGCCAATGCAATTAAATGCTGGTCTAAAGGTATCGCCTTTTTGACAGGATGAGAGATTATTTCACTCTCCTTGCTAAATCAGTCCAATTTAAAACCACAAATTATGCTAAATGTGATTTAGGGCTTTGTTTTGTGAACGCAAACAATAACCCCATATTCGATTTACAAAACCTCTCCCAGCCTTTGGTGAGCATGTGAATTTTTTGTTTAAGACTCCATTCAAGCTAGGTGAGGAAAAAAAAAAATACACAGCTAATAATTTCCCTAAATATACAGAAATTTTTTTAACTGCCAGCCACAGTGAAAATCTAAAGAAATTAACATGCAGACCCTTCTGGATGGGATAGTATTCACTCTTTGAACCAATATTTAGAGAATGCTGATTAGGTGCACAGTGCCATACTTTGCACACACAGCATCTCAATACTCCGGGGATAAAGTAGGAGAGGCATGTTATTTAAACAAAGTAAGTTACAAAAGACACAGTATCAAAGTCAATCAACTGAAACAGGCCTAGTGCTTGGAAAATAAACTACTCGCAACCAAACTCTCCAGAAAAAATAACCCAGTTAGCAATATGAATTGTGCCATGACTAAATCCTATACATACAGGGCGGGAACAATTTTAGCTATTCCAAAAAGACCACTGCAATATTTTACCAATATATTCTATTGGAATTTTCTAGATATCTACAGGACGCATGAGCAAGAAGCATTTTAAAACCTAACAGTGTGCATCAGTATATTTCTTATGTCTTTGAAACGACCCTTTTTCATCAATCTGTCCAGCTTCTGATCTATGATCCCAGCTGACCTATGACACCAAAGGAACTAAAGAGTAACATGGTCCCTGACCCTACAGTGCTGTGTGTGCCCTCACTCAACTCATAACCTCTCTGGGCCTCCATAAAATAAGAAGGCTGGATTATGACCATTTCCCAGGTCTCTTCCACCTCGTGTTAACATTCTAGGATTCTAAGAGGAGATGGATTATGATAATCAATGATACGGCTTTAAATAATTCAACAAATGGGGCCCTCAATTAGGAAGCTTAGTCATGTAGAACTTTGCTTCTGACAGAGAATTGAGTATCATTTTCTGCCTAGCCAAAGATGGTTGCTTTAATTTTGAGACTTCAGTTGCTAGGTTTGGGGAACAGTCCCAAAGAACTCAGATATCCCCTGGCTCCTCAATGTCACATTTCGCTCTAGCCGCAGGATCACAGGACTGCTGGGGACGCTCTCGTCCCAGAGCCTCTGCTGGTGTTTTGGAAAGGTGACGAGGATGTGGTCACATCACCCCAGAGACTAATCTCAAAGTTTCTTCTGGGCTTTGCAGCAGTTCCACCTAACACACCCACCATGACCTTTTTTCCTCCAGGTCCTCCCAAACTGAAGAACCCGAATGTGATTCGAGAGTTTTGTCCATCTCATGTGCGAGCGCAGTTTCTGGAAGGTTCCACAAGCAGCCCAAAGTGCCCAAAGGGCTCATTCACTTCTCCTTGGCCGGAAGCACCTCCACTTTGCCGGACAGGCTGGAGAAACCAAAGTCCATCTGTGCGAAATACTGACACCCCTTCCTGAGCAACAGCTTTACTCCTAAAAGGACATATATCTACTGTCATCAGTTATATGTGCAACAGGCATGAGCCACCCAGCACTGCACCGTTGATGCATATTCACAAAATCAACCATCAATCAGCTCAAGAATAGGCTTCCCCCAACCGGCCAGCAGCCCGCAAACTGTCTCCCCTCCACAGGAAGAATCAAGATCACCTATGTTGTAACAATCGCAGTTTCAATCCTGTTGAATTGAATAAGGAAGATTCTGCTCTATGATCTACAATTAATAATTCCACAACTAACAACTTAAAGCATTTTAGGAGTTTACACAATAATAATTAGCTGGGTATGTTCTGGGGCTGGGCTATCTGATGGACAGCCACTAGCTATATGCAGCTGTTTGAATTTAAACTTAGATTAATCAAAATTAAATAAAATGATGAATGCTACTGTTGGTCATAGCAGCCCCATTTCAAGAGCTCGACGGCCACATGTGGTGGCTAGTGGCTCCACTACTGCACGGCAGGGATACTGACTGTTTCCATCACTGCAGAACGTTCTATTACACAGCCCTGCCCGATGGCAGTGGCTCTCGAACCACAGAGACACCAGAATCACCGGAGGGCTTGGTAAAACACAGATGGAGGGGTATCCCGGAGTTTCTGATTCAGTAGGTCTGGGGTAAAGCCTGAGACTCTGAATTTCCAACAACTTCCCAGGGGATGCCGATGTTGCTAGTCTGGGAACCGTATTTTGGCTCAGAAAACTTTCAATTCATTGGCAGCATCACCATTATCAATCCAACACATACATCCCTTACCCCATGCGATAATGCAGTGAGTATAATCATCAATCTGATCCAAATGAAGATGCCTCTTGAGCCTGGGGATTGATGACAAGTGAAACAAATGATACTCTAAGTAGCTAACACGTTCAACGTGGGTGCCACCATCAAACCCTTTCTAGTCAACTTCTGCCTCCTCACGCAGGATTTTATGGTGAGATCAGTATTAAGATGGACAACTCTCCAGAGGAGAAAAGCCTTGAATTCCCTGGCACACTGAATTAAGTCACTCAGTGGCAAATTCATCATGACCAAGGGTAGTCACACAAAGAGATGTCACCTGGTCTACTGCTCGGCTTCAAAACACTGAGCCCTAACGGCAGGATGCTGGGTGGTACAGACAGCACCAGACAGATCAGGGTGCAGCTGATTTGGGGGCTTTTTGAGCAAAAGCATCTTGCGGCCCTTGAGGCAAAAAAACAAAGCGGTAAGGAGCGACAGACTCTGGGAGCAGCAGGCACCACGCAAAAACATAAGGACAGGAGCTCTGCCTGGGTGCAGCCCACGGGGGGGTCAGGGGGTCACACTTTGGTCTTTAGAGCCATATGGTTACCAGCGACAGCCAGGTCCTCTTCAGCTCCAGAAGGGCAGCACTAGACCCTGCACCATGCGAACGCACACCCACGGCTGCCAGGAAGCCAGAAGCCGCTCCGAACACGTGGCGCTTTCCATCCGCACCGCAGGCATGAAATCTGGAGGTGACCTCCACCCACCATCTCCACCAAACTTCTGGGGAGTTGGGGGCTGCACTACACCCAATTGTTTTTGCAGAAGCACCAAAGGACGTTTTCAGAGCTGGTGATTCCTGAGCTAGGGCTGGCCCAGGGCATGAAAGCCAAGGGACCCAGCCTGTTGGAAAGAAGTAAACGGATAGCTCAACCTCTGCCTCCAGTGACGGACTGTGAATTACAGCAAGGGAAGAAGAGGAGGACTTTGGGCAGATACTTTGTGTGAGGCAACTGCTGACAGCCAGGACCAGGACGGCAGGTGGCAAAGGGGCACACCCACCCTTGTGCTGCAATGGAGGCAACACTACTGTCTCGTGCCCATTTCCAGGATGCAAAAGTGCCACCCACCCTCAGGCCAAAGAGTCCCCAAACAAACCACATAGCATGAGTTACAGCAAAATGAAACCGAGTAGCATTGCTTCTAAAAACCTGACATATTGCTATTTAAAAAAAAAAAAAAAAAAAAAGGTTTTTGTCTGTTGTTATAACAAATGAAAATGCCTGGGCAGATGTTCACAATGTCATATATTTCTACAGCTTTTTTTTTTTTATATAAAGCATAGAAGAACAGAGGATGGTAGAGGATATTAAAATTAGCTTGTAAGATAACTTAGCATATTACATTACTACAACCAAGTTACTAGAAAAATTACTAAAAACTTCCTTGCCCCAGCATTTGATGAATATGATACCGAAAAACAAGTGCCCCCCTTTGGCCTGAATGAAGCAAGGGAGGAAAAAAACCAAATTAGCAGAAACTCGTTGAAATATGATTTGGGGCATCCATGGTCAAAGTAAAAGCACAGCCTTTTTAATCTCTAGCCATAATAACTGGAGAACATGAGTCCATTCATAGCACAGAGGTGGCGTCTAGACTAATTATACACATGCCGATTCTTTCAGCAAATCATAGTTCTCAATGCCATTTTAATAGTTCCACATGAAGAAGAATCTTCTCACTCTCGCGTAGGAATAATTACACTTCAGCACTTTACATGCAATAAAAAAAAAAAAAAAGGTCATTTGCAGTTATAGTGATTAATTACCTTTGTTTTCTGGCCCAAAACACAAGGTGGATGATAATGAACTAATTACATATGACCATAAGAGTTTGATGTTCAAAAGTATACTAATGATAACTGGTTTCACAGATTTTATGGGACTTCCCCCAAAGCAGCTATTAAAGCAGTGAATCACAGTAGGTCTAGGTTATTTAAAAACATAAAGTTTATGAAACAGTAAAGCAAATTCTCATTTAAAAGGTTCTACATGTTCCTCAAGGTAAACATAAAATAGCAAAATATCTAAGCATCTACCCCAAGAAAGGCCAATGTCCTCCAAATATTACTGGCTTTATAAATAACAATGGTAATGTACTTTTGGTTAATAAACAACAAGTATTTACTGAGGACCTGTGCTCCAAAGCACATGTTCAGTCTATGCTATTATGAGCCGCCTCAGGATTCCATAGCCTAAGTCATTTTAGGAAACAAAAGTATCCCCTGGCTTAACTCACCGCAACACAATGGTCCTACTCTTTCCGCAGCAATGTGAAAAATCAGTTACATGAAAATTAGAGGAAAAAAGGTATAAGCAAGTAATAAGGTCGATTTTAGAGTATAAAGCCAAACATGCAAAAATGTATGTTCCTGAGCTATAAAAAGTGTGTATGCATGACCAAACAAATTTCCTAAAAAGCTGACAAGCATGGATTTCTTCTCCTCTGGGGATATAAAAATTAGTTAATGCCTGAATCTTGTGTTAACTCCCAAAGCATCTTCAGGAGGACGTATGAACTCTGAATTCTTGCAGGAACACCGCTCCTAAATTGCACTCCAGTTCTGATGTGCTACCCCTCCAGCAAAGCCATACATCAATAAAGAGCTTTAATTGGGGAGCTGGGAGGGAGAAGCAGCGCTGAGAGGAAAGCAAATGGCATTCAGTGGCCTGGGGAGGAAGTGACATCCAGTGAAGGGTAAGAAAAGGAAGGGCAGGAAAAATGTCCAGGAAATTCCAAAACAGTGGGAAGACAGAGAAGGAGAATATGGAAAAAACAAAAAAAACTTCAATCCATCAGTGGAGAAAAGCAAGCTCAGTATTATAAAAGGAGTGCTCTAGGCTCTTTTAGATGAGTACATGCCTTTACTATGTATAATATAAATGAATGTATACCTACACATAAGCCTAGATTATTAACATTACAAGGTAGACAGTAAGCAAGTCACATTCTATCTCGCACGCTCTTACATGCACACAGGAAAAGCACGTTTTGCCATTAGTTTCTGTCTTCTTTTACAATTAAGAATTAATCTAGGCTGGATGCGGTGGCTCACACCTATAATCCCAGCACTTTGGGAGGCTGAGGTGGGTGGATTGCTTGAGCCCAGGAGTTTCAGACCAGCCTGGGCAACAGGGCGAAATCCCACCTCTACAAAAAATTAGCTTGGTATGGTGATGCATTCCTGTAGTCCTAGCTACTCAGGAGGCTGAGGTGGGAAGATCACATGAGCCTGGAGGTTAAGGCTGCAGTGAGCCAAGATTGCACCACTGCACTCCAGCCTGGGCAACAAAGTGAGACCCTGTCTCAAAAATAAATAAATAAATAAATAAATAAATAAACAACAACAACAAAAAAACACCTGAATTAATCCATCAAGAGGCCACAACTGGACTGCTTCTCTTCCTACCGGACCTTATGTTTGGGGTCACTGCATGAAGAGGACAAGAAGGGGAGGGGAAGGAAGAGGCCCAGGGCTAGGAAAATCCACCAAATCCACGTGGGAGCTTTGATCACTCCCTTCGAACTAACACAGCTATGGCTTTTAACCTTAGGAATTCTCCCTATTCTGCTATTGGAACGAGTAAGGATCCAGAGCCACAGGAATGCTTCGTCCATGGAGCGGCTAGATTGACCTGATGGGACACCAAGTGCACACACATCACTTGCAGAGGTAGCAGGGGACACGGTGGAACAGCCACTTGGAAGCCGTACAGAAAGCTCCATCGCCCCCTTGTTTTGGTCACTTAACCACTTTACACCTGTCTCCTCCACGTGATACAGAGTGGGGGAGCTCAACAAACTCACTCTTTCCTCTTTCACTTCCTGCTGCAGTTATCACATAGGTGTTGTTCTTGATGGTCCCACAGGCTGTGGGGCGCCTGGTATTTCTTTCCACACAGTGCTGGCTCAGCTGGATTTGAAAAGGAGGGCTTCACAGAGAAACATGAGTATTCATTTCAACTTTCTGAAGGATAAGCCAAATTCAGAGACAGGGGTAGGAACATCAGTTTTTAAAAAAAAAAAAATCAGGAGACTAGAACAAAGAATAGATAAGCAGGGGAAAAAAAGCTAAAGAAACAGCAAAAAAATTAGACAAAAGAAGGTTCAGACTGAAAACAGCAAAACGCAAGGTCAGTGAGTTTGTTAACTGGTTATCAATTGTATTTGAGCGGTTTTGGCCTGCGATGCTGAGGAACAGAAAGAAAAATGGAAATGGGAAGGGTATTTCGTTAAAAAAAAAAATGTGCACATGCCCACACGCACGTTCTGTTCAAGCCTGGGAGCTCCAGGATTACAAATTCTTATTTAACAAAATGTAAATTTGAGTAGAGTAATAAGGTGGCACTTTACATTTTTTAAGAAGCCATCAAGAATGAGTTCTGTGATGCATTAAAAATCATCTGAAGTTTTATACAAATCTCCAAGAAGCATCTCCTTTAAGAAAGAGCATCACTAGGCCGAGGCAGGCAGATTGCTTGAGGCCAGGAGTTCAAGACCAGCCTGGCCAATGTGGTGAAACCCGTCTCCACTAAGAACAAAACCTAGCTGGGCGTGGCAGTGCACACCTGTAGTCCCAGCTACTAGGGAGGCTGAGGCAGAAGAATCGCTTGAACCTGGGAGATGGAGGTTGCCGTGAGCCGAAATCACGCCACCGCATTCCAACCTGGGTGACAGAGTGAGACCCTGTCTCAAACAAACAAAAAAATAACATCACTATGTCCACACTGCATGCAAACATACTAGTGTTATCTTCAGCCGATTCTGGAGTTTCTAAATCTGAGCTCCGTGGACCTCTAAAGAATTCATGGATGAACACAATGGGATCCACAGGCCTCTGGTGAAACTACAACCATCACGTGCACTTCTCTACGGATCAGGGTTGTAGTTTTCGCTCTATTATTTAAAAAGATCAGTGACTTACGAAAAGTTACGAAGGCTGGGCACAGGGGCTCACAGTGGCCTATATTTCCGGTACTTTTGGAGGCCAAGGCGGGAGGACCACTTGAGGCCAGGAGTTTGAGTCCAGCCTGGGCAAATTAGCCAGGCGTGGTGGTGCACATCCATCTAGGAGGCTCGCTTGAGCCCAGGAGTTTCAGGTTACAGCGAGTTAGGATTGTGCCACTGTACTCCAGCCTGGGTGATAAAAACACTACCTCTAAAAAATAAAAACGTAAAGAGAAGAGATGCTCTACAAGAATGTATGTACCTAAGTATCGCACCTCTTAGTATATCTCCTCTATCATTCTGCACACATACTCCCATGTACACACACACCAAGTGATTTAGGAGAGAGCGCATCAACTGAAAACCTATGTGGAATATTTTGCTGTTAAATCAATTCTGTTTGATAGACATTCTATCATCAATAGCAAAAGAAACCTTTTTCAGGAGCAGCCCCACACATGGGCTAATTATGAGTTGGAAAGTGACAGGCTTACACTCCCCCGTCTTATTTTCTCCACAGCCTGCCACCGCGCTCAAGTTCTCACGATTGGGGTGGTTCCATTTAAAAATATATTGTGGAGGAATTCACATGTTAGCTAGCTTCCACTTAGCACAGAACAGGACCTCAAGAAAAAGCATTCTGGAACAGGTACGTTTTGGTTGGTAGGCCTGACAACAAAGAGAACGGGGAGCGGGGAGTGGCCACAGTCTACAAGCTGAGGACAGGTAAGATGCCATTGGGAAGACATTTGTTCGACTTCATTCGCTGGCCTTGGCCGCACTGGTCCCGGGTCCCTGGGTCAACAGACCCTCCCATAGGATGATCTCAGGCGCTCACTCAATAAAGCCAAAAACAGCAACGCATGCCCAACTGCCAGTCATTTTGTACCGGTACCATCAGATAGACACTGTTTAATTAATAGCTGTTGGATTCAAAGATACTATGCAAATTTTTTTTTAACTCTCATCTTTTCATGATGGCACAGAAGTGAACTGATAAATGTGCAGTAATTTAAAAAATAAGTTATTGATCAAAGCCTCTGTATTATAAATACATTTACACCCTGTTAAAATGCAAACAGCAAGTTGTTTTGATATTGTCACAAGATAAATTCATGACACAGAGACCATTTATTTTACATATTCCCCCCTCATGGTTTAATTTCATACAAGCCATGCACAAGAACTTTTGCATAAAGCAAGACAAATAATCTATGAAGGATGGAATAACTACAGACTCAAGAACAGCAAGGTCTGAGAAGAGCGGTGAAGGTCACCCTCAGGAATTCAGACAGTTAGTTCTTCTCAATCATCCCAACAATCTATTATGTCTGTATAAAAAGGTTTCAATGTATTAACGCTGTTTAAAAACTGCTAAGTTTTCTTCATTAAAATTGGATCTACAGATTTTAAGAATGCAGCATTTTCATGTGAAATACGCTGCTTAATTTGTTTATAATGACTTATGGTAGATAAAATATACATCTGCATAAAATTTAAAAGTATTAAGTTCTATGTACTTAGAATATTATCTTTGATAAATAAATTATTGAAACCACCAAAGAAGATATCTTAGTATTTCTTGTTTGCTATAATTACAAATTTGTACATAAGCTATAACTAATAGGAAATAGTGTATATTTTTTAAAAACCCATATTTTGCCATACAACTTAGGTTTACTACCTGCCTAGCCATTTCCGATGCATTAAATGATGAGATATGATCACAGTGAAGATCTGAAATTGTAGGCAAAACTGCCAATCTCTCAGGAAAAGGCTTTATATGGCAGTTAAAAGTTCAAAGTATGAAACTAAACAATTACATTCAGAGACCCCCTTTTGAAAGGTTTTACATAGACGTCAGCTTCTCAATGTTTGCACAGAGCAAAAAGATATCCTTGGTTATTTCTTGCACAAAATGATGAATGTCTAATCCTCAACACAGAGGGGTCACAAACTTTGAAAAAAAAAACTATTGTCATATTTAAGGTGCTTGCAAGGTTTACATATGGGTTTTGCTGTTGGAATAAAACTATTTTTAAAACTTAAGGAAAACTTCACTTAAAAAAGTAAGGCCCAGAGCTTGGTTTATCACTGGTACAGAAGGCAATTCATTTCCTGATGCACATTCATTTCATATTCTCCCCAACACAATGGAATTGGGCAGTCTATGAATCAGCATAAATATGCACAAAATACACATTTTCCTGATTTTTATAGTTATTTTTGAATTAAAATCTGGTTACATACATAAATACTTCAAATTTTCTTCTGCAGGTTAAAAAAAAAAAAAAAAAAAAAAAAAAAACTCGTATATGCCCAATACAAAATACTACGTAAAGCAGTATAATTCTTTCAATGTAAGAATATTGGAGGGAAAAAAATGTTTCTAATTTGAGAAAGTAGCCATAATAAACACCAAATAATGACACGTGAAACTGAATATGCTCATGGTAGGAGAAAAACAAAAAACACAGCACACCTCCTTCTATAAGGATTTACCTTAAACATGGTAAAAACTGCACTGTGTAAGCAGCAATAGCAACACGCCCCGTGGTGCAGGGCCGGACAGCCTGCAAAAAATTTATTCTGACAACAAAGTTGGTTTCTAACCTTTAGGTACAAAACCTGGAGGAGACATATGTGTCTCAACAGTGACCTCTAGTGGACAAGTCTTAAAATGGTTGTCCCCAAAAGAAACTCCTTTTTAAAAACAAAAAAACAGTAGGAAAGCATTTACAAAGCTCACACTTTCAAACACCATAAAACCTGGGAATTGGATTAAGGAGCAGACTAAAAAAGACTCAGCCGACAGTGGCTTGAAAGGGAGGGTAACCCCAGAGGCCAGGGGCAGGAAGGAAAAGCAAAGAAACACAGGAAGATGACCTTTGGCAACACTGCTGCCTTCCCACGCATCTGAGTGGTCATGATACCAGTTTCCCTGGCTGCGAGTCCTTTGTGTGCCTGAGTAACACACATCACAGCCCATCATTCCTTGGCTCTAGGATTGTAAAGATGAGACGGCCATCATTTACTGGACATAAGGTCATATATCTTTTTTTTTTTTTTTTTTTTTTGAGCTAAGATCTTGCTCTGTCACCCAGGTTGGAGTGCAGTAGTATAATCATAGCTCACTGCAGCCTCAAACTCCTGGGCTGAAGTGGTCCTCCCATTACAGCCTCCAGAGTAACTGGGACTACACGGGTGCACCACCATGCCTGGCTCATTTTTTAAGAGACAGGATCTTGCTGTGTTGCCCAGGCTGAAGGTCATGTATCTTTAGAGCATTCATGCTCCACCATGTTTGAAATGAGCACATAATGAGTAAGAAACTGAAGTCTGTGATGGCCACATCTACTCAAGTCCCCACACCAGTTAATCCCAAAGAAACCGTCTGGTCCCAGTGTTCCCCACTTTCTCTCCAGCCAGCGGTTTCCTCTCTGCCCTTCCCTGTCATTCACAGACCTCCTGGGAGCAGTGAACACTCGGTTTATACAGGGAAGCCACTAAGTGCCCAGCCACAGGCATTCAGGAAGAATATGAAATGATCCCTGCTTCCACAAAAGCTTACCATCTATTTGGACAGAGAGAAAAAAACACAAAGCAAGAGAAGGACAGGGAATGCCATGCTGGAGTTAAAGAGTCTACATGCAAGAGAGTTTGGGGAGGAAAGGCTTCAAATGGGCCAGAGCAGCCAGGGGGCCCCAGGGAGAGGATGGGGAGAGGCTGGTAGAGAGGAGGAGAGAGGACAAGAGGCAGGCAGGAGTAGACCCTGGGCCCAGAGGCAGGGCTACCGGGGGACAGAAGATGATAGATCTTCCTAGAGCAGCATATGAAGAGGAGAGGCTGGCATGGGATGTGGGGCAGATTAGAGCAGTTTCTGAAAGGCAGAGAGAGAGAGCAGCTGCACAAGAGCGAGCCAGCCTTCTGCCAGGTGCGTACTACATCACAGGCAGGTGCTCAAAGAAAGCAGTGTTTCCAAAAGGATCTTTAATCTGAAACTCTTCCCATTGGGCCAGGATGGCTTTGCATTCTGACTTTGCCAATGACTTTGTTGCATTCAAAGTCAGTACCTGCCCATTCATAGCAAAGAGACGGAAGAAAAAAATTCACTTGCAACTATTCTTCCTGTCTCCTTAAATATATCATGCATACGGACACATCTAGGAAAGCTGCTACAGACAGATTAATTCCCCCGCTGACTTCAAAATCCCATCAATGCTGCCCCAAGCCCCCAGGTTTAAATTTAAATAGTGTCACCATAATAGTCTTGAAGCATTAGCAGCAATTCGCCTGACAATACGTAAATATTTTTATGAACTGCAGTATTTAAAAGTTCAGGAATTTCTGCTCCCAAATTCTTGAGGAATTTCAGAATCACAGATGCCACTTTCAGCTTCCTTGTGGCCTCACTTTTACTGCCCTGGGTGGACCTGTCAAGGCCAAAACCACTGGCAAGAAAAGGGAAGTCAACCCCGTGCCACACTGTTTCAATAACCCCGCAGATCTTGTCAGTGGAGTCAACAGTGTCCCCAAATCAATGTCCCGGTTTGAGTAAACCATTCATTCCTTCCATGAGCACATAAGTGGAAATGTCAGAGAACGGTGTAATTGGCATACTAAGAGAAAAACACGAATACTTTTGCAAGATAAAAGCAGTGCCGGGTGAGGGGGTGGGGGATTTATCTTTTGAGTCCCTGTGGTTTTAATGTGGCGTTGTCAGCTGGTCCCTATTAAAAACAACAGAAAGTGAAAGACACTGATTACCATAAAAAGTGACAGCAGGGTGTGCCTAGCCACTTACATTTAATGCATATTTATATTTCCATCAAATGGACATATTTACTATAAACACTTGAAAAACCATAGCAAAGTCATTCATTTAAATGCCAGAAAAATAGTAAAGGATGCAAATTTGACCTTACTGAAACAGATCGGGTGTCACTGATACTACTCAGGATGGCTTGAAACAGAATTTACCAAGACCATTAATTAGAGTTTACTGGATTAGGTCAAGAGTGTCTCAAATGGAGTGAAGAAAAGGGAAAAAAAACTGGCACGGCAGAAATAATAAAGTTTGGATTCTTTCACAGTCAGTCTCCTGAATGGCCAACACAATGTAACTCCACATATAAATATGCCCCTCGAAATTAATCTAATAGTATAATGCCTGGAGGAAGAAACTGATCCATTGACCCCTGTAAAAAGAAATAAATTACAATGATCTGCAAGATGTTTTCAAAGAAGAGATCAATGAATGATTTAATAGAAATAAAGGTTTTGCTTTCTTTCTGTTGGGGACAGGGTCTCCCTCTGTCGCCCAGGCTGCAGTGCAGTGTCATCATCTGGTTCATTGTAGCCTCGACCTACTGGGGTCAGCCTCTTGAGTAGCTGGGACCACTGGTGCACCCACCATGTCCAGCTAATTTTTTGATTTTTGGTAGAGATGGAGGCCTCGGTATGTTGCCTTGGCTGATCTCAAACTCCTAGGTTCAAACAATTCTCCTACATCAGCCTTCCTAAGTGCTGGGATTACAGGCACGAGTCACTGATCCTGGCCAGTTTTGCTTTCTTGTGTAAACTGGTTTGCACAAGATAAGCGAAACAAGATATCATTGTTATAACAACGATAAGCTTAGCAATTAAGAAATACTTTAATAAACTACACAACAGAGCATGTCAGTTATTACTGCTCACAAATCTTGGGGGATTTAGGAATCATGTGGCCCACCCTTCAAAACAAACCACGAATCCCTTCTGAACTGAGAATCGGGTCTCTGTGGACCACGGGACCATTTCCCAGAAAAACGATGAAACCGGCAATAAATTACCTGTTACAACAATGACCACACAAGATTTATAGGTCTCACTTTTGGCTTCTGTGGCCACCACTACTGAAGTGGACAACTGCGTCATCACTCTGCCTTTGCCTTACAAATACGCGCTTTGGCTAACAACGAACTAATCCGCTTGTTTCCTGCGCATGAGGGGACCTCGCTGCCGCTCTTAATTCTCAATAATCAACAGCTCTGTGCTTCAGGCTGTATATAACACACATACACACATAAATTCATGACATAAATCCCTCAACATGACATTCTGCTCAATTTCACTGGACTCGGAAAGCTCCTTAACAAATTCTTGCCACATGATTAGAAAATCATTCAAGTCTGCAGGAAAAATGGCAAGCAAAGAGAACTGACAGTCAATTAGGAACGGGAAAGGAGCGTGGGTCCCTGCCATTAAAATCTTTAAAGCCAGTGCTCTATGAAGAAAATGGCCCGTCATGCACACAAGACATTCATACAAAAACAGGCATTCATCCTACTGTATGCTAAGCAGATACTTCTACTGTGGGGCTCTATGGATGCCCAGCAGAATTTTTCTTTTGGGGAAGCCAGACTCAAAAATTTAAAAAAATACAGATGTAAAGGTCTATCATGTATATAATTTTGCATCTTTTCCCCCATCAAGCAGGGACGGAAAGTGTATTGAACACTTAAACCTTTTCCTTTTGAGGAGGAAATATAAATGAAAACGAAGAACTCGTTCTAATCATTTCAAGTTTTCAATGCTTTCAAGTCAGTTTTTCTCCTGAAATGCTCACCAATGGTCTGGCAGTTCAGGTCACCACAGCATTTACTATCTCTGAACGGAACCACTTAGAGAAACAATGCCATTTTTTTCCTCTTTGGTTTATAAACATGATAAGAAAGAATCTTCAGGCCAGGTGCCATGGCTCATGCCTGTAATCCCAGCACTTTGGGAGGCCAAGGCAGGAAGATCACTTGAGCCCAGGAGTTCAAGACCAACCTGGGTAACGCAGTGAGACCCTGTCTCAAAAAGAAAGAAAGAAAAGAAAAGAATCTTCAAAGTAGAGCTAACTACAAAAGGACAAAATACAAGACAACAATATTCTCATCTTCGTGTCACCAAAATAAGGTTTCTGCAAACAATCATTTGTCATTAGTTTCTTCCAAGGAAACAATAACAGACTCAGCAGTGCCATAGGATTACCTAAATGTCAGAAACTGTAAAAAAAGAGAAACATCACTTACTTGTTAACTTGTTATGGCTGAGGACCAGTTGTGTGATATGGGATAAGGTAACTAAAAAGAAAAAAAAAAGTCAAGTCAGTAAATTTATCGCTGTATTCGGATTCTACCTGTACTCCTACAAAGCAAACGGCAAAGTTATGTTCACAGGTTGAAGCATTATCACTCACCAAAATAGAAACTAGGATTCATGGAATACGATCTGTTCAATGTTAAACCAAAGGAAGAAAAGGCACCCAACTAACGGTGCAATTAGCACAGCAAGTTAGAGCTAATGAGATTAATGTCACAGAATCCAACATGACAAGGGCCAGTTAGCTCTGTGTGGTGCCCCGGCCTGCTTGCCTAGCCGTTAGTGATTCATCTCAATTATCTGTGCCGGTCAGAAAGACCAGCCAAGGGGATAGAGGTGCACAGGGGCCTTACTTGTGCTAAAAAATTTTAATTATTTTTTTTTGACGACACTTCATCCAAACAGAAACTTATCTAGCAGAAGGCCCACCAGTGTTACTGTTTCATCTATGTTTGGTGCCCATCCAGAAATTCCCCTCCATGCTATCAGATGAGCGGAGTTAAAACCCTTCACAATTTCTTCTAAACATATTTTGGTTGACATTTTGAAGCACTGATTTGAAATGCAGATTGCTCTCCAGCTTCAAACATTATCATGGCGGTTTAATCTGCTCAGTAAGATTAGGTTTGCTTAAAGAATGGTTTTTCTAACTATAAATAAAGAAAATATATACACAGCCACAAAAGTAAAAGAGAGAAATGATCTGCCCTCTAGTCTGGGGTCTAAAATTTTACTGCATGTGTCAGCATTTACACACATATGCATATACACGTGTGTGTGTGTGTAAATTTTTCCAATTTTTTTTTTTTTTTTTGAGACAGGGTCTCACTCTGTTGCCCAGGTTGGAGTGCAGTGGCACAATCTCAGCTCACTGTAACCTCCACCTCCCAGGTTCAAATGATTTTCCTGCCTCAGCCTCCCGTGTAGCTGAGACCACAGGCGTGTGCCACCATGCCTGGCTAATTTTATATTTTTTGTAGAGATGTGGGTCTTGCCATTTTGCCCAGGCTGGTCTCAAACTCCTGGGCTCAAGTAATTCTCCCACCTCAACCTCCCAAAGTGCTGGGATTATAAGCATCAGCCACTGTGTCCAGTCTCCCAAATTATTTCTATAAGAACATTCTATTAATGCAGTAGAGGTTTTTCCTTAAACTGATAAGACAAAAATTTTTCTCAGGAAGGGTCTCGATGTTGGGACTCAGCATGCTTTGAAGAAAATATGCATCACTTCTACTGACCACACTTTTGCAATTTTTTTTTTTTTTTTTTTTTTTTTTTTGAGACTGAGTCTCACTCTTGTCGCCAGGTTGGAATATAGCGGCGCAATCTTGGCTCATTGCCCTTTCCGCCTCCCAGGTTCAAGTGATTCTCCTGCTTCAGCCTCCAGAGTAGTTGGGAGTACAGGTGTGTGCCACCATGCCCAGCTAATTTTTGTATTTTTAGTAGAGATGGTGTTTCACCATGTTGGCCAGGATGGTCTCCATCTCTTGACCTCATGATCCGCCTGCTTCGGACTCCCAAAGTGCTGGGATTACAGGCGTGGGCCACCGAGTCTGCCCGCATGTTTTTTGTTTTTTTTTTTCAAACCATTGCAAACTTACAGAGAAGTTCAAAATGCAATACAAAAATCTGTTTTCCCAGCTTGGACCACTGAGATTAATTTTGCTGGCCTGATGCCCCATAAACTCTAGGGTATACTTCCTACAAGCAAAAATGTACATAACCACAATACAACCATCAAAATAGTTAACCCAGCACATGAGGACCATCTAATCCTAGCCCCCATCCAAGTTTCTCCAAATCCAAGTTTCTCCCAATTATTTATTTTAGGGAAGAAATAGGGTCTGGTTCAGAATTCACGTTGCGGGTAGCTGTCAGGTGTTTGTCATCTCCTCTAGGCTGAGAATTTCTCTTTCCTTGACTTTTGTGACCTTGGCAATTGTAAAGACTGCAGGGGCAATTGTTTTATATTATGTCCCTCTACACAGTTTTTTTTTTTTTTTGACATGACCTTGCTCTGTTGCCCAGGCTGGGGTGCGGTGGTGCAATTACAGCTCATTGCAGCCTCAGCTTCCCAGGCTCAAGCAATCCTCCTACCTCAGCCTCCCAAGTAGCTGAGACTACAGGCTCACAGCACCATGCTTGCTTGATTAAAATTTTTTCTTTTTTTTTTTTTTTTTAGAAATGGGGTCTCATTCTGTTGCCCAGGCTGGAGATTAGTCATTTGTTGATTCTTGATTCATGAATCTGTATTAGTCCATTCTCACATTGCTATAAAGAAATACCTGAGACTGAATAATTTATAAGAAAAGTTTATATGGCTCATGGTTCTGCAAGCTGTACAGAAAGCATAGAAGCATCTGATTCTGGGGAGGCCTCAGGGAACTTTTACTCATGGCGGAAGGCAAAGCTGGAGCAGACATCTTCACATGAGGTATTAGCCTGTTCTCACACTGCTAATAAAGACGTACCTGTCTTTATTTATAAAGGAAACTTTATAAGAGAGTTTTTTATAAGACTGGGTAATTTATAAAGGAAAGAGGTTTAACGGACTCACAGTTCCATATGGCTGGGAAGCCTCACAATCATGGCAGAAGGCAAAGGAGAAGCAAAGGCACATCTTACATGGCAGGAGGTAAGAGAGCGTATGCAGGGGAACTCCCCTTCATAAAGCCATTCGATCTCCTGAGACTTATTCACTATAACAAGAACAGCATGGGAAAGCCCCACCCCCATGATTCAATTGCCTCCTACCAGGTTCCTCCCACAACATGTAGGAATCATTGGAGCTAAAATCAAGATGAGATTTGGATGGGAACACAGCCAAACCATATCACATGGCCAGGGCAGGAGGAATGGGGGGTGGGGGGGAGGTACCACACACTGTTAAACAACTAGATCTCACGAGAACTCTATCACTATACAGTACAAAAGTGGTGTGACGGTTAATACTCAGTGTCAACTTGATTAAACGATGCAAAGTGTTGATGCTGGGTACGTCTGTGAGGGTGTTGCCAAAGGAGATTAACATTTGAGTCAGTGGGCTGGGAAAGGCAGATCCACCCTTAATTTTGGGTGGGCACCATCTAATTAGCTGCCAGCATGGCCAGGATATAAAGCAGGCAGAAAAAGGCTAAACTGGCTTAGCCTTCCAGCCTACATCTTCCTCCTGTGCTGGATGCTTGCTGCCTTCGAATATCGGACTCCAAGTTCTTCACCTTTGGGACTTGGACTGGCTTTCCTTGCTCCTCAGCTTGCAGATGGCCTGTCATGGGACCCTGTGATCATGTGAGTTAATACTACTTAATAAACTCTTGCGTGCTCTCTCTCTATATACAGATTTATATATATATATGTGTGTGTATATATATATGTGTGTATATATACGTGTATATATGTGCATATATATGTATACATATGTGCATATATATTATATATGTATATATGTATACATATGTGCATATATATTATATATGTATATATATGCTATTAGTTCTGTCCCTCTAGAGAACCCTAATACAGGAGGGATGGTGCTAACCCATTCATGAGAACTCTGCCCCCATGATCCAGTCACCTCCCACCAGGCCCCACCTCCAACACTGGGGATTACAATTCCACATGAGATTTGGTGGGGACACAGATCCAAACCACATCAGCATCCTTGGCAGGGATATCGCAGAAACACTGCTCTTGTCATGGCACCCTACCTAGGACATACGACTTCCATTTATCCCACTGATAAGGATCTTCGCTTTGATCGCTGAAGTCTGCCTGGCTTCTCCATTGCCAACGTCTTGTTTTCCCCTCTTGTAATTAGTAATTAGTAAATTTGGGAAAAGGAGGAAGGGTACTTTGATACAATGTCAATATCCTGTTCCTCACCAAACTCTAAACTTATTCTTGTGTCTTTTGGTCCTCAGTCAAGGCAACTTTGTCCCCCCGCCCGAACTGGGATATCTGGTAATGTCTGGAGACATTTTGGATTGTAACAACTGTGGCCACTAGAAAATCTAAAATTTCACTGGTGACTGGCATTTTCTGTCTGCTGGATGGCACTAGTGTAAAGCACTGGTGTAGTGGATGGAAACCAGGGATGCTGTCACACATCCTACATCACGCAAGGCAGCCCAACCCGTGACAAAGAATCATCCAATCCAAAAGGTCAACAGCATTGGTACTGGGAGATCATGGTTTATTTAGTTATACTTGTAAGGCTTTGCAGCTTGCTATTTTAGCTGATGGGTTATCATTTATCATTATTATTTACAGTGATATTCAAATTGTCCCTGATTTGGCCAGTATGAGTCCATCCAAGCTGGCTTCTTAGTCCTTTTGACACGTCCCCTCATTCTTGCAGCACTTTCTTGCCTTCTGACACAAGATATTCAGGTTCATCTTGTATTTTTTCTACCACAGCCCTGGAATCAGCCATTTCTCCCATGACTTCTGGTTCCTTTTAGTGGGAAGTAATATTTATAAGCCAAAATTCAGGCACTAGATGTGCTCACTGCTATGGGCCAGGGTGGGGAGTTAGGTACTCTCGGCCCCTCTGAGTGGTCACAGCTAGGAAATACACACACTCCTAATACCTATATTGATTTCACTGTCTATTTCTATTTTTAAACACCCTATGTTCACCCCAATCTACCCAACTCCAATACATCTCAGGGTTCATTCTAGTTTTCTCTCTTCCTGTATTTGTAATTCTCTCCTCCAACGACGAGAACTCCACTTCTATGGTCTTTAAATCGTTTACTCATTTAATCAATACCCCTCTATAGAGCTGCATAAAACGGTTATCTTACAGTGAAACCGGGACAGCTCTATGCTCATCTGCAAGGACCCCTGGAAGTTTGGTACTGACTCTTAATCAAGATAAGGAGGAGTGGGCCAGTTTAAAGTTAAAAACGCCCCTGGTGGTCCCCAGGGCCAGTTTGCTTAGACCATTCAGGGAGGTGCGGATCGGATCGATGCCTTACACCTGGTCACAGGGCCTAGGCTGGCTTGCTGACTGGCCAAGCACAGAAGACAGCGCTCCATGTTTTTGTCCAGGCTCTCCTGACACCAAGATTCCTTGGACACATCTTGATGATTCATAATCTGGAGACAAAATGTGTCCTATGGAGCCACACCACTGAGTTTCTTGGGTCACCAGTGCTGGCTTGTGCTTTCTTCCTCCAGCTGAACCACCTTCTGTGCTCTTATTAAGTCCTCATGTGAGCAGGCGCTGTGGAATCTGGAGAGCTCTTTCAATTATCCAACATTTGTTCCACTACAGCAACCAATCTCCCCATCACCCCTTCCTCCTCACTCTGCCCTGATACTAAACTCCATGCCAGGCCACCTCCACCAGGACACCCTCCTCACTCTGCCTGGGCCCCGACTTGCCCAACCCTTAGATGGCTGCTCTCCTCACCCACTAAGGTGCCAATGCTCCCCCACAGGCCACCCCTGAACGCCTCTCTTTTCCTGTCCCACTGATATGGTTAGGCTGTGTCCCCACCCAAATCTCACCTTGAATTTTAATAATCCCCACTTGTCAAGGGCAGGGCCAGATGGAGATAACTGAATTACGGGGCGGAGGCGGGGGGTTCTCCATACTGTTTGCATGACAGTAAATAAGTCTCACGGAATCTGATGGTTATATACATGGGAGTTCCCCAGCACACACTTTCTTACCTGCCCCCATGTAAGATGTCCCTTTGCTCTTCCTTCATCTCCTCCCATCACTGTGAGGCCTTCTCCAGTCATGTGGAACTGTGAGTCCATTAAACCTCTTTCTTCATAAATTACACAGTCTTGGTATGTCTTTATTAGCAGTGTGAAAACAAACTAATACACCCAGTTAATGGCTTTAGGACCGAATTGTTACAGAATGGGACAGAAAGAGGCCAAGGAGAAGAAGAAAGGCATTTTTGTGGCTTTTATACAGAATCCCGATGGTGGTTTCCCACATGATGGTTAAGATGTTACACGCTGCAGAAATCTCACACATTTCTTAGAGTTCAGATTTTTCTGTCCACCAGACAAAGCATTGCTCTATCTCTGAGATATATAGTCTGACATGAAAACAATCTCCCCAGAAATCCCGGATAACAAACAAGATTATTAAAAAGATTCACAGATGTATCAGTTAAGATTATGCTCAGCTTCATGTAAGAGTAAACGACACTTAACAGGAGTTATACAAAACAGGAGTCTCTCTCACTTACACATAGGCAGTCCAGAGGCCCCTGGTTTCCTGTTACCAAGCCATCCCCTGTACATGGCTCCCACCTTGGTAGGGACTGTACATTTGGGAATTTTTCCCCGAAAAATTCATATACAGAAGCCCCAATCCCCCGTGTATGGTATTGGGAGGTGGAGTCTTTGGGAGGTGATTAGACATGAGGGTGGAGCCCTCATGAATGAAGTCAGTGCCTTCGTAAGAGAGGACATGCGAGACATGATCTCTTTCTCCAATGGGAGAGAATACAAGCAGGTGGCCTGCCACAAACTAGTAAGAGAGCCCTCACCGGACACTGCATCTGTCAGTACCTTGGTCTTGGAATTTCTGGCCTTCACAACCACGAATAAAAAATTTCTGTTGTTGAAGTTACCCAGTCTATAGTATTTTTGTTATAGCAGCCAGAGCTGACTAAAACACACCTCCTGGCCCAAGATGACAGCCTGAGCTCAGCCATCACATCGACATTCCTCTCAGGAAAAAGGAAAGGATAAAGAAGGCTTCCTCCTTCAGGACACATCCAAGAAGTTGTACACGGTATTTCCACTTACAAGCAAGTAATCAAAACTTAGTAACACAGTGATGCCTAGCTACAAGTCTGGCTTCTGGGTGACCATGTGCCAGGTAAAAATTAGGTGTTTTATTACCAAGAAAGATGGGTGAGCTGAAACTGGCAGACAATTAGCAGTCTCTCACACCCGCAGACCATCCATTTGAGAGTCACTGAAATCAAAAGAAAACTGAAGGTACTCCCATCTTCCCTGCCTTAATTTCTCCTAAAATAGCACAAGCAACTAATTAGAAGGGGAAAAAAAAATGTTGTTCTTCTCAAAAAAGTGCAAAGTTCACAAGCTTAGGTTCACAAGGACAGATTTAATGAGGGAAAACTGGTTCTTTTCAGTCATTTCATTGTGTCCTTTCAACAAACACTTCGCAGGAGAGAAACTAAAGAAGTTCAAAAGTTGTGTTTTCTTTTTTTTTCCTTTAATAGAGAAGAGAAATTCAGTAGTTGCTTCACCTGATCACACTACCAGAGTGTATTTTTCTTTCTCACTCTTGCCACGGGACCACATGCTAAAGTAGGTAAGAGGAAGAAAAACGAGAGCAGAAAATAAAAAGTTAATAAAAGATTTTTGAGAAAAATATTGAGAGTAACAAAGGACTGCAGGTCGGGTCTGCAGGGAGGGCAGCTAAGTTGAAAGAATCAACAGACCCCCACAAAGCCGGGACTGGCAAAGACCAAGTGGAGACACACGTATTTATACAACCAGTCACTCCTTTCCACTCGGGAATGGTGAGTTCATTGTGAGTCTTGTATGGAAACGGCGCTGTTAGAAAAGAAGGTAGAAAAGGTCTACCAAAATAGAATGGGTTATTTAAAAGTACAAAAGCTGCCCCCGCTGAACATGTCAGGAAAACGGGAGCAGGCAGTACCACTGACCCGCTACCGGTGTCTTGCTGACCGTAATCACATCTGGTAGATCTTCTGCTGTGTTAATAACATCCTCTAATGCTCCTGCTAACCAGACACCGTTCCAAATGAGCTCCCCCAAAGCAGTGAGAACAAACTGTTATTAAAATTCCTAAAGCAATATTCAGCTATGCTTTGTCCGGGCATTTTCAGAGTAGAATACATTTCAAAATTCAACTCAATCACTGAGAAAATGTGTTGACGTGCACAGTGAAATGCTACAGTGCCTTGGTTATCATTCTATCTCTAGCCTCTTTAGGAATATTATTTAGGTGAACGTTGGATCAGGCCAAAATGAACAGTGGGAAGCAAAATCATTGGGAGGGAAGCATTTGTTGGGTGTGGGGGCAGGGTGAGATTGCTGGCACTGTACCTGTGATTTATGATTTTTTTATTCTTGAGCCAGGAAGGGAATCAGCACGAAAATGCTAGAAAGGAATTAGCTGGTTCAATAATTTCACAAGAAAGACAATCAAGGACTCACGCAGGCACTTATTGACTGGATATTTACCGATCACACTCAGAGCGCCGGCCGTCTCTACCTTGGAGATTCTCTTAGAGGCAGCATCGATCACACATCCTGATTAGCCTGGAATGGTCTCGGGTTACACCAACTGTCCCTCTAAAAAATGTCCTGGTTTGGAGGATAAGCTACACGATCACCCAACTTACAGAAGAGAGAATATGGATCAACCACTTAACACGCTAGGTATAAAAGAATCATGGACACTGGTAGGTAGATTTACAAGGACAATGGCAGTTCAGAAAGAGATGTTACTTATTGTAAGACGTAACAAATTGAGAAACGCTTTAGGGTACAGAGTACACCATGCACCCAGGGGACCTCTGCAACTCATGGGTGATGGAATCAATCCCAGGCTTATCTGAGCACAGAGATGAAAAACAAGGAAGGCATATGATAGGGTCTGGCTCTGTGTCCCCCCCTAAATTTCATGTTGAATTGTAATCCTCTGTGTTGAGGGAAGGACCTGGTGGGAAGTGATTGGATCATGGGGGTGGACTCCCCACTTGCCTTTCTCATGATGGTGAGTTCTCACCAGATCTGGTTGTCTGAAAGTGTGTTAGCACCTCCTTCTTTGCTTTCTCTTTCTCCTGCTCTGACGTGATTGCTTCCCCTTCACCTTCCACCATGATTGTACGTTTTCTGAAGCCTCTCAGCCATGCTTCCAGGTATAGCCTGTGGAACTATGAGTCAATTAAGCCTCTTTTCTTCAGAAGCTACCCGGCCTCAAGCAGCTCTTTATAGCAGTGTGAGAACGTACTAATACAGGATAGAACCTGGAAGGAGTGGTCAGTATTTTAATGGAGTAAATTCAGAAAAATCAAAGAACTAGCTGGAGTGTAGTGGTATGATCTTGGCTCACTATAACCTCCACTTCCCAGATTCAAGCAATTCTCGTGCCACAGCCTCCCAAGTAGCTGGGGTTACAAGCGTGCCCCACCGTACCCAGCTAATTTTTGTACTTTTAGTAGAGACGAGGTTTCACCATGTTGGCCAGGCTGGTCCTGAACTCCTGACCTCAGGTGATTCACCTGCCTTGGCCTCCCAAAGTGCTGATTACAGGCATGAGCCATCTGTCAAAAAAAAAAGAAAAATTAAAAACAAAAACAAAAACAAAAAACAATCAAAGAACTGGCCAGATGTGGTGGCTCATGCCTGTAATCCCAGAACTTTCCGAGGCTGAGATGGGCAGACTGCCTGAGCTCAGGAGTTCAAGACTGGCCTGTTCAACATGGTGAAATCCCGTCTCCACTAAAGTACAAAAAATTAGTTGGGCGTGGTGGTGCATACCTGTAGTCCCAGCTACTCGGGAGGCTGAGGCAGGAGAATCGCCTGAAACCAGGAGGCAGAGGTTGGTGTGATAACTGACATCGCACCACTGCACTCCAGCCTGGGCAACGGAGATACTCCGTCTCAACAAAAAAAAAGAAAAGAAAAGTAAAAGAAAAATCAAAAAACTAAAACTCCTAGAAAAAGAATCATTATGTCTAGATAACTCATGGAAGCAGATATCAGTATTTGAAATAGGTCCTGGTTTTTTCCTCTTCTTCAGGATAAAGTAGACAACATAAGGAAGGAAAAATAAGCAGGATACAATCCACAGCCCTGTAATATGACGTTACTGACTTGTTCTCAAAGTGGCCTAACATATCACAAAGATGTGGCACTCTGGAACTTGTCTCCATAGTTTTCAATCTGACAAATTAAGAAGCAAATGATTCCTTTAGTAGCACTTCAGAGATAGGAAAAAGTTCTAGCTTCACAGAACGGCACTTACATCCAGAGAGATGAGGGGGATCAAAGCCAGGATGAGACACGGGAGATGAGACCTGAAAATACACAAAATGAAACTGAGCTTGGAAGTTTCTAAGATCTTCTCATGGGTGAGCACTGGCCATCTTGGACTCTAAATGAATGGTTCTGTAACGTTGGTCATAAAAACTGGACTGCAATCACCAGTTCAGCTCAAAGATTGTGCATTCCAAATGGAAGCCATTAAAGAGGTCTTGCTATTCGCAAAGAGTTCATCACTTTTTTGTTTTGAGACAGAGTCTCACTCTGTCACAGGCTGAAGTACAGTGGCATGATCTTGGCTCACTACAACCTCCGCCTCCTGGGTTCGAACAATTCTCCTGCCTCAGCCTCCCGAGTAGCTGGGACTACAGGCACGCACTACCACACCTGGCTAATTTTTGTATTTTTAGTAGAGACGGGGTTCATTATGTTGGCCAAGCTGTTCTTGAGCTCCTGACCTCGTGATCCGCTCGCCTCAGTCTCCCAAAATGCTGGGATTACAGGCATGAACCACCGTGCCCGGCCAGTGCTTTTTCACACCTCTTGTGGTTTCAAATGTAACATGCTGGAAGAACCACCATACCTTCTGGGATATTCAGAGGCCACCTTGTTTTACCACTGCAGGGTGCACTATTCCAATTCTGCAAGATTCTACAAATTGCCTTGTAGACAGAACCCTCTGCAGTTGTACACAGAGACCGCCATGTTAATGCCAATCATCCCAGAGTTCTAGACCACAAAGAATTAACTGGATCTTAACATGTAGCGTGGTGTAAATGGCTTTTCCATTTTGGCTCCCTGGTGGACTAGAAACAGCCACAGCTTTAAATAACCCTCATCAGAGGCTCCACAGGAATGTGGAAGCTGGCCAGATGTCAGCACCGGGCAGCAATGCTGACCAACTTGAGCTCTGCATCTCCATGATGCTGCTTAAAATGCCTGCCCATGTCGCATGGCTGAAGTTATTTCACACTTGGTAGTAGGACACAGATTCTGATCTACTACTACGTATGCAGGTTCTGACAATGTATTAAAATGAAGACAGACAATAAAATATTTGATATCAATAAATAATAAAAATATTATATTCATCAACACACCCAGAATCATAAACACCTTTCTTTTGAATTTTGTTCATAAGTTAAAACTTTAAAAATATCACTGTGGGATGAAAGCTTTTCCTTAGTTCACAACTAATTATTGTTCAGGGTTACTGACACTCTTCAGTAGTAAGTTTTCAAAATACTTGAAATTTTGAATACTTGACTGAATTCTACTAGGTACAGATAAAGGGTCTATCAATCCCAATTAAGTCATCTCTCAATCAACAATAAAACAATTGAACATACGACAACTGAAAAAAAAAGACGGCCCCTGTTTCTACACAGAAGAGCAGCAAATTCACCTATCTTGAGAACCCTCCCATGAGCTGGTCACTAATTGGAGTATTTCAGTCCATCAGGACATTAAGGAGAAAGAAGACAGACAGACCCAAGACGCTGGTATTTAAATTATGGAGCCCACATCATTCCTTTCCAACCACATCATTTTATAGTTTTTGTTCCAGGAAAAAACACACAGAAAAAAACTATTTCTGAACAGGCCTGGGAGAATTAAAGAGAAAAATATAGTAAGCCACCTAAGAGATGCAGTCTTTGGATGCTATTAACAAAACTTGGTGAGTTACAACTACTCTGCAAGCCACCGTACTTCTTCAGTGGGACAGGGATAGAATATGAGTGAGATGCAGTTGCTGCCCTCAATGAGCTTCCTCTGCAATAAAGAGATGAAATAAAACACTAGGATACAATACAGAACATGATGGTGAATGCTGTCAACTTGACCGGGCTACGAGATACCCAGATAGCTGGTAAAATGTTCTTTTCCCGGTCTGTGAGGGTGTTTCCAGAAGATATTAGCATTTGAATCAGGGGACTAAGTAAAGAAGAGCCCCCCTCACCAATACAGGTGAGCAATAACCAATTCATTGAGCGCCTCATAGAATAAAAAGGCAGAAGAAGGGAGAATTCATGAAGATCCATCTTCTCCTGCCATCAGACATTAGAGTTCCTGGTTCCCGGGCCTTGAAATTCTGGGACTTGCATCACTGATACGCACCCCTCCTGTGACTCTCCAACCTTCGGCCTTGGACTCATCATCACCAACTTTTCAGGTTCTCCAGCTTGTAGACAGCACATCATGGAATTTCTTAGCCTCCATAATCGCCTGGGCCAATTTCCATAATAAATCTCCATATATATATTGCCTATGGATTCTATTTCTCTGGAGAACTCTGACAGGCAGAAGACTTGTACCATAAAAGTAGCAAGCTGCTTTGAAACTCCCATTAAAAGGCAAGTGCTGAAAACTTTTTTAGGGTTAATAAAATCTTCAAGGACCAGAGTCCCTTTTATTTTATATCTAACTACCTTCCTCCTCTGTCTCCTCCTTTTTCTTTTTGGTTTGCTTGTATTGACTAATTTTTCTAGCATAGACTATTTTATTTGTGTAACACAAGATGTATGTAGTTCTAGAAATCATAGTTGTAGAATGTTAGAGCCAAACGAACCCTAGAAATTAAAGAACTTAAGCTCCTCAATTTACAGAGAAGAAAACAGTGGGCCAGAGAAGTAAAGGTATTCTTCTAAGATTCCACAGACCACCAGAATCAGAACAGAGTACAACCAAGTTTTCCACATTCTAAATCTTGAGCTTCTTCCTTGCAAACTGGAAAAATAATATTGACACCTGGATGGAATGTCCTTTATGACAGAAATTCCAACCATAATAAAAATAATATAAACCTGAATGGAAAATTCCTTCCTATCTAGAATAAAATAAGACACAAAAGCAAAGCAAAGAATGCACAGTTCCTAGCAGGTGAGACCGGCCCTGTCATCCCATGAGATCCCAAGAAAATCACTGGATTGTTCTGCAGCACAAATTCCTCATCTTTAAAATGAAACAAAAGAGAGAAAAAAGAATATTTATGCAATGACCACTACATCACTGTGTTGTGCTGAGCACTTTACCTATCTGCTCACTAGAATCAAAAATGTTAACACAGTCCCAGTGGGGTGGCTCGCACCTGTATTTCCAGCACTTTGGGAGGCCAAGGCGGGCAGATCACCTGAGGTCAGGAGTTTGAGACCAGCCTGGCCAACATGGTGAAACCTCATCTCCACTAAAAATACAAAAACCAGCCAGGTGTGGTGATGGGTGCCTGTAATCCCAGCTACTCGAGAGGCTGAGGCAGGGAAATGGCTTGAACCCAGGCGGCAGTGGTTGCAGTGAGCTGAGATGGCACCACTGCACTCCAGCCTGGGTGACAGAGTGAGACTCAGTCTCAAAAAAAAAAAAAAATGTTCAAACAAAATAAGGCAATAACAAACAGCAATAGCTAATGCTTACCAAATGCTTAAAACATGACAGTTTTAAGAACTTTATCAATTTACTTACTTCTCACAATAACCCTACAAGGCAACAGTAGTAGTGTCTTCTTCCCTCTCAATTTTAGATGAGAAAAATGAGACACAAGAGGTTATGCAACTTGCCTGTGATTTCGGAACTAATAAGCAGACAGAATCCCCTAAAAGCTGTTTCTAAACAAGAAGTTGATTAATTCTGATACTGTTTTACTGGCTAAACAAATATGCCACTGGTTGCATCCACAATTTGCCAATTGCATGGCATTTGATGATGTTCAAAAGACAAGAAGGAGTTTAAGTACGTACATAGGTTCTTTTATTTGCCAAAGTTAAGACATGAGCAGTATTAACTGTGCACACTTTGCATTTCAGAAAATAGGGTGTTTCTTCAACCCCCGGGACCCCTAGAGATAAACAAGCCGCCCAGGTGGGGCACCGGCACTCTATTCCCAGGGTCTGATGTCGGGCGTTTCTCTATGACTCTCCATTCTCCTGTTGAGCAGCAGCTCTCTGCGTCCACCTCAGCCTTCCCCCATACTTCTCACCTGAACCTGGCCCCACATTTCCCCGGGAAAAGCAAACCTCCTTTCCAAGCAGGAGGAGCTGGAATCCTAAACCTGCTGCCTGTACAAAAGCCACGTGACTCTTGGAGCTCTAAGAGTTCTAAGTCCCTCAAAAGTCACTAAATATTAGAAGACCATGGTGTGCCACCTGCTCTTACCAGAAGGCAGAACATGATTTGATCTCGAAGGCAGCTCAACCATTATTTTTAACCTTGGATTTTGATTCTCTCCCCACACGTCATCCCTTATCCTGGCCTCCAAGTGTTGCCTTCTCCAATCCTGTAACCAGTCACCTAGATTGACACTGATAATCCACCGGCCCCTAAGTCAAACTTAGGTTTGTTTCTTCTGATCTGCTCCAGGGCTTCCCTAGATCTTCACCGTGTGTGATGTCTTTTCTCCCAGTCCTGCTCCAGTCCCTTCCCTCTGCCTTTCTCTCAACATGCACAGATGCAGCAAACAAATCTGCCATCAATGACACCCACAAACCCTTACCCTCGTGTTCTTTCCTCACCCCAAAGGCCCATTAGACTCTTCACCCCCAAATCCCCACCTCGTCAGAGCTCCCACAATGGCAGCTTCAAAACAGACTACGCCTCGGCTCAACAAGGGTGACACTGCCAAACTGTTCACCACAACGATCATTTTTTGAGTACCTGGTCTGCATCAGATACTACATACACATTTTCCTTCACTTCAGGAGAAGGGTATTTTTCCCACTGTACCAAGGGGAAAAAGTGTGGGTGCAGGAAACGTGCAGGCAGCATGGCAGATTTTAGGAATCCTGAAACCCTACATCAAAACAGAGAAACTAGGCAGCAAGAAAAAATTTAAGGACATGATTTGCAACAAAACTAGGTAATAAAGTGTCCCCACAAAAAACTCCAAAATACAAGTAGATGAGGACAAGCTACCAATAACCCAAAGACTGGTGTGATATCAGCACGTATGTGATGAAAGCAGAGAGAACCCAAGGAGCGTCGAACAACTTGAGACCAGAGAACCCCCAAATAGCTAAACAAATTCACCAGAAAGCCCAGAAGACCTCTGTGAGAAGAGCGGCTGAAATTAGGAAGGGTCTGTCCATTCCAACAGCCCAACAGCGGGGCCTGCAGTAGGGTCTGATGGATCAGAACAAGTCTAGGCCCTGTGACCTGGAAACTGACCACCTAGGGCTCCCTTGCAGGACAGGGCCGAGAATCAAAGCTTGATAAGACAGAAATAATAGAGACCAACGACAGACACACACAGCCTATAGGGTAGCCCTACTCCACAAGGAGCGGTAAGTAAAAATTAAAAATTTTTAAAAAGAGAGAAAAAAGAAGAGACCAAGGATAGAGAAGATCCAGATAAAAGTGGGCAGAAGGACTGAACCAAGTCATCTGAAAGCAAGCCACTGTATTTTGAATACTACATAAAATCAACCAGAGGACAGAGCTCTGTAAAGTTAGAAAACCTATATAGAATTAAGCCTTCCTCTGAAAGTTTAGGAAAATTAATTTCATTTAAAATGAGTGACATAAAAAATATTGGGAGCAAATCCCATAAAGTTATTATGGAATAAAAGGAAAAAGAAAGTGTAGAAGAACATCATTGACCATGAAAGCTCACTAACCAAAAAGATGCCCAGAAAACAGGGCAAAACTATAATTGACTATTTCAAAACAAGGTAAAAAGACATTACAACAATGATACACGACATAAAACAGAAACATAAATCTCTATTTCCAAAAATTCAGTAATAAAGGGACAAAACTTGAGAAAAAAAATTAGAAACAAAAAAAAATTTCAGAAATGAAAGCTAAATTCAAAGACATATAAGAGCAAATAAACACAATACATAATACTTCACAAGAAACAGAAGATAAAGTGGGGATTTCTTTTTTTTTTTTTTTTTTTTTTGAGACGGAATCTCGCTCTATTGCCCAGACTGGAGTGCAGTGGTATGATCTCAGCTCACTGCAAGCTCCGCCTCCCGGGTTCCAGCGATTCTTCTGCCTCAGCCTCCCAAGTAGCTGGGATTATAGGCGCCCACCACCACACCTGGCTAATTCTTGTATTTTTAGTAGCGATGGGGTTTCACCATGTTGGCCAGGCTGATCTCCAACTCCTGACCTCAGGTGATCCACCTGCCTCAGCCTCCCAAAGTGCTGGGATTACAGGCATGAGGGATTTCTTTTAAAACAAAGAAATGAAGCAGGAACAGGGATCCGGGAGAAAGTGACAAATATTAAAGACGGGCAAAAAGATCAACATATAGACCCCAAAAAACCCTAAAGAAGGACATAAGAGCTCATAGACTAAAAATCACAATAAAAATGCTTTCTTGAAATAAAAATTTAAAAGTTTTGATATGGTTAGGCTGTGTGTTCCCACCCAAATCTCATCTTGAACTGATAATCCTCATAGGTCAAGGGAGAGACCAGGTGGAGGTAATTGAATCATGGTGGTGGTGGCCCCCATGCTGTTCTCCTGATAGTGAGTTCTCATGAGATCTGATGGTTTTATAAGAGGCTCTTCCCCATTCGCTCAGCACTTCTTCTTCCTACTGCCTTGTGAGAAAGGCACCTTCCTTCCCCTTCCGCCTTGATTGTAAGTTTCCTGAGGCCTCCCCAGCCATGCTGAGCTGTGAGTTGATTAAATCTCTTTCCTTCATAAATTACCCATCTCGAGCAGTTCTTTATAGCAGTATGAAAACAGACTAATAAAATTTTCAAACTTTAAAGAGCATACTACATACCTGGGAAATAATCAGACCAGAATGAACTATACCCCACACCAAGTCATACTCTAGTAAAATTACAGGAAATAAAATTGCATCACCAGACTTGCGGACAACGCTTTATGCCAGAAGAAATAGAGTAACACATCAGCAACACTCCAGAAAAGAAACCGTGAGTCTCCCTACCTGTAAAATTGACTTTCATGTTAAAAGAACACAAATTTTTACGTACTACCCACAGGAAAAACTCTGGGAATATTATTCTCTTGATACCTTTCTGAGGAATATTTCAGAGTACAAGCTTCAGACAATCAAAATAACTGGAGATGCACTGACCTAAAGACTCTTGATGCGCATAAAAGATAGAGGTACCTGTAGAACTAAGACTGCCTGAGGGCTAATGGAGAGACGGTATCATAGGAGAGGGCTATATGCGCTGAAAATCTAGATACAGTTCAACTTCTAAAAAGCAGGGAGCCGTATTTCCACACTTAAAACCAGATTAGAGATGTATCGGCTTTCTGGTTAGCAAATAGAGAGTCTGGAAGTTATCACTACCATGCTCACAGTGAGAAAAAAGCTGAGCAAACAGAAAACCAACAACTCTTCCACAGATGCATCAGAAAATTGAGGTCACAGGGCAATCCACCATACTGAAATCTACAGACAGGCAAACACAGAGAATCACAGCATTCTAGGAAAAGAAACACGTGCTGGAGCCAGCAACCAGTAGGGATGCTTCAAGGATAACTGCCTAATGGCCAGAGACTGAGTGATAGGCTAGTTTGAGAGATTAAAAAACAACAACAACAACAACAAATAAAAAATAAAAAATAAACCAAAAACAACTCCTAGGGGCCCAGGCTTAAGGGGTCTCCTGTACTTTGCGCTGAGTTTTACCTCCAAGAGCCCCATCAGGTTCTCAGGGTGAAAAATTAGATAGAAAAAAAAAAATACTTTCTCACCAAAGTAAAAACTGAAGACACATAAAATGTGTTAAAACAAGCTCATCACAGAGAATAAAAATGATACAGCAGAAAATAGGATCTACATAAAGAAAGGAAGAGTTAAAGAATAAATTAATAAAAGTAATATAAAATGGTTTATTGTTCTTATTCTTAATCTAACAGATCACAGATTGTTCAAAATAGTAACAGCAACAATGTGTTGGTTGATTACAGTTTACAGATAAGTGAAATGAATGATAGCAATTCTATAAAGGATAACAGGAAGGAACTGGAAATGTTTGATTTTAAGTTACCTGCACTGGTTCTGAAGTGGCACAGTGTTATTTAAAAGTGAGTTAAGATTAATTGTAAATGTATACTCCGAACTCTAGGGCTATCATTAAGAAGTTTTTATTCCTTGCTTTATCCTCCTTCTAAAATACTAAATTTTTAAATATAAATTTTCCTGAGAGCAGAGAAAATGGAATATGTTGTGAGAAGAGAAAATGAAATCATATAAAGTGCTCAATTAAAGCCACAGAAAGCAGAAAAAGAGTAGAAGACAAAAAAAAAAAAAAAAGAAGAAGGGGGGCAAGAATAGAAAACACTTATTATGCAGGTATTAATCTAAGTCATGTCAATTATCGCATTAAATGTTAATAACCAAACATATCAATTAAAAGACTATCAGGATGGGTTGTTTTTTTTTAGGAAAAAAAAAACAAGATTGGATCTAACTATATGTTATCTATGAGAAATTCACTTTAAATATAAAATATAGATACAACTAAATTAAAAGTAAAGGGATGGAGAAAGATATATGACACTAAACAGTAAGCAAAAAAAACTGGAGTAGTCATGTTAATTTCAGACAAAGTTGACTTCAAAGCAAAGAAAATTATCAGAAATAAAAAAGGTATTACATAACGATTAAATGGTAAACTTTCCAAGAAAGATACAGTAATCCTTATTGTGTATGTATCTAACAACAGCATCAAAATACGTAAGACAAAAACTTACAGAAATGCAAAGAGAAACAAACAAATCTGCTATTATACTTGGAGACTTCAACACTCCATTCTACTAGTAACTGACATATCCAGCAGGGAGAAAATCAGTAAGGACAGAGTTAAAAACACACCACCACCATCAATCAGCTGGATATAACTGACATCTATAGACTACTCCATCCAACAGAAAAATATGCATTCTTCTGAAGCTTGCACAGAACATTCATCAACATAGACCACATTCTGGGCATTAAAACACCCCTTAAACTTAAAAGAATAGAAATCATACAATATATGCTCTCAGTCCACACTGGAATTAAACTAGAAATCAAACAGAAAGATAGCTGCAAAATCCCAAAACATCTGGACATTAACAACATATGTCTAAATAACATGTCAAAGAAATGTCAAAAAAATTTTAAAACTATTTTAATTAAATGAAAATGAAAATACTACTTATCAGAATTTGGGAACTGCAGCAAAATCAATGCTAAAGGAAACTTATAGCATTAAATGCATGTATTACAAAACGAGAAAGTTCTATTAAGTTGGTGCAAAAGTAATGGCAAAACGGCAATTACCTCTGTACCAACCTACTAAAATCAATAATCTAAACTTCTACCCTAGAAAACAAGAAAAATGAGAATGAATTGAACTACAAGTAAACAGAAAAAAAATAATAAAAATTAGGGCAGAAATCTGTGATACTTAAAAGGGGAAATAATAGAGAAAATCTCTGAGTTCAAAAGCTGGTTTTTGGAAAAAAAATCAATAAAACTGGTAACCCTCTAGGGAGGCTAATAAAAAAAAAAAAAAAAAAAAGAACAAATTACTAACAGAAATGAAAGAAGGGCCATTACTACTGATTTCATGGATGTTAAAGGGATCATAAAGTAACATTATGAACAACTCAATGTCCAAAAATGTTATAACTTAGATAAAATGGACCAACTGCTGGAAAGACATAATCTACCAAAACTCACACAAGAAGAAATAGATCATTTTAGTAGGCCTATGTCTATTAAAGAAATTGAATCATAAATTAATATTAATAATCTTCTAAAACAGAAAGTACCACGCCCAGATAGGTTTACTCATGAATTCTACCAAACATTTAAGGAAGAAATTATACCAGTTCTCTACAATACCTTTCAGAAAACAGAAGCAGAGAGAACAATTTCTAACTCATTCTATGAGGCCAGCATTAAGCCAAAGACATTACAAAAAGGAGAAACTACAGACCAATATCCCTCATGGACATAGATACAAAAATCCTCAACAAAGCATTGGCAAATAAATTCAAAAATGTATTAAGAGTACACACAATGACCAAGTGGAACTTACTCCAGGTATGCAAAGGTGGTTCAAACTCAAAAACAAAAGCAATCCATCACTTCAAACAGGCAAAAGAAGAAAATTCATATGATTATATCTATAGATGCAGAAAAACCACTGGACAAAATTCAACACGCATAAAAACTCTTAGCAAACTAGGAATAGAGGAAAACTTTCTCAACTTAGTAAAAAATATCTACAAAAATCCTACAATTAACATGATACTTAATGTTAAGGAACTAGTTGCTTTCCTACTATGGTTGGGAACAAGGCGAGGATGTCCCCTCACCACTTCTAGCCAAAATCACATTGGACGTCCTTGCTAATGCAGTAAGGTAAGGAAAAACAGCAAAATGTATGCAGACTGGGAAAGATGAATTAAAACTGTCTTTGTCCACAGATAATATGATGTCTACGTAGAAAATCCCAAAGAATCAACAAAGAAGAACTGAAAAACTACAGCAAGTTTGCAGGATACAAGGTAATATATAAAGGCAACTGCTTTTCTATATAAAAAATTAGAATTTTACATTAAAAACACATCATTTACATTAACGCCAAACAAATGAAATATTTAAATATATGGGTAACAAAATATGTACAAGCTCTATATGAGAAAAGCTTCAAAACTAGTATGGAAGAAATCAAAGACCTAAATAAATAGTGAGATATCCCATGTTCATGAACAGGAAGACACAACATTGTTATGATGTCAGTTCTTCCCAAGTTGGTCTACACTCAATTCCGGTCAAAATACTATCAAGTTTATGGATATCAACAAACTGATCCTAAAATTTACATGGAAAAGCAGAACAGTCAATGCGATATTGAAGAAAATACAGTTGGAGCAATGACACTGCCCAACTTCAAAACTTAATATTGGTTATAGTAATAAGACAGTGTGGTATTGGTGAAACAATAGACAAGTAGGTCACTGGAATAAAATAGAAAGCCCAGAAACAGACCCACACAAATATAATCAGCTAACCTCTGGCAAAAGTGCAAAGGCAACTAAGTGAGAAAAGGAGTCTTTTCAACAAATGGTGCTGAAACAGATGGACAGACATCAACACACACCAAAATCAATCTAGACAAAGACCTAACATCTTTCACAAAAATGAACTCCAAATGAATCACAGACCTAATACAAAACACAAAGCTATAAAAATTTCTAGATATAACGAAGGAGAAAAATCTAGTTGACCTGAGATTTGGCAGTGACTTCCGAGATACAATACCAAAGGCACAACTTATGAAGGAAAAACTTGTTAAATGAGACTTCATTATAATTAAAAATTTCTGCTCTGTGAAAGATATCATTAAGGGAATGAAGGACCAATGCAAACAAGGAGAAAATATTTGCAACCTACATATCTGATAAAGAACTGGTATCCAAAATATAAAAAGGAGACTTAAAACTCAGGAACACCAACCCAATTAAGAAGTACATAAAAAATCTGAATGGACATCTCACCAAAGAAGATAAACATATGGCAAACAAGCATATGAAAAGATGCTCAGCATTACATGTCATTACGGAATTGCAAATGGAATGGAAACAATGAGATACCACTGCATACCCACTAGAATGGCTAAAATCCAAAACACCAACAATACCAAATGCTGGTGAAGATGTGGAACAACAGGAAATCTCATTCTTTATTGGTAGAATGCAAAATGGTACAGCCACTTGAGAAGAGTTTGACAGTCTCTTATAAAGCTAAACACAGTCTTATCACATGATCCAGTAATCACACTCCTAGGTGTTCACCCAGATGTGTTGAAATCTTCTGTCTATACAAAAATCTGTACTATGTTTACACCAGCTTTATTCATAATTGTCCAGATTTGGAAGTTGCCAAAATATGATCCAATAGGTGAATGGATAAGCAAACTGTGGTACATCTAGACAATGGAATATTATTCACTCTATCAAAAAGAAATGAGCTATCAAATCACAAAAAGACATGGAGGAATCTTAAATGCATGTTGTGAAGCAAAAGTAGCCATATCTGTAGAGCTATATACCATACGATTCCAGCTGTATGGCATTCTGGAAAGGGTAAAATTATAGAGACAAAGGCAAACTGTAACATTTCAGTGGTTGTCTGAGGTTCTGGAGGTAGATAATGAGGGAGAAGGGACAAAGAGGTAGAGCAGAGAGGGTTTTTAGAGCAGTGAAACTGTTCTATACGATACTATAGTGGTGAATACACGACATTAATTTGTCAAAACCCATAAAACTACACTATATAGAGTGAACCCTGATGTTGGCTCTAAACTTTAGTTAATAATAATGCATCAACAGCCTGGCTGACATGCTGAAATCCCGTCTCTACTAAAAATTTAAAAAAATCAGCCGAGTGTGATGGCGCGTGCCTGTAATCCCAGCTACTCGAGAGGCTGAGGCACGAGAATCCCTTGAACCTGGGAGGCAGAGGTTGCAGTGAGCTGAGATCACACCATTGCACTCCAGCCTGGGTGACAGAGTGAGACTCCGTCTCAAAAACTAATAATAATGTTGCATCAATATTGGTTCAGCAATCATAGCAAACGTAACACACCAACGCAAGATGTTAATATGGGAAACTAGGAAAGGGGGATGGAGGAGAGATGTGGATCTGTACTTCCTGTTCTAGTTCTCTATAAATCAAAAACTGCTCTTAAAAAAATAGCCTATTTTTTTTTTTTTTAAGAGGGAGAATGAAGATAGCATATGCGTAAGACAATTGTTTTTAGCAATACTGGCATTAGTCATATTAGTATTGTTAATTGTGTGTTGGGTACCACATCTGAGATTGTGAGATATTCCAATTCTATCACCACCCATATCTGTGAGAGGCACGGTACTGAGTGGAAGGGAGGAGGTCAAGACGAGGACTAGGAGGAGGAGTTAAGTGTTATTATGTATTTCCATTGGAACTACCAGGATAAGCTCAGGAGGCCAGCAGTCTCATGACTTAAAGGGAGAGTAACTGGGAGGAGCACGAGCTCCCAACCTACTGATAATGTTTCTTGCTTTGAAAATCTGTCAACTTGTACTATCATATATGCACTTATCGATGTGAATATTTCAATAAAATGTTTTGGAGTAGATTTTTTTAAAACTATGTGTAAGTATTTTGGGAAGATGAAGGTCCCTGTTTCCCTGGTTCAAATGGGATAAACATAGGTAGTGACCCTGAATGCATTCCCTAAATTGATACAGAATCATTAGCCCAGACAGGACAGCTACCACGGCTTCTAGAACATGACCAGGTGGCCACAGGTACTCAGCATGCTTGCTGTATTAGCCATTCATCTTCATCTCCTCCACAGGGTATGTGCATAAGACTGTCAGAAACAAGTAAGGCAAAACAGGATAAGCTGAGAACACTGCTTCTGAAGTCTGCTGGCATGGGTTCAAATCTGCGTTCTACCACTTATTGCCTGGGTGACTCTGAGCAAGTTAATGATGCTCCCTAAATCTGTTTCCTTACCTATTCACTATATAATGACAATAAATTGTGAGGTTGGAAGATTAATCCATACAGAGGGCTTAGCACAATGCCTGGTACATGGTAAATGTGTGCATGTATTGATACACTCCATGCATAGATGGCATGGTATTTCAATCATATTATCTATTATATTTATCCTAACAAAGGGTGCACAACTTTGCAGAATACAAACATATAATAAATTACAAAGGTATCTTTGACACGGCCCAAAGACTTAAGCATTTACAGCTGTTTTATTATTTATTTATTTTGAAAGATTCTCACTCTTTTCGCCCAGGCTGGAGTACAATGGCGTGATGATCTTAGCTCAGTGTAGCCTCCACCTCCCAGGTTCAAGCGATTCTCCTGCCTCAGCCTCCTAAGCAGCTGGGATTACAGGCATGCACCACCACAGCCAGCTAATTCTTGTATTATTAGTAGAGAGGGTGTTTCACCATGTTGGCCAGGGTGGTCTCAAACTCCTGACTTCGCTCAGGTGATCCACCCACGTTGGCCTCCCAAAGTGCTGGGATTGCAGCAGGCATGAGCCACTGCGCCCAGCCTCACTTACAGCTGTTAAGAAAACCAAGTTACACAGACCAGCATTCAAATATCGAGATTGCAAACCACATTACCATTTTCTGGTCTACACTATGTAGAGAAAAACTAAGAGGCAAAACCTCCTTGCAAGTAATTGCTTGTTCTGATGTGTACCTTCATTTGGCCTCACCCTTAAAATTATAAGCTACACAGAGTCGAAAGGAATAATTAATGGATATGCAGAGAAATGGATGAAATAAAAAGGATCTTTAGGAGGTATGGATACTATAACTAAAACTACCATTTAATGTAATTCAGGTTTATTGTGTTAGATACATGAACCAATATTTCCCCAACACAATCTTTTCCAGCACCATACTTTGTAGTGTTTTAAGGTAACGTTCTAAGTTTGAAGACAGAAGAAAATGAATTAATATACGGTATAAAAAGATCTCACATCTGATCATTCCATTCCGTTGAGATTAATAGTTTTTTAGGAAACCATAAAGAAAGTGGGGAGGGTTCTGCTAATATTGATCAGATGGAGATTAAGTTGCTTCTTATGTTTTCTTCAACAGTTAAAGCTCTGCAGCCATCCGGTAAACCCAAGTTTCCAAGCTGGCAGGGCTAGCCCAATGACACGTTTTATTTGCCTAATACAGTGTTTTAAAGAATTCTGGAAATGAATGCCTTAAGGTAAGGCAAGACCTAGGAGTCACCTCTCCTTGGCACCCAAGCCTGGCCCTGGTGACTCCTTCAGGACTAGGATACAACATAGCACAGCATCACAGAGCAAAGCTTTCAGACACACTCAAGAGTGAACTCCAACCGGGCACAGTAGCCTGTGCCTGTAATCCCAACACTTTGGGAGGCCAAGGCAGTTGAATCACCCAAGGCCAGGAGTTTGAGACCAGCCTGGCCAACATGGTGAAACCCATCCCTGTCTCTACTAAAAATACAAAAAATTAGCCAGGTGTTGTGGCAGGTGCCTGTAATCCTAGCTACTTGGGAGGGAGAACAGGAGAATTGCTAGAATCTGGGAGTGGGAGGCTGTAGTGAGTCATGATCATGCCACTGCACTCCAGCCTGGGCAACAAGAGTGAAAGTCCATTTCAAAAAGAAAAAAAGTGAACTCCATTTCGGCCACTGCCTGAGTGACACTGGGGACTTTATAGAACCTCGACAGCGCTCTACCTTCTCATTTATAAAACGCTGACAATAATCAGGTGAACCGAAGAGGGATGTTAGGAGTGTGAGAAGCACTTACCACAGAGTAGGTCCTCAGGTCTGTATCATTTGAGAACCTCCAATCTACATGTTATGGAATGCACTGTGTCTCCCCAAAACTCACATGCTGAAGCCCCAACCCCCAATACCTCAACATGTGACTATATTTGGAGATGAGGCTTTTAAAGAGGTGGTTAAGTTAAAATGAGGTCCTTAAGGTAGACCCCTATCCTAATGTGACTACTGTCCTCATGAGAAGAGGAAACTGAACAGACGGAGGGACACCAGGGATGCAGAGGGAAGGCCACTTGAGGACACAGCAAGAAGGCGGCCACTTGCAAGCCCAGGCTAGAAGACCCAGGAGCAGCCAGCCCTGCTGACACTGTGATCTTGAACTTCCAGCCTCTAGGACTGTGGGAAATAAATTTCTGTTGTCAAAATCACCCAGCCTGTGGTATTTTGTTTTGCAGCCCTAGGAAATTAACCAAGTAGGTATTATTAATCCTATTATTGGCCTGGGCTTTGCTAGCACCTCAAACCTGGAAAATCATTAAGCATCACATGCTAATGGAATCTGCTCAAAGGGGACACTGCAAATTCCATTTCCTTTGATTGGAAACATACTCTGATCAGCACTTCTCTATTCAGAGGCCATATGCAAGGCAGCTGTGAAACTGATGCTCTGGTTGACTGTAACACACGTGAGATTTCTTTCACTGTGAGCTACACAGATGAAATGCCATTAAGATTCCATCTCTTTACCCAAAGATAGAACGAGTGAAGGTGGAAGAACTGTAGAGGCAGCAAAGGTCCGTGCGGAGATCAGTCGCGCCGTGTCCAACCTCCCAAGGAGCCCAGGAGCAAAACGCAGAGGCTCAACACTGACCCCTGCTGGTCACACACTTGATCTAGACCAACTGCTCCTGGGCCACGTTTTTACATTACCTTTTGGTTTAAAAAATAAAAAAATTAACCCACCTGCACAAACTTGCTATCCAAAGAAGCAAGAGGTCTTTATGCTGCTTTAAAAAAAAGAGTCACCTCCAGGCTTTTTTCTAACAATGGATCTCCTGTATATAGGTCGTGTTTTCTTTCAAATAGGTTCGTGTGAATTTATGAACAAATAATACAGGGTATGGTTTTCAATTATTATCCATACCAATTGTAACACTGGTTATAATGGCAAAGCAGTGAGTGTTACGGTTTCTTATGGTGAAAATATAACTACTTCACACGTAATAAACAACTCAGAGTCATCTTAACATAGCAAATAATAATTTATCACTAGATAATTTTAAAATTCAGTATAAGGCCAGGCACAGTGGCGCATTGCCTGTAATCCCAGCAATTTGGGAGGCCGAGGTGGGCAGATCACTGAGGTCAGGAGTTCGAGACCAGCCTGGCCAACATGGCAAAACACCGTCTCTACTAAAAATACAAAAATGAGCCAAGCATGGTGGTAGGCGCCTGTAATCCCAACTACTCGGGAGGCCAAGACAGCAGAATCGCTTGAACCCGGGAGGCAGTGGCTGCAGTGAGCCAAGATCGCACCACTGCACTCCAGCCTGGACAACAGAGTGAGACTGTGTCTCAAAAAATTAAAAAAAAAAAAAAAGAAATAAAAAAAATCCAATATAAACTCCCAAATGAACTCTGGTTACATAATGCCTATCATAAAAAAAAAAAAAAAAAAAAAAAAAAAAAAAAAATCAATAGTTACTACAGGACATAGAGTATTTTAATTATTAGTGGAAAAATTACCAGTTTTCAAAGCATATCTGCCATTTTCAACAGAAACTTGGCCACAAGCACATCCCAACAAAAATCCTGCTGCTGTTCCCCCAGCCACCCCCTGGGCTATGCACAGCTCTGAACTCGCCAGGGTGTGGCCATGGCTGTTCCTCCTGACCCCAGCACACTGCGCCCAGCCACCCAACTTCTCCTGGGAATTCTGACTCAGGTGAGGAAGGAGGCAGTGGGTGCGCGAGTTCGACGAGACCATGGGACAGGTGGGCAAAGACCACTGAGAAGTACTATCACCAAGATTTCCAAGAAATAAAGAGATACTGTTTTTCATTTGTTATACCATCACAGATAAAACAGTTTTTAAAACAGTCATGTACGGCTTAATGATGTTTCACTCAACAATGGACCACCAGGGAGGCCGGGGCAGGCAGATCGCTTGATCTGGAGTTCAAGACCAGCCTGGGAGACACGGCGAAACTCCATCTCTACAAAAATTTGCCAAGAGTGGTGGCATGTGCCTGTAATCTAAGCTACTTGGGAGGCTGAGATGGGAGGATCACTTGAGCCCAGGAAGCCGAGGCTACAATAAGGCGAGATCATGCCACTGTAGTCCAGCCTGGGCAACAGAGGGAGACCTTGTCTCAAAAAAACAAACAAACAATGGACCACAAATATGACAGTGGTCCCATGAGATGACAACAATATACTATATTTTACTGCATCTTTTCTATAAAGACACAAATACTCACCACTGTGTTACAATTCCCTATGGTATTCCGTACAATCACATGCTGTATAGGTTTGTAGCCTAAAAGCGAAAGCCTTAGTCACAAGCACACCATCTAGCCCAGGTGTGTAGTAGGCTACTCCATCTGGGTGTGTGTAGGGACACTCAGTGATGATCACACAATGACAAAATCTTATTATGCATTTCTCATAACGTATCCCCATCATTAAGTAATGCATGAGTGTACTAATAATAGCAGGCATTAAGACCAGCAGGTACCAGGTGGTACACTAGGCCCCTATAGATATTAACTGACAATGACCCTATGAGGTGCTCTTATTATTCCCATTTTATAGATGAGGCACCTGAGGCACAGAGAGGTTAAGCAACTTGCCCAAGGATACACAGCTAGTAATAAACAAAAAAGGTGCTTACAAAAAAGCCACCGTGGCCACTAGGGCCGGAATGTCAGAGGACTGACAAACAGTCAAATGTCATTACTGGTTCAGTCACACCAAAGGGGCTACAACTCCTCTTTGTTTCAGTGAACATGTCCAGTTTTAACCCTATCACACAATCACAAATAGAAGGTGTCAGTTCCATCTTGTTCCTGAGAGCTGGAAACCGCTTCCCTCTGGAAACTGGGGAGAAGCCTGCAGGAAGGAGACAGAGTACCTGCTTTCTCCGGAGCTACGCTTTCTCCCTTAGCCAGCCTGAATCTCTTAACTAAAAGCAGTAACATTCTTTCTTCAATAACTCTTTCCCAAGCACTACACCAAGTAGAGAGACACTTCAACCAGGTTGGATGGGACCGTGGGTCAGAACTGAGTATACTCGCGGGGCTTCCTGGAGGAGGTGACAGGAAATGCAGTCATGTAAATAGATAAGTCCTTCCTTCTTTCAACAAGCACTAACTGACAAGGGGGCAAGGGCTAACTGGAGAGAGAAAAAGGAAAAGGGCTCCCCAGGTCAAGATGCGGCGTGTTTAAAAACACAAAGGTGGGCACATACACACAACCTAGAGGAGTGAAAACATAAACGATTTTAAGGCCAGGCATGGTGGCTCACGCCTGGAATTCCAGAACTTTGGGAGGCCGAGATGGGCAGATCACTGAGGTCAGAAGTTCGAGACCAGCCTGGCCAACATGGTGAAACCCCATCTCTACTAAAAATACAAAAATTAGCCAGGCGTGGTGGCGCATGCCTGTAATCCCAGCTACTCGGGAGGCTGAGGCAGGAGAATCACTTGAACCTAAGAGGTAGAGGCTGCAGTGAGCAGAGATCACACCACTGCACTCCAGCCTGGGCAACAGAGCAAGACTCTGTCTCAAAAACGAAAAAAAAAAATTAAAAAATTTTAAAAAAAGATTTTAATAAGGATTATAGCTAAAATTACAGGTTCTCCCTGGCTCTTTTATCTTTCCCCCAAAGCAGGTCTACATGGATAGCATGTGTTCCAGGTTGAGCAAGACTTTTGAGATAGCTCTTCCAGATAACCCATGCTCATATTTGTTTATTATTTCGCCCGCTCCTTTAGAAAGACCACTCCCTTGAAAGCAGGTTGTTTTCTTTTCGAGGATTTATCTGAAAAATATTTTAGTCTAACTTGGAAAAAAAAAATGATAAAGGCGTGACCACCCAGAGAGGGCAATACACTTGAAGAGATTAAAAAATCAGTAAACACTTAAATAAGAGAAACGAAAAAGTTCCTCCGGCTACAGCTGGGATTCTGTCTCTATGGAAATGGAAGCTGACTACAGGGCCCTTCAAAATCAACTTTATTAACCAGACGAAGACAGCTGCTGCCTGGGAAAGAGTTTCTGCAGTGAAATCTCTTTAATAAAAAGAATAAAATCAGCAGCATTATGATTATGCTTGGAAGCTTTTTTTTTTTTTTTTTTAAGAGACAAGGTCTTGTTCTGTCGCCTAGTAACACGATCATAGCTCACTACAAACTCAAACTCCTGGGCTCAAGCAATCCTCCCATGTGCTTAAAACATGAGCACATCTCCCTCAGCTCATGTTTTAAGTTTTGCAGAGATGGGGTCTCGCTCTATTGCCCACACTGGTCTTCTTGGAAGCTTTAAGGAGAATATGTGTGCAAATTACATGCCATGTGAAAACAAAATGATGGAAAAGAAATAAATTAGGACAAATTTTAAATAAATAGCTATCTAAATCAATTAGAAACTTAGGCAAAAGGACCAAACACTACAGGTTCTACTAAGCCACACAAAAATTTCCAACACCTGATACAAATGCCTTACCCAGTCGAGTTAACAAAGCGAAATTCTTGGTTCAGGCCATTGACTATGTTGGAACTGGGTATGTCGGAGGCATAGGGCCCATAGCTGGATATTCGTATTAATAGTTAACATTTAATGTACATTATTGGATCTAACACTAACTAGGTAATAACATTTAACGTGCATTATTGTATTTAATATGAACCATTAAGCCAGTCTTATGAAGTGGTTACTTAGGTTACCATTTGTTAAGGAACTTGAGAATCAGAGAGGTTAAGTAGCTTCTCTAAGGTTACACAGTACTAAGTAGCAGAATTGGAACTCACGTCTATCCAAATCTAAGTTCCCCTCCTATGCTCTGTACTCCTGTGCCTCTCCTGGTAGGAAGTGAGCATTTCTAGAATCTGGCTGGACTACTAGAAAATGTAGAACCTGTCTGATATCTGTCTCCAGCCTAAGAAGTTTTCCTCATCAGAAAGCTCTTGGTACCTAAACTCCTCAAAACATCTTTCAAAGGTAATTTGCTGTCTCTAAGGAAGTGCTGCGTTAGAAGATACAACTCTCCCAAGAAGAAAGACGGGCATCTCATACGCTTAGTAGTACAAAACCTTACTTTTATCTTCAAAGCTTAATTCTTACCTCTTGAGAAATTAAAGTAAGAATGAAGAGAAAGCCTGAGATGCAAGAAACAGCTATTCTCTGTGCATGCAAGTTAACTGTTCCTTGTGTTTAAGCTGGATACTAATATATAAAACTTCCTGGTTACAGCTAAGATTTTATCAGTAAAGAAACATGTAGGTTGGGTGTGGTGGCTCACATCTGTAACGCCAGCACTTTAGGAGGCCAAGATGGGGGCACTCCTTTAGCCCACAAGCTTGAGGCCAGCCTGGGCAGCATAGCAAGACCCCATCTCTACAAAAAAATAAAACCATTAGCCAGGCGTGGCGGTGTGTACCTATAGTCCCAGTTACTCAGGAGGCTAAGGTGGGAGGATCGCTTGAGCCTGGGAGGTTGAGGCCACAGTGAGCTGTGACTGCACCACTGCATTCCAGCCTGGGTGACAGAGTGACACCCTGTTTTCAGGGGGCGAAAAAAAATTCTTACACTTGTAATTAATGGAGCCATGTGAAGTATTTTACTACTTGTATGTATTAAGCACTGTGTCACTGTGTGTGCACTGCTGAGAACTGAGCCCTGGTGGAGGCTCCGAAGAGCATCCTGGAACCCCCTAGGCTCTGAGGAGTCCCCAGGTCAGGGAGTTTGCAGAGAGCAGCCTTGGATCAATGCTACAGAAGCCAGAGGAGGTGGAATCTGGAAATCTCCAAATTCACTTCCACCCAACTTCCCAAAAAGTACTATTATTCTTTATTAGCTACTTCTTTAGGAAAATTTAAGAATGGTCTCACTTTTCATCACCCAGTGTTACACCGGAAATATATTTCAGGAAGCAAGTTGCTATCTTTTCTTCCTTAATAAAAGCCAAAGCTTCAAAGAGATAACAGAGCTGAACCGAAATAGCTAAGCCATTCTCCCCATTTCTAAATATTACATAAAGTCTCCTCTTCAAAAGCCGAAGGGTATAAAGTTCCTGTGCTGAAAGCAGCCTCTCATCTACCCAGTGAGAACGAGCGCTGGAGGGAGGAAAGCCGCGGGGCCAAGAGTCCTGCTGTACAAGGCATCATCTTCCTTATCCCCTTCTCTTTCTCCTCTGTATCAACAGTGCCCCCACTAATGATCATGGTCATGGCAGAGCCAGGCAGAGGCAATGGTACACTCAGATATCCAACTCCAGAGGCATCTGCTCAGTTGCTGACAGCAAGGACCCTTACAGACTGCAAGAGACCAACACACACCAACGCTGAGACGCTCACTAGTACACAAACTCAGTTTAATGGCACGTATTTTCATAAAGCCTACGGAACACAAATCTACCTTTCCTCCCTTTTCCTTCTGCCAAGACGTATCAACAGCATCAACTCCAACCTCTGTCGCAGGCAGGTTTTCAAACCGTGAAAACCATGGATTCACAGTAAACCGACTCTGCCGTTCTCTCCATGCCTAAATGGCTATCCATCACCTCTCAGGGTCTCCTGAACATCTCCCTTCTTCTCTCGTCACATCCTGGACCTGATATCTCAAACTCACAGGCCTAATCCATCATTCTTTCATTTTCTTCATTCCTCAACTATTTTTGAGCATCTGCTGTGCTCCAGGCACTACTATAAAAGAAAAAAAAATGCAAGCATGAATATTGCACGGTTTTTGTCTTCCCAAAGTCCCAGTGGAGGAGACTTCTAGATTTAAAAAAAAAAAAACAAAACAAAAAAAACCATACAATCCTATGTGACAGGAGTCACAAAGCAACGCACATGTCCAACTTCACAGAAGAGGGACTGGCTATGTTAGCTTGGTGCAGACGGAGAAGATTTTACACAGGTGGTGATAGTCTAAGCTGACTCTTAGAAGTAAAAGGATTTTGGGTGCAAAAGACTGAGAAGAAGGGAAAACAGAATTCGTAAAGGCACAAAGGTCTGAACAAGTAGGCTCTGGTCCAGATAGAGCAATAGGTTCAGAACGGCTGGAATGCCAACTGCATGGAAGGGTAAGGTTGTGTTCAGACTCAGAAAGAAACCTGGAGCATTACCGTCGGTAACAGACAACCTGGAGAAGTATGGAGAGGGTTTAAACCAAAGCCACGTCAGCCCGAGGAAGTGCTTTATCTCACTTATCACAGGTTTTTCAAATATTGAAATTACTAGCCAACATCTAAAAATTAGCAAATTTCACATAAAAATATAGAATCTTGACTCCTTTAAGAGAATAATCTGGCACACTGGGCCAACATTCCTATGGTGACATGTGGCAGAGTAGCAGGTGCAGCAGCTGGCCCCTTCAGGTGGGATACCTATCACCTAGTCCATGACCGCCCCTGACCGCCCTCACTTGGAGGCACGTGAATTTGCAATCCCTGATTTTAAGGGAGAGGGTAACACCACAGACGGGGATTACAGGAAAATAACACTGAAAGTGACCCGGTGATTAAACTGGGCAGTGAAACTGAAGGCAAGAGGGCAATTTAGGAGGATTTCATCACAGCCTGAGGAGGTAAGAAAAGCCTGAACCAAGTTCGGAGAATAAATACGCAGAAGAATGTAAAGATTCAAGAAATGCTTAAACTGCTCCAGGCACAAGAATGCTTATTAATCATGGAACTTTTGTGTGTCATTTGTTCATGGACACAGACTATTAGGAGACAGGAAGGACTCAAAATTAATTCTCAATTAAAAATAAAGTGGCTATTAAGCAAACTATGTGGAAAATCCACCTCAATGCCATACAGCAGAGACAACCGATGAGGCACAGCTGTCTGTGATTCTCATCGTGGACTCTCAGGATCGTTTTCCAGGTGGAACAGAACAAATCCTACTGCAAACCCTCTGCGCGAAGCCCCTGACAAGTGATGTTTGCAAGCAGGGGCTGGGGTCTAACCCAGTACAATCGCTCACAGCAGGACCTGCAGTGAACTGGCAAACTTAGAAAGCCTTCCGGCTCATCCACGGGAGGGTCCTGCCCGAGAACTCACAGAGGCCGTTGACATCCAGCATGTTGGAGATGCCCCGGTCACTCATGTCCACTTCGGGCTGGTTCTTCTCCCGGCTCTCCTCCACCAACTTCTTCAGAGACTTGGACATGGTCTGCACCAAACAACAAAACACGTGGGCGATGGCAGCAAGCGCAGGGGCGGAAAGGAAAGAGGTCTTCGCTGCCACTCTGAGGCTTCCCCAGGGTTGGAGCGGGTGGGCGTCCCAGGGGTTGGTCCGGGTGCGGGGAGGGGATGGGGTAGGGCAGGGGAGTGGGAAGGGTCCAGCCCCGCTCCGGCAACGCAGCGAGAAGCAACCCCAAGTGCCACGCCGCACACACTCACCGAGGAAGGTAGCCCCTAAGAGGGTAGGCGTGCAACCACAGGCTTCAGCAGGACGCACTCTGGCTGCGAGAGACGCCCTCGCCCCGCGAAACACCGGCACTGAACCGCGAACACGCCCTGTCTCGACACCCCGCGCAGGCGCACACAGCTCAGCTGACAGCTCCACGCCCGACGCTACCCATATTAGGAAAACAGCTCGCTAGACGTGGCTTCTGAGCCAGGCTCCGCCCTTAAAAGTATGTGCTAGAGGCTGGCCAATCACGTTCGTTATTCGCTTCGAGACCCCGCCCCACGCTGAGGTTAGTTTATCCCCGTGGCGTCCACCCCACGGGTTGGAACTCTGATTGGGCCAAAGTTGGCGCGTGCGCACTAGACTTGGCGCATGCTCAGTTGATGGTTGAAGCCCAGAGGGCTGTGGGCGGAAGCGAGGAAGTTTGTGGCGTGACTGCGTCAGGAAGGGTGGTGGTTGAGGGTGGGTGTTGCGAAAGCTGGCAGTAAATTGGCTCCGTATATTTATCTTCTGTAATAGCGGCTCCACTCGCCAGAAGTTGCTACCCTGCGTCCCGTCTCCACAATGTGCCTCTGAGGGACCTTGTGGGGCACGCCGCTTCCCGTCCCGTTAAGAGCTTCTCCAGGCAGGGATTCCGGCGCTGTCTGCGTTTCCCCAGCGCCCCGCTGGAAATCTTTTTCAATAGGTTTCTAAGGCTGGCTTTTACAAACCCTGACCCTTTTGCTCTTGAGCAGCAGGAACTACCCTCAGGGATAGAAGCTACAAGTAAAACCCTAGTATTTCAAAAGTCGTTTGAAAACACCACTAAAGCGATGTGTCTTTCCCAACTATGACTTACATCTGTGAGACATGACGTTCTGGCTTCCAGGAATCTCCCGCTTCCTCTTCCAAAAGCAACCAAATTTTAAGTTCTAGCAAAACTGCTGCCCTCTGCCTCCCTATTTCCTGACCCAGTCGCAGTCACCCAGCAATATCCTATGCTTCTCTCACCAAAAACCCTGTCCTGAGAGACTATTTCATACTATGGAATAAAGATTGGCACCAGGCACTTTTCTCCTATTGTCACCTAAATTGATGATAGACGGATACCACACGTATGCATGTATATATTATAGATTGTAGCAGGGATCAAAGCCTTAAGAAGATGTGGTAAAATCATGTAATTATAGCTCCGAACCAATTGGATAAAAAAAGGATCTGCACTCTTAAAAGCAAACATTTACTGCGTAAAAAACATTCCAGATGAAAGGGTCATTCCTGCATTAGTCTTCTTTGATCTGGAACCGTTCTTGGCTTTTATGTTTATTGAACTAGACATTATCTAAGAGTACAGACCAGGTGTTGTGTGGAATATCCTTTAAAGTGAGTTTGATGTTCCCTTTCAGGTTATGAATTTTTGGAGAAACACCACTACAGCGATGTGTCTTTTCCACTGTATGATATCAAGGTACAAATGACATCGGTTACTCCCAGTATAGGTGATGTTCACTTAGGTAAGGTAGTGTCTGCCAGGTTTCTTCACCATAAAGTTACTACTTTTTTCTTTATGATTAAAAACAATGCTGGGGGGAGGTGCTACTTGATCGCGTCCCATTCCTCATCTAATTTTTACCCACTCGTTTTAGCATCCACTGATGATTTTCTACCTTCATAAATTTCATCTATGCTTATTAGTTGGTAAGGTAATCTCCTTACATATTTATTTTTTGAATCATTAACTCTTTTAAAGCAAAAGTCCTGTTTTGGAAAAATCAGAATTTTTCTTGTTCCATCCATTTCTAATAGTGAATCTTGACTATGTAGGCTGAAGACATTAGTGCCTGGGTTAGTCGGCTAGGGCTGTCGTAACAATATACCACAGCCTGGATGGCTTAAACGACAGAAATTTCTCACAATCCTGGAAGTTCAAGATGAAGGTGCCAGCAGATTTGATTTATCCTGTGACCTCTCCCCTTGCCTTGTGGATGACTGTCTTCTCTTGGTGTCCCTCCAAGGCATTTTCTCTGTGCAATCACACCCTTGGTGTCTCTTCCTCTTCTAAGGACACCAGTCCTATTGGACTGCCAGTGGCAGTCTTCTCTATAATAACACCCTGCGTTTGTTTCATGAATGTACTCTCTTCTCAAGTATCACTGAGGATAATAGTTTTTAAACCTCTCTTCTGTTCACCCAGTTGTGTTTCTTCAGGAGTCCATTCTTATGTGTATTTATCTAGTCTTTCCCTTAGAAAAGAAAGATTCTTCCCCTCTCTGGTGATGGATTCTTGGTTGTCCTTTTGAGTTCAAGTGTGAAGATCTGAACTGGTTTTTCTAGATAGCTGGAGTGGTCTCTTGTTTGTGTGTATTGTTTTCCTCCTAGATCCCTAGACTGATAGTTTAATTTCTTTAGAAGTAAGAACCCAGCGTAATGCTTGCAGATCATCACCTGGCTACCTTTTGGGGGTGGAGGGAAACAGTGGATTGTGAGTGCCAGTTAGGGCAACTCGTGACTTTGGTTTTAGCCCCTCACACTGCACCTGGCAGCCCCACATTCAGATAACACCTGGAACAGAGACAGTCCCAGCCCTCCTGCATTTCTCTCTCGAAGTTATTTTGAGCTGCATGCCTCCATTCACTCCTGTTTCACAGGAATTTGTTTTCACTCCTGTTTGAGACAGGAAAAACCAAACTGTTTCTGCTACTCTCACAGGCTCAACACTTCTGACACCAGAGATTCCCCCACACGTGAAACAATTCTCCAGCAGATACCAGCTAGGTGTCTTACAGTTGAACTGAATTCTGATACTGTCTACCTCAACTTACAGTCAAATCCCACAAGTTAAGTGTTCATTTCCACAACAATTTAGGTTGACTGTCACCTATACTTCTGACTGACCAGCTGTCAATCAGGGTTCCCACACCCAAACTCAGGTTTGATGAATTTGCTAGGATGATTTGTTAGTCTGTTCAGGGTCCTGATTGCAAGCAGTGAAACTTCATGGTGACACAATTTGGAATCAGGAAACTTATCCCTTGGCCATTAGATTCGGGAAGCTGGCTCAATGTATGCTTCACCAGATAAGAATATTAAGGTTTTTGCTTCGGGACTGGCTCAGGAAATCAAGCAGATGGAGCTGGGAAGTGTGCTTTGTGAAGTCGGGAGACATCAGCTGATAGTCTTGTATGGCTGTCTTGTTCTCTGCTTTATCCTCAGTGCATTTAGTACATGTCACATAGCTGATGCTCAATAAACATTTGGAAACAAGTGAATTAAGTGTAAAGCAGAACCAGGGGATATACGATGGGTCTTACTAATGAGTAGGGTCGACTCTTTTCTCCTTCTTCCAGCTGAATTACTCAAACACTGAATTACTCAATAACTACTTCCCTTTGCTATACATGAAAATATCATTCTCCCAAGCCTGACCATCCCCTAACCCACTAAAGAATCACTGCTTGTTTCCTAGATGCCTAGCCTGGAAGATTTTGTAAAGCTTCATTTTGTCTCTTCTTTCTGTATTTTTAATTTTAAAATATGCTTTCCTCTATTTCAGGTACACATCTCCCAGATATTCCAATATGCCTCCTAGAAAAGCATGCCCTTCTGAGTGGAAATGATACCGTTACTCTAATGATGCAGTCCATGATCAAAGCATCATTTTTTTGACAGCAACATCATGTTAATCTTGCTTTCAGAAAAGTACTATGTTATTTCATGTTATTGTTAAACTTTCCCTGGATTCCGTAGCTTTGCAATTCATTTTTTGATAAAAGAGGAAGATCTTATATCTGTCACATTTCATCTGTTACAATTGGCCCATTGTTACTAGCTTATCAAGACCTTTTGGATTTGATGGTGTTATTCATTACATTCACCATCCTTTCCAATAGAATTGTCACCCATAAAGTTTATATATCTATCCACAATACAAAAAAGGAGCAGGAATTTTTGTTGTTGTTGTTTGTTTTTTTGAGATGGAGTCTCACTCTGTAACCCACACTGGAGTGCAGTGGCACGATGTTGGCTCACTGAAACCTCCGCCTCGCAGGCTCAAGTGATTCTCCTGCCTCAGCCTCCCAAGTAGCTGAATTTTTAAGGTGAGAGTGTTTTATTTATGTGGCTCCATACTCTGTCCAGAAATAATTTCTCTGGCATTTGAGTATTAGAGTAAGATGAAGTGATATATTCCTCAGCTTCTTTCATTCACTTGGTCTCATGTTCTTAGTAACCCTTGATTTTGCATAATTAACATAAAGCAAATCTCCTTTGTAAAGGCTTCTGCTTTTCTAGAGGCAGTGAAAAACTTTATAAAAGCATTTGAATTTTCTTATGAAAAGGAAGCTCATATCTACCTCACCTAGTTACGTGTCTGGCAGCATTGGAGATGAGGATGTGCTGTTGAACTTTCTACTTCTGGTTAAATGGCAAACCATAATGTTTATTTTCACTTAACATATTGTGTTAAGGAATAGGCAATGGCCGAGCATAAATATATCATAGAGTTTGGATATTTGTCCCTGCACAGATCTCATGTTGAGTTGTAACACCCAGTGTTGGAGATGGGCCTGGTGGGAGGTGTTTAGATCATGGGGGTGGATCCCTCATGGATGGCTTGGACCATCCCCTTGGTGATAACTCTCGCTCTGAGTTCACATGAGATCTGGTCACAAAAATGTGTGGCACCTGCCCCCTACTCTCACTGTCTTGCTCCTGCTTTCACCATGTGACATGCCTGTTTCCCCTTCGCCTTCTTCCGTGATTATAAGCTTCCCAAAGCCACCCCAGAAGCCAAGTAGATGTCAGCACCATGTTTCCTATAAAGCCTACAGAACTGTGAACCGATTAAACCTCTTTTCTTTATAAATTACCGAGTCTCAGATATTTCTTTATAGTAATGCAAGAATGAGCTAAAACAGAAAATTGGTACCAGGAGTGGGGTTTTGTTATAAAGATATCTGAAAATGTGGAACTGACTTTGGAACAAGGTAATGGGAAGAGGTTGGAAGAGTTTGGAGGGCTCAGAAGACAGAAAGATGAGGGAAAAATTGGAACTTCTTAGAGACTGGTTAAAAGTTGTGACTAAAATTCTGATAGTGATATGGATAATGATGTCCAGGCTGCCCAGGTCTTGGATGGTAATGAGGAACTTAGTGGGAACTGGAGCAAAGGTGACACATATTATGCCTTAGCAAAGAGCTTGGCTGCATTCTGTCCATGCCCTAGGGATCTATGGAAGTTTGAACTAAAGAGTGGCAACCTGGGGTATCTGGTGGAAAACATTGCTAAGCAGCAAAGTGTTCAAGATTTGGGCTGGCTACTTCTAATATAGCATGTGCTCAGATGTGGGAGCAAAGAAATGACTTTAAATTGGAACTTATATTAAAAAGGAAAGCGGAATGTAAAAATTTGGAAGATTTACAGCCTGGCCATATGGCAGAGAAAGAAAAAGCTTTTTCAGGAGAGGAATTCAAGCAGGCTGTGGAGCATCTACTTGCTAGAGATAATTTGCATAACTAAAAGGGAGTCAACTGCTAATATCCAAGATAATGGAGAAAGGGCCCCAAAGGCATTTCGGAAACCTTTGCTGAAACCCCTCCCATCACAGGCCCAGAGGCCTAGGAGAAAGAATGATTTCATGGGCCAGGCCCAGGGCCCTGCTTGCCTGCACAGCCTCAAGACAGGGCTCCCCACACCCTGGTCACTCCAGCTCCAGCTATGGCTCAAATGGGCCCAGGTAAAGCTTGGGCTGCTGCTTTGGAGAATGAAAGCCACAAGCCTTGGCAGCTTCCACGTGCTGTTAAACCTGCAGGCACACAGAGTACAAGGGTGGTAGATTCCTGGCAGCTTCTGCCTAGATTTCAGAGGTGGTATGGAAAAAGCTGGGTTTTCAGGAAGAAGCCTTCTGCAGGGGCAGAGTCCTCACAGAAAACCTCTACTAGGGCAGTGTAGACAGGGAAAGGCGGGGTTGGATGCCCCACACTGAGTTCCTACTGGGGCACCGCCTAGTGGAGCTGTGTGAAGAGGGCCACTGTTCTATAGGAGAGTGGAGAATACTCAGAGAAATTAAATAACCGGGAGAGTACAGGGTCCTGGGGATAAATGAAGAAATGTTTCTCAGCATGGCCAGGAGAAACAGAAGTTTGAGGCAAATGGGAGGGAAATAGAGAATTCAGAGGTTATAGCAAATTTCTCTGTAGTTAAGGCAAGGTCTTTGGAGAAGCTCAGATTGACCTAAGGGCATGGCAAAAGGTAAACATAGGTGAGACTTGGGCCTGGCTTTGGAGAGTATGGGAAAAGCAGGTACGTCTGTATGGTAGGGGGGTGAGTCTTACTACTACTAATTGACATAGAAGCTAGCATTTACTAATTACCTGAAATGTATCAGGTATTGTTCTGAGTCCTTACACATATATACTTAATTATCGCAACCCTGTGAGACAGGTAAAATAATCCCATTATACAAATGAAGAAACTGAGCACAGAGAGATTATGTAAGCACTTAACTAGTACAGTCAAAATTCAAACTCAGGCAGCTTGGCTCCAGAACTGATGCTCTGGAAGATTCATATATATATATTGAATTCTTTGCCAAAATATAAAAATTAAACTTGAAAATTTATATATGCCCCATAGTGAAAGACAGAGTTTTAATAAGTCAAAAAATTAATGCAGCATAATTGTGTACAATTCAATAATGTTTATTATGCCTAATTGAACATTCACAAGAAATTTATGCTTCTATATTATGATTAACTTTTGTTGTTCTTGTTGTCGTTTATGAGATAGGGTCTCAGTCTGTTGCCCAGGCTGGAGTACCGTGGTTAATTCACAGGGTTTCACTGCAGCCTTAACCTACTGGGCTCAAGTGATCCTCCTGCTTCAACCTCCTGTGTGGCTGGAACCACAGGTGCATGCCACCATGCCTGGCTAATTTTTTGATTTTTTGTAGAAATAAGGTCTCACTGTGTTGCCCAGGCTGGTCTCAAATTCCTAGGTTCAAGCAATCCTCCCACCATGGCCTCCCAGTGTGCTGGGATTACAGGTATGAGCCACTGCCCCTGGCTATTATTACTAACTTTTAAAAATGTATATCATATATGCCATAATCATTTCCAAGTCTTTCAAAGTTTTTCTAAATTTCAGCTCAAAATATTAGAATGAAATGCATACTCAAGGCTAAAGAAGCTATGTTCTATGTTCGAGAAAATGTACAAATATTGATTTTTTTCTTTTTTTTTTTTGAGATGGCGTCTCGCTCCATTGCCCAGGCTGGAGTGCAGTGGTGTGATCTCAGCTCACTGCAAGCTCTGCCTCCTGGGTTCAAGCAATTCTCCTGCCTCAGCGTCTTGAGTGGCTGGGATTACAGGCGCCTGCCACCATGCCTGGCTAATTTTTGTATTTTTAGTAGAGATGGGGTTTCACCATGTTGGCCAGACTGGTCTCAAACTCCTGACCACAGGTGATCCACCTGCCTCGGCCTCCCAAAGTGCTGAGAATACAGGGACGTGAGCCACCATGCCTGGCCTACAAATATCGATTCTATCCATGGCTTGGTGAAAACCATAAAAGTTCAGCTTATTCTCTGTGGCATCAGTAGGGGTTGTGTATAAAGATGGCGGAGTCCTGTCCAGCGTGCTGCAGAGGGGAAGTGCTGAGTGAACATGAGTTGTTACCCGCTTAGCTGTGCCAAGTTAATCGGAAAGCGGAGGGATGCCGTGCATAATCAGCATGAAATTTTATGAAGACCTGATTGGAGGAAGCCACGAAGGGAGCTATGCTCGTGTCCTAAAATTGAAAAAACAAAAAGTATCAAATTATATGTTTCACATATTTGAACGTTTTTCTAGAAATGTTAGCCTAGAAACAAAGTACCACAGAAAGAAACTTTATAGAATTTACAGTGAACCTGCATATATTTCTTGAAGTAACCTTGCCAAGAATGAATGCAAATACTTTACAAAGGAATATTTCTGGGCGTGGGGAGTTGAGGGAAAATGGGGAAGGACTGCTAATGGGTACAGGGTTTCTTTTGGGGGGTAATGAGTAATGAAAGTGTCCCAAAATTGGCTGTGCTGATAATGGGCACACAGCTCTGTGAATCTACTAAAAACCACTGAATTGTATACTTTAAGGAGATGAATTATATGGTATGTAAATTGTATGTATGTAAATGTATGGTCTATAAATTATATCTCAATAAAACTGTTATCAAAACATTTGACCTTCTTATTCAAGTTCTTACTGCAAATTTAATTTTTCTGAAACACATATGGAATTAAAATGATTATATTAAGTAAAACATACTATTTTCATCCTCAATGTTTGTAGTTTCCTCTTGAGATTTATTTTCATATACTTCTGTGGAACAGTGTGTGTTTGTGTGTGTGCTGGGGGGATAGATGGGTCCCTACTGTCTCTCACTTTCTAGTCATTCATTTGGCAAATATTGATCAAGGCACTGCCACGCTGCAGATATTGGTTTTAGTAGTAGGGACATTAAAAAATGAGCAAAACAGACAAAAAGCCCTGCTCTCACCATGCTTACATTACTGGCTTTTCCTACCTCAGCCCTACCCCAAGTCACCAAAACACAGACTTACTTCCAAGACACTCACTTACTCAAGTGAGTGTAGCTGCAAGGGATATAGGATTTCCCTGTGAACAATGGTATTTACCATAATATATCTCCAAATCATGGTTTGTGTTTATATTAGCAAAATGAGGAGCTACCTCTGTATGTAAATTGTATGTATGTAAATATGACAAATTTACATTTTACATACATATTTGCATGCATATTTACATATATAAAAAGTTGAATTGTATACCACAGGAGTATACATACAAAAGTATACAACTTTCGTATGTATGTAAATATGCATGTAAATATGTATGTAAAATGTAAAAGTTGTTTGTATGTAAATATTAGCAAAAATTACGACTTAACAAAAAGTTGTAAGTATGTAAATATTAGCAAAATAAGAGCTACCTCTGTATGTAAATTGACTTCATGTTTTGTAGCTATGTTTTACATTTTTTCATTTATGTTTAACATAAAGTGTCAAAGAAATCGGTGGTACCTTTAAGAAAAAAAACAATTACACGTGAAATTATGTCCACATTCATAAAAGAAAATGTAAAACTGGGAAAATACTGTGAACACCAACAGTTTAAAAAATTGATGTATCTCGCTATATATTTCAACTTAATGTGGCATTGGATTAAATGGCCGTCACTTCTCTCAGTGACTCGGTTTATACTTGTTCAGTAAAAACCTGGACTCGGTTTATACAAGACCAGGATATACTTGTTCTTTCCACTTTATGGTATTGTCACTCTGGGGATCAAATGGGGTTGTATGTTTGCAAGCCGCTGAAAACCACGCCTACAGAAAAAAAAAACCCTACCAATATAAAGTCACTGTATTGTTAAAATTGTCTCTTTTCCTCCCTTTTGAAATGTTTGTAAATTTCAACTCAATGTCTAAGAGTTGATTAGCTTCTAAATCTGATGTGTGGCACATTTACTGGGGTCTCTCTCTGTGTGCTTTCTGTGCATCCCCGTGATACAGTATCTGCTGGTCCTGCGATTACTATTTCTCACCAAGTAATATAACTATTTGTATAAAGATATCACTACCAAAAAGTTTATTAAGTGTTGTCTGTAGTTGCAAAAAGTTGAAGAGACCTAAATGTCCACTTAGAGGGGCTTCGTTAAATAAATTAGGCCACACTCATGCAATGGAATACTCTCCAAAACTTAAATATGATGCACCAGTGTTTTTATTGATATAAGATACTAATGATATATTGGTAAGTGGAAAAAACACACCATCAAACAGTAAAAAATGTGCATGAAAAATATATGCAAAAATGTTCAAAGAAAGGTATTAGGAATATATGAGAATGCCCAGGGTTTTAGAAAAATTAGTCTATTTTCTGATACTTCTGAAAACAGCATTTATCAATTTTATAACTAGTAAGTTATATTTTAAAAACCATCTAGATTTCCAGCTGATACAGTTTTCTGTCTAGTTTGATTACAAAGCCTAAGATGATTAAACGGCAGAAAAATCAGAAACAGATACCCGCTTGCCAACAGCCAATTTTCCCTTACTTACTCTCTTGTTTTTTGAGATCGAGTCTGGCTCTGTTGCCCAGCTTGGAGTGGAGCGGCGCCATCTCAGCTCACTGCAACTTCCGCCTCCCGGGCTCAAGCAATTCTTTTACCTCAGCCTCCCTAGTAGCTGGGATTACAGGCGTGTACCACTATGCCAGCTAATTTTTGTATTTTTAGTAGAGACGGGATTTCCCCATGTTGGCCAGTCTAGTCTAAAACTTCTGATCTCAAGTGATCCTGGGAGCCTCCTCAAGGCCTGGGCCTCCCAAAGTGTTGGGATTACAGGTGTGAGCCTTTACTCTCCTTAAGTATCAACTTGCACATCAAATGAGAGGATCGTAAGCACAGATGCCTGCAATATTGAATCAACGTGAGATTCTGAGTTGTTGTTTAGGGAAGATAACAGAGCTTTACAAAAACAAACTATCAGTCACTATTTCTTCAAAGAATTACTGCAGTTTTCAGCAAGAAGTAGATAAAATAGAGCCAGGTGTCCAAATTTTCTATAGTTCTATTTATGCAGAAATAAACATGGGTATTCAACCCTAGGCAGTGCACTGACGTCACAGAGGAAGTTTTTTTAAAAAAACAGCATGTTGTGACTCCTCCTTGGGAAATCCCGATTCAGTGGGTTTTGGTGGGAACTGGAAGTCTAATGTAAGTAACTCCACAGGTGATCTGACACAGAGCCGATTTTGGTAACTCTTAATAGCAATTTAACGCAATGTCCACCAGATGGCACTCATGCTCCCAGAATAGAAAGGCAAGTCGGAAAACTGCTCAATTTGTTAAAGGCTGTGCTTCCTACTCTGCAAGTGTCTGCCTTTAGAAGTCTACACTAGGCCGGGAGCAGTGGCTCACCCCTGTAATCCCAGCACTTTCGGAGGCCGAAGCGGGCAGATCACCTGATGTCAGAAGTTCGAGACCAGCCTGGTCAACATGGCGAAACCCCGTCTCTACTAAAAGTACAAAAATTAGCCGGGCGTGGTGGCGTGATGCACAGAAAGCACACAGCTGGCGCCTGTAATCCCAGCTACTCAGGAGGCTGAGGCAGAATAGCTTGAACCTGGGAGGCGGAGGTTGCAGTGAGCCGAGATTGCATGCCACTGCCCTCCAGTCTGGGTGACGAGCGAAATTCCGTCTCAAAAAAAAAAAAAAAAAAAAAAAAAAAAAGCCTACACTAAGTGACTCTCATTGTCTAAAAACAACAAATGGGAATATAAAATGTTTGTTTTACTCACGCCTCCACAGTATGGTCCAGAGGATGGAGAGCTGGCGTTGGGCCCATCGTAGAGTGTGAGATAGTTCTGTACACAGTCTCCTGGATCGTCAATGCTGACAAAGTAGAAGTTGACGGTGACAAGCCTTCCCGCAGGAGCCACTAGGGCCCACTCACAGTGCGTGTTGTTTGGGTACGTGCCTGGATAGCCAGGGCTGGTGAATGAGCCTCTGTCTCCATAAAGAGTTCCACCACATCCTGCAAGGAAAACAGGACAGGAAGTTTGATTCAACCACATATAAGCCGTCCAGTCTGGCTTGTGAGGCAATACGATCTTATTTTCTTAAGGTGCTGAGACTCTCTGCGAGAATAATGGAGGCAGAAACCCCTTTTCCTGTTCCTCTTCTTTGGGCTGCACCCTTTCTCCTCCCTTCCCCTGTCTTCCCATTGCCACCTCCACCTCTTCCATCCTCCACACACGTGCCCTTGCGTGCATTTCACCACCCGGGGACAACTTCCTCCAGGACTGTACTTTAAAACTGGGTGTTGAGAGCAGAATGGAAAAAAAAAAAAAAACCTTGATAAACTGCGGAAGAAAATCAAGTTGTTCTCTGTGTGCTTTCGATGGTGTAGAGATGTTTGGGTGCCCTGAGTTGATGCTAATGATGCGAGTGATGTAAAATTAGAAGTAAAATTCAGCACTAAACCAAGAGGGAGTGTGTTATTGTAGGTGGTGGCAGGAATGACTTCATTATAACAGTGACTTTACTGGGCTAATAACTGACATACTTAAGGTCGAATACTTCAAGTTTTGGTGTAAATTTGTTCCATTTGTTAATCTGTATACGAAGGCTGTCATGATTTAGACTGCCTGTCTGTGGAGATCCAGGTCATCTCGGGGACAGGAAGAAGCTGGCTGGCACAGTTCCAGAGCAGGTGGCTGGGCCTCTGACCACCATGACCTAATCCCACCTCCATCTCAGTCTAGTGGAGCATTTTGGGCAACTCATTAATCTTGGTGGGTTCTGTTTTTGTTTTTGTTTTTTGAGATGGAATCTTGCTCTGTCGCCCAGGCTGGAGTGCAGTGGCACGATCTTGGCTCACTTCAAGCTCTGCCTCCCGGGTCCATGGTGTTTTTTGTTTTGTTTTGTTTTGTTTTGTTTTGTTTTGTTTTTTGAGACGGAGTCTTGCTCTGTCACCCAGGCTGGAGTGCAGTGGTGTGATCTCGGCTCACTACAGCCTCCATCTCCCAAGTTGAAGTGATTCTCCAGTCTCAGCCTCCCCAGTAGCTGGGATCTACACCCAGTTAATTTTTGTATTTTTAGTGGAGACGGGGTTTCACCATGTGGACCACGCTGGTCTAGAACTCCTGACCTCAGGTGATCCACCCGCCTTGGTCTCCCAGGGATTATAGGCGTGAGCCACAGCACCTAGCTTAATCTTGGTGTTTTATTTGCTCGTCGATAAAATTTGAGCATTGGAGGTTATCTTTAAGCTTCCTTTGGGTGCCAAGATTCCGTTACCACAATTGTCTTAATAGAACCCTTTTCTTAAGATATTTAAAATGAGTTCTGTTTATCTTTCTTATTTTGAAGGTATTTTGGTATTTCGGGACACTTCATAAAGGTATTTCTCCTCTCTTGCATTAAATGTATTGACATGACTTAAATTTTCTTTAGTTGTTTGATAAACAGCCAACCAAAAATCCGAGAAGATACTTACTACCCTACAAAAGCAATTTCTCTCCGGCACCGCCAGGAAATGTCAGGGCCTGTGAGAAGCACAACCACTTCTATATATGCCAGAATGTGTTCATAAGTTGGATTTTTGGTAAAAGTTTTTCTTTAAATTCTCAAAGAACTTCCTTAGTCAAAAAGTCTAACAAAATTTAATTTACCAAGGAATCTTTAAATCTTCATACCTTACCTTATATATGCTTCATATATCAATATATATTCTTTTATAAACAGAAATAATGAATAAATGTAGAATTTAAAGTAATCTGGCCAGGCGTGGTGGCTCATGCCTGTAATCCCAGCACTTTGCGAGGCTGACGCGGGTGGATCACGCGAGGTCAGGAGTTTGAGACCAGCCTGGCCAATATGGGGAAACCCTGTCTCTACTAAAAATACAAACATTAGCTGGGCATGGTGGTGGTATGCCTGTAATCTCAGCTACTTGGGAGACTGAGGTAGGAGAATCACTTGAACCCAGGAGGTGGAGGTTGCAGTGAGCCAAGATCACACCACTGCACTCCAGCCTGGGTGACAGAGTGAGACTCCATTTCAAAAAAAAAAAAAAGTAATCTGTACTTTCATGGTTAAAAATCTCTATTCTTAACATAAACTAATCAGGTACACAGGCAGCTAAAAATATAAGGTTACTTTGCCTTTTTCTTTTTTTTTTTTTTTTTTTTTTTTTTTTTTTTTGAGACGGAGTCTCGCTGTGTCTCCCAGGCTGGAGTGCAGTGGCTGATCTCGGCTCACTGCAAACTCCGCCTCCCGGGTTCACGCCATTCTCCCGCCTCAGCCTCCCAGTAGCTGAGACTACAGGCGCCCGCAACCACGCCCGGCTAGTTTTTTGTATTTTTAGTAGAGACGGGGTTTCACCATGTTAGCCAGGATAGTCTCGATCTCCTGACCTCGTGATCCACCCGCCTCGGCCTCCCAAAGTGCTGGGATTACAGGCTTGAGCCACCGCGCCCGGCCTACTTTGCCTTTTTCTATGAGACACCTCATGGTTTTCTCACACTGCTTTCCCGTACAAAGTGCAAATGTCTTACCAGAGGGTGATGAAGTCCAGATGATTTCATATCCGCGATCAGAAGTTACACTGTCACTCTTAAACCGTAGGTAGAGCGCATTATTTTGAGAGAAGACAGGGTTTGGTAGCAGAGTTCCACAGTACTTGCCCAGTAATGGTGAATTGCTGTTACTTCCATTTCTCACCTTTAGGAAGGAGTCATTCATTATTAACCTTACACTTTCTTCTCTAAGGTACACACATTAAAATGGGAGACAATTGGAATGACGACACTGTTTGGAAAAGCTTTGTCTTTTCTATAGTTAAGAATGAAGGGTTTTCTGAAAATACACGCAGAAATCACCTTCACCTGCAAAGGGGAAAAATGTTCCATGTGTAGATCAAAAACATTTGCATTTTGATTCAGAAATATCTGTTAACCTACAGTAATTGAAACACCAGGCAGCTTCTTTATGCCATAGTCTGTGCTGTGATCCTGCAGCCTTTGCTTATGGGGAAACATTTTGGAGAATGTAGGTAAAGTGAATTTTTAAAAGGTGGGGATGGGTGCGGGCAATGTTGCCTGCTCTGTTTCCAGTCAACTATTACACCTTTTTCAGTGTGTGTGTGTGTGCGCACGTGTTTCTCATTAAAAATTACTTGGCTATAAAAGGGCTATGAGAAAATACAATGCAAAGTATAATGAAGTTCAGAACGAAAGGAATTTCTATATGGGCAAAGGACAGAGTTATAAACTATACAATGTCTGTTGTTAAATGTGTTTTACAAACACATTCCGAGGCCTCGTTGCTTTTTTGTTTCAACTTATTTTTGAGTAGACACATATAAAAACAGGAGATGAGTTGGTGTTTTATGGGGAGACAGAACCACACTGTGAACTGAACCACTTTCTGTCCCCCAGCCTGGCTCCTACCCTGCATTCACAACCAGCCCTTCTTCCAGGGGGCTCTCGACGCTTCTTACAGAAACGTTACACAGGCAATGTATGTTGGAACCAGACTGGCATGTGGAAATGCTGATTTTACTGATCTATGTATTCAAAATACTGGAAGTTCCTCTGTTCCCTTTATAATTCCATGGTTTAAACTTTGGTTAATTGGTTAATTGCCGGTATCTTAAGTCACAGAGTTAAGACATCTTGCTGGGCTGTGTTAATCAGGTGAGATTCCTTTTAGGTCTATGTAGTAGCCCATGGGAGAGAATAATGCCTTTTTAGTGTTTTGGGGATTATTCTGCTACGTGTTTAAACAAAGTAGCCTTGCCATGACAGAGTAGCCAGTCATCCACTAGAAGATGGGAGGGCTGCCATATATAAGACCTGCCAGCACCATGCTCTTGAGTTTGGGTGTTTTTCCCTTGGGGTCCTCTTTTAAAATGCCGTTGCTCTGAGAGGAGCAGCGAGATACTAATTTCCACTGACATTGCTGGCAACTTGTCTTATTCACCGTCCTCTCCTAGGAGGAATGGGACCACCGAGAGCAGCAGGCATCTCTGGGACATCAGAGGATCCTGAAAGGGGAGGTGAAGGCAGGAAAACACGAGCAGATTCCAAGCATGGTCTAGAGCTCAGCCCTCGCTTGGGAGTTAACACAGTAAGAATCCTCAGTCAGACATTTCCGTTCCCACTGCAGTTCACAAGAACGGAATGCTGAGGCTTCCTGGTACAACTGCCGAGAAACTATGCCTACAGTCTTCCCACTGAGAGCCAGATGGAGCCACATTTTAGAGGCCTAAGTGGTGGTTTCCTTTCTTTGCTTATGGGACAGGAAGTTTCAGATCCATTCTGTGGAGTGATGAAGGACAGCTAGGAGGAGGAGTTCTCACTCTCCATGGCTGGAAAGCAAGGCTTTGCTTCCCAGCATCTATCAGGCAAATGGCAAATGCTGACTCTGATCAATAATGGTCCATTCAAGCTGGAATGAGTTAAGAGTTACTTGCACTGTGACTCCAACCTAACGAGATTATTCCATCTTTCCTCCAGATCCCACTCCCCTCATTCTTTCTGCTTTACACTTCATATAAATATTTGGATCTCCATGGTGGGGGAGGTACATAGGTCCAAGTTGAATAACCTGACCGGCACAAAGAATAACTGTATTTGTCTCTTCATTTCCTTCCTGCTACATACATCTTTCGGTCTCCTGTCATGGCGAATATTCCTTTAGAAAAGGCATGAGCTTCCTCTGAGTGTTATTTACGGCGCTATATGTTAAGGCTATTGATTAATAAAGGATTTAGATGAATTCCAAAGGGGAGAGCTTTCCAGGATGATAAAACTCTGCATCAGGAATCATGTGGAAGCTAAACCCATATGCAAAGACCATGTGCCGGGACATCCTTCCTGGCCAGGCTGGGCAGAAGGTGACAGCAGCCCTAGAAGCCAAATCAGATGAGGGGGTTGCAGGGGAGAAAAGAAGGAAGAAAGAAAAGAAAGAAGGCCCTTGGTGCTAAGAAGCTGAAGATGTTTTGTTGGGCACGAAGGCTGAAGCTACCAAGAAACTAGCAGCTGAACAGAAGCCCGCTGGAAATAATCCTCCCACAGAAGGAAAGTAGCCTGCTGCATACACCGGTACATTTGTTTATGCTACAAAGATCAAATCATCTTGGGCAGCTTATTTTGAATGAAGTCCTGATCAAAGAGGCAGTGAGAAAAAAAATAAAATAAAAAATACAACTCCAGATCAGGTGAAGACAAACAAGCACACTTTTTGGAAACTTTACTGAAGACTCTTGTGTGGTGAAACAAAGCCAATTGAAGACGGTCAGGATGAGGTTTAGATTTAAACTCCACTCATAGAAGAATTCAGCATCCTTATGCTCTTGGCTCTTAGGTTCCACCTAAGTACATTTCCTAAGGATGAATGCATTTTCAACAGAGCTTGCAAAGCTTACAACCCTGTGAGCTCTGGGGTTTTCTGGCAAAACACAGGTGCTGAGTTCCACACACTGGGTCCACATCAGATGAGGCTTATTCAGACTGTCTCCTGCCTATGAGCAATGATGTTCATGTCCCATCTCGCATGCCCAATGCAGGCGATGGCGCAGAAAGAGCACAGAGGGAGTTCATCAGGGGCACTGGAGGACCCCAAAGGTTCAAGCCCAAGAGGCGCATGGCTCTGCCGGCTCCAGGTGCAAGGGGGGCTTCTCTCTGTGTGTCCTGGGGTGGAAGTGGAGGGTGGGTGAGTGGAGGATGGGCAAACAGCAAAGTCACTTCTGTGCCCAAATTCAAGCTCTGGAGTGGTGGAGAAAGCACAGAGCACACCTCCTGTGACCAGGGAGCACTTATTCAAGGAAACACTTGTCTTTAGAGGATGTTCACAATGCCCGAAACTTACTGTAGCTGCCAGGGAAATGACGTGAGCTATTTGGTATCATTCAGTTTCATGTGAAGAATCAGCATGTTGTCCTTAGACTTCCCTCTGATCCTTTTATGTCTCAACTTACATATTGCTCTCTTAAGCCTTCTAATTCCCAGACTGAGTTAGGGACTCCTACCCATGCTGGACCCAGTTAGTCCTTTACACATTGTACTGTAATTGGCTATACCCCATCTGTCCTTCCCACCAGACTAGGAGTCTCCTGAGGGCCCTGAGGTTCCCAATTTCTGGTGTTTGGACTGGTACTCTGTAAATGTTTAGGGAATAAAAGGGTAATGAATAAATTAATGAAACAAATAAAAATCGTATAGTATTAGCAGCACTAGAGAAAAGATGTAAAATCTTAAGTGATCCATCATCTTTTAAATAATTCATTCAAATGATATTCAAATGCATGTTACCTCCAAGAAATCGTTTCTGCATCCAACTGAGTTCTCGATGCCAAATGAATGAAAAAAGAGAGAAATGGTGTGGTTCTGGGGGGCCGTGACAGTAATGGTGCAATCCATGCCATTGTTATAGTTATCTGGCCATCCAGGGCTCCTCAGGTTGCCAAATGCCTTGTGATAGTCTCTGTTGCAATCTTAGAGGAAAAATATGCATAATTAATGTATGCAATCCAGTATGTAGTGCTCTTTCAACTTCACAGGAATCATTCAAAAAGATCATTACATTTAAACACACTTTAGAAAAAAGTAATCCAGCTTCTTTGTTTATCTTTGAGATAATTGAGACCCTGAGCAGTGAAGTGAATGGCAAGCGGCACACACAGGTGCAATGCAGCAGCTCGTTCACAAAAAACTGCTACGGGAAGCACGACACAGGAGGCTTCTCCTTTAAAGACGAATACTCGAGCATCCTTTGAACTTTTCTGATCACACGGAGGTGGAAGTGGCTAGCATTCAGACTCTCTTTTCAGCAAGGACGCTACCTCCAAGACCGAGTTTTGCACAAGGATTTTAAATCCATTGGTGAGTTATTTGTGGCACATCATTCTCTACCTTTTTTATGTTTGTTTTTGGTAAAAAAAAAAATACCAAAAGTACTTTTGTTTGTTTTAACCAAAGGCAGCTTTCATTTGAATCAGTTCAAAATAAGTACTAAATAAAGTGTTCTGTGAAAATAAACTTCTCAGTGATAGTAATCAGGTAGCCCTTTCAAGGATTTTTGATTTTTACAAAATAATTTTCTAAGATTTTCAATTTTGTGATTTTCAATTTTGTGAAAATACTAAAAACCTTTGAAACATAAACTTTAAATGAGTAAATTGTATGATATGAGAATTATATTTTGATAAAGCTTTTGTAAATAAATATATATATTTCTTGTAAATAAAAATGTATATTCAATGTGGTTAAGTGGATAATTAAAAAGACAACTGGTATATTTTTAAAATCAACTATATACTTCGAAGAAAATGCTAGCATTCTAACCATCTTGGTTAGTATTATATTCTCTTTATCTCTTTAGAAACCAACTTTAGTAATCTGCGAAATTGGGCCTGGGTTCTAGTTAAGAGATGGGTGTGGTTTTTGTTAACAAATCCTAATTTACTCACAGGAGTCAATTCTAGAAATAATTGTAATTATTCTAGGAATAATTGTAATGATCATGGCAGCTTTTCTGAATGAAAGATGAAGTTCCAGGGCTCACCTGCTATCTGATAGGTGAAACTCATTCTAGAGTTTCTGTTTACAACTCCAGATTTGAAAATGACAATTGCAGTACTCATAGAAGAGTAAAACACTGGCACAGCTGAAGCATTTCTGCCACAGAACTGAATTCTTGAATTTCCGTGACCCTGAAGTGAAATGGGAGCCAAATCATGTTAGATTTAGTTTTAGAAGAGAACAGGCCATAACAGAAATTAGACTGCATATAAAAGTATGGCTTATTTAACCACGGAAACTAGCTCTGTTGTTGGAAGGGCTCTGCAAGAAGACTCACATTGGGCTTGGAACAGACACAAGTTGTACCTTCCCAGAGGGGCGGGAGAAGGGGAGGCAAAGTTTTTGCTGAAACCACAGACACTACCCTGCTGAAAACAAGACCCCTCGCCTCTCATGCGACTTCCTAGCTGAGGCCTGTGCCATTGCTCTGAGGATCGCGGGCTGTTTGAGAGCTCACTGGATCTCTCCTCCTGGGGCTTTTGCCATTGTCCTGAGCTCCATGGGACTAACCACCACCATCACCCTGATCCAGCCCTTGCCGCCCCTTAGCAAATCTAGTCAGAGCCTTTGGTTCCACTGCACATCCCCCAAGCCAGCCAGGGCCTGTCATGAGGTCCCAGTTCCCCTTTGTAACACTAGGGCAACCCTCCTCACCTCTCAAAAGCCTGGAGTGAATGCAGTCGAATGCCCATCAGTTCTTGGGTAAAAACAAGTTGTACCAAAGTCAGGGTATTTGCAGACTCCCTGTCACAGGAATGTCTCTAATATCTGCAGTCCTTAGGAACTTACTGAAAGACTTCACCTGTCTCTGCTTGCAAAACTCCTGTAACTGCTCAGGGCTTCCACCCCTCCTCCCCACTGTCTCCTGCTCTTGGTCCTTGTCTAACTTTGCTGTATCCTGTGAACTTTAAACACACTGTCAGTCATTCTCTGTATACATCCCCCGCCTTTCCACTTTGTGGCCTTAGCAAAACCTGGTTCTCCAGCAGCCTCCTGGTAGAGGCTGTTCTTTCCCATGCTCCACAGTTCATTGAGGAGGAAGGGTGGGGGGCCAGCCTCAGGGGAAGAGAGGGATGCTCCATATTCCTCACCGCAGCTTCCATCCTCGTCTCAAAGCTAGTTTTCCTTCGAGGGTCTCTACCTCTGGCCAAAGATGATCTCACCATTCTCATCACTCTCATTTACTTTTCTCCCAGTTACTTCCCTTCATTTATGAAAGACTTGAGGTGTCTCAGCTCACAGTAATCTCCTGCCCCAATTTCCCTTCTGAACCCTTTAGAGGTTTTGGTGTTTTTACAGACAAGCCATTAAACACCTTCACTTTGTATTTCTTAACCCCAGTGACTTCCATCTCTGCATCTCTGTTCATCTCCAATGCCAGCTAACCACCGTACATCCTCTGTAACCACCCTACACATCATTCCTTCATGATCTGCCAATTAGGGCAGCTCTGTCTACTCTTGGATACCCCGAGAATCCTAGTTTCTCGGGGCTCATCCGTCATTGTTTGTCTTTCCTCCCTACCTACCCAGTCTGAAACCCTTTATTGTTTCCTGTATTCATTCAGTGGAAAACATTATTCAGTCATGACAAACACTGGGTCTTACTCGAGGCTGCTCCAGCTGCTGTTATGTTCCAGCTGGTGCCTCGTGCCCTGAAAGTGCCATTCTGTGCCCCACTTAGGGGTCCACCCTGATCCCCATTGTCTTAGCTTCATGAAGCCGGGGAAATTGAAAGAGCTTTCACCCAAAGGGCCTTGTTCCACTTGACTCTAAGTCCTCTAGGGTACCACTGGGTAATAGGGATTTTGTCCTGAAAACAATTACCAACGGAACAACGATAATCTAGCATCTTGTCTACCTTGGGAGCTCATCTCAGTGTCTATGCTTTGCACAAAACTCAGCAAGTCCAGGGCCTATTCAGCCGCCAGCACATCTCACACCTCTCCACACTGGAGTCAGACAAACTGGACTTTTCTCTCCCCAGCAAGACCACGTGAGAAGCAGGGGACCCCAGATTTATAATGAAGAGGACCTTGAAAACTCAGAAGACGACAGATGGGACTCTACTAGTCCAGCATACGGGGCTTTGACCATGACATTTTACCGGAATGAACTGGGGAGGGTTAGTTGCTCCCCAAACTGCAGAAAGACAATCCAGGTATTCTCAGATGTTCTCCCGGTATCCATCCTCAGTTCATGGCCACTCCCTTTACATATTTTCCCAGATAATCTCATTCTTCTCATTATTTCAATTACCTATCATGATAATGATGATTCACAAAAATCTTTGGGCCTTTGGTCAACATCCCACTTTGTGTCCAACTGTATCCTCAACATCTTATTCCAGAGGAAATACAGACTCAGCATTTTTTAAAGTTCAAAGTGGCTTTTTGTTGTTGAGACGAAGTCTCGCTCTGTCGCCCAGGCTGGAGAGCAGTGGCACGATCTTGGCTCACTGCAACGTCCGCCTCCCAGGTTCCAGGTTCAAACGATTCTTCTGCTTCAGTTTCCCAAGTAACTGGGATTATAGGCGCACACCACTGTACCTGGCTAATTGTTTGTATTTTTAGTAGAGACAGGGTTTCACCACGTTGGCCAGGCTGGTCTAGAACTCCTGACCTCAGGTAATCTACCAGCCTCAGCCTCCCAAAGTGCTGGGATTACAAGCGTGAGCCACCATGCCCAGCCTTTTATGACCTGTGAGACTAGTGCCAAATAGCCTCTTTACTGATTCTCTTGTGTTCTGTATTGACCCTTTCAATTCAACCTATACGTAAATCCCACTAAATATAAGTATTTCTCCAAGCATGGTCCATGGAGCTCTGGTATTGGCACCAAAACACCAGAGGTGTTTGTCAAAAATTCAGATAAATGGGGATTCAGTCTCTGAGGGTGGGCCAGGGAGGACGCACTTTTAAGATGCATCTTAATGCATTCTTAGGCACATGAAGCTTTGAGAGCTCTGGACCTACAGGACCAAGTTCAAGTTTCTTGACACCTGATTGGAGGGCTTTGTGTACAGACGAAAAACATATTAAGCTGGAACTAACTTAGAAAATTATTTAATTATGGCTTCATTACTTCAAGTGTTTTGCAAATACTGGTGAAAAGGTCACTAGATGCGACAGTCATTCATCCTATAATTGTTACCTGTGGTGAGTCCTGAAGCTCTAAGTAATTCTGCGTGCAGTCTTGCGAGGTCAGCTGTAACGCCCACACAGTTATCTTGACCTGCTGATGTGGAGGGGCGTCAATGACCCAAGTACAGGTGGAAAATGGGACATCTGGGTCTGATGAATTGGGTGATGAAATATTTTGTGGGGTCCAAGTTGCATTGTATGTTCCACCACAAGGCACTGGGGAGGGAAGAAAAAGCAACACAGGAGACATTTTATTCATGTCGCATCTCAGGCAATCTTTAAAATTCTGTCTTCCCTGCCTCCCACCCCAGAGGAGCTATATTTTCATCACTCTATTAAGAATTCAAGGTTTATATCCTTGACTAAAGATTGTATCAAATTTGTACCACAGATTAAACATAGAGTAATTAACATGGTGTTTAGCAATTGACATTGAGTTTAGATAGTAATTGACATTGAGTTTAGTAATTAACATTGAAATTTAGATATAATAAGCGGGGCATTCTTTTCAGTGCATAAATACATGTGTATTTCATAACTTATAAAAATGTGTCTATTTACTCACTGTCTGTGATGGTGTATGTAGCATTAAATCCTTCCCTTTCTAATACCAAATCACTGACGAATTGAACCGTAAGGAAGTTACCAGAAGAGATAAAAGGAGCAGGCACGGTGGAACCACAAAACGTTCCAGCCAAGTTCGCATTTTCACTATCCCCATCGTATAACTGAGAAGAAAAACAATTCATTACTTCTCCATTATTTACAAAAAAGTTGCATATTTCACACTACATTGGATGTGAAGTCACGGTAGGTCACAATTAAACATTTTACATTGATGTTCTTAGAGGTGGTTGTAACTTGGGAACAGAATTATAATTGGATTGATTATATTATGACTTTCAGTAAAAACCTGGTATGATGTCTAACATTTTTTTCCTCTTTGGGAAAGTAATATATGATTTTAAAAAGAATGTTATTGAGAGTCCGCTCACCCACTGCTACCTTAATCTCCACACTTACTAAGACTCTGGCCCCAGCTGCTCTGATCTCTTGCCTAGATGATCACTGGAGCCTCCCAGGAAGCCTCTCATTCTGCTCTTGTTCCTCTTTCCTCTATTCTCAAAATGTCAGCCAGAGGATACTGTTAAAATGTAAGTCAGACCAGGTCACTGCTCTGCTGAAACCCTCCTATCTGCTTCCCATCCACTCAACAGAACAGCCAAAGCCATCACAATGGCCTTCTCTCCTCTCCCACCCCTCACCTTTCTGATCTAATTTCTTATTGTCTCCACTTTGTTCATTCCACGTCTCGAGCCAAACGAGGCATGCTTTTACTTCTTGGGTATGGCATTTGCTGTTCGCTTTGCCTGGAATGCTCTTCCCTGTATATCCGCATAGTTTGTTCTCGTACGTTCCTTCAGGTATTTACCCACATATCCCCAACTCGGCCGGGCGTGGTGGTACACGCCTGTAATCCCAGCTACTCGGGAGGCTGAGGCAGGAGAATCGCTTGAATCTAGGAGGTGGAGGTTACAGTGAGCTGAGATGATGCCACTGCACTCCAGCCTGGGTGACAGTGCAATACTGTCTCAAAAAAAGAAAAAAAAAAAAAGATATCCCCAACTCAATAAGGCCTTCCTGATGCAGACTCTCCCAACATTCCCATTTCCTTTGCCGCTTGATTTTTCTTCACACAAGTGTTATCTTCTTCTATATACTACATATTTAGCTTTTTTTTTTTTTTTTTTTTTTTTTTTTTTTGATACAAGATCTCACTCTGTTGCCCAGGCTGGAGTGCAGTGCTGCAATCACAGCTCACTGCAACCTTGAACGTCTGGGCTCAACTGATCCTCCCACCTCAGCCTCCCAAGTACCTGGGACTACATGTGCACACCACCATGCCTAGCTAGTTTAAAAAATTTTTAGAGATGGGGTCTTGTTATGTTGTCCAGGCTAAACTTGCTTATTTCATTGTCTTTCCCTCTGAAGAGAATACAAGTTCCATGAATGCACAGATTTCTTTTCTGCTCACTGCCATGTTCCCAGTTTTTAGAAAAGTGTCTGCACATGAGAGGAACTCAATAAAAATCTAATAAATAAGCAAGTGCTTTGATTCCTCTCTCCCACTAGCCCTCCCAAAACTGTTCTCCCTGAGCCATCTTTACCTCAATGTTTCAAGCCTACAACTTTAGTCATCTCTGATTCCTCTCTCTCTCTCTTCATTCCACAACCACTCCATTCTACCTTCAAAATATATCCCAGAGGGCTCCATCTCCAGGTGACCACCATCATCCTTCACCTGTTCCCACTGAAACATCTTAAAAGACCTAATTCCGGAGCAACCATAGTGTTCTCCACTGAACTGCCTGCATGTCTGCAAACTCCAATGAGATGATGCTCCTGCTCTGTCTAAAATGCTCCGGCAGATCCCCATTGCACCTAAAGTAAAATTCCAGCTCCTTCCCACGGTCTGCAAGCCCCGGCTGCTCTGGCCTGTGCCTCCTTCCCAGGCCACCCGCACCTCATGGCTGGCTGCACTACCTTCATCCCAGGAGGAGGACTGCCCATGGCCCTGCTCCTGCTGCTCTTCCTTCTTCAGCTGAAGCTGAGTCCGCACAGCTAACGACTCCCTGTCATGGGCCCTCACCTCACATGTCACTTCCTCAGAGAAGCCAATGCTATTGAATGTTGCCCTTCCCCAGTGTCATCCTGTTTTATTTTCCTATTATAATCAAAACTGATCTTATTTATTGTTTATTTGCTTTGTCCGATCTCTTTCCCAACAAGGATGTAAGTCCCACGGGTGAGGAGATGGAGACTCTGTCTGACTTCTTCATTGCAGTGTCGCCAGCACCCAGGACAATTTCGAGCCATGGCATCCTTCTAGAAACATCCATTGAAATAGTGGGTGCTTGGATTTCTCTCAAACACATAACTAGAAAACGTTTGCTTCTGAGTAATCTTCATTGTATTTCTAAAATGAGTATCTGTGTGTATCTAACTCCAAATATTAAATTCATAACAGAGCTATGATGTGTTCAAGGCCTCAGAACAGCCAAGACCATGACCACTGACATTATTCTAAAGCGCTAGGATTATATAAGACAGGAATGACAAAAAGCCGTCATTGCAAAAGAAAAAGAAATGCACCACTAGATGGCACTGTCTTTTCAACTTAAACATGATTTTAGTTACTTCAGAATCAGATGAAACTCGAGTTTCCTAATCTTCACCCCTTTGTTTCATGGAAGAATACATTTGCCAAGTTTTAGGTTATGCACTTTTTCTGGTAAACAAGTTAAAATTTCATAATAATCATTGCTGTCTTTATGATCACATTTATTTTAGCAAGCATTTTTATTCTAGGACCTGTGTGCCAGGCCTCTGTGCTAGATCCTATGCATACGAGGATGTATAAAGCCCTTTCTAGACCTTCAAGACATAAGACTCTCTCATGAACAAAGGAGAGTAAAGGTCTACAAATTAAATATACAAATACATATATTTGTGTATATATGCACATATACTATATATATACACATAAATATGTGTGTACATAAATTATATACAAAATAGAGAAAAATAAGTGCTACAATAAAAGAATGGGAGTGTATCATGAGAACCCACTTGATGGAGACAGACATTTGGGTTGGCCCTTAAATGTAAGTACAGACCTTCCAGACCTGCCGTGCACAGTGGCTCATGCCTGTAATCCCACCACTTTGGGAGGCTGAGGCAGGTGGGTGACCTGAGGTCGGGAGTTAGAGACCAGTCTGACCAACATGGAGAAACCCCGTCTCTATTAAAAGTACAAAATTAGCCAGACATGGTGGCGCCTATAATCCCAGCTACTCGGGAGGCTGAGGCAGGAGAATTGCTTGAACCTGGGAGGCAAAGTGAGCCGAGATTGCACCACTACACTCCAGCCTGGGCAAAAAGAGCAAAACTCTGTCTCAAACAAAACAAAACAAAAAAAACCTTCCAGACCTACAAAACAGAAAGGGTATCCCAGCCAGACAGACATGAATGCCACGCCATGGAAGTGTGAAATGCATGGCATGTGTCAACAGCTTCTGACCTCCTCCACTGGGACTGGAGGCTAGGGTGAGAGAACAGGAGAAATGACGAAGTCCAACAAACAAAGCTGTGAAGTTCATACATTTCATCCAAGGAGTCTGGATCTGATCCTACATGATGTAAGATCGGATTTGGGTTTTACATGGATAACTGGTAAATGTGAAGGAAGGTAGGAGGCAGAAGCCAGGGCTGGATGGAAGGGAATGACATATATGCCTGGCCCCAAGCTGGTCTTGTGTTAGTTCATTCATTGCCACAGTAACATTTCTCCTAAGTGAGTTGAAATAGCTTGTGGCCTCAGGATAACTGACATAGGAGGCTCTAAACTCCTGTGCATCAAGCCCAAGATCTCTATCTGCTGTCTTGTTCTCTGATAACACTAAATCTCCGCTACAGACTTTTGCCAGGTTGCCCTACAGTGTGTTGCGGGGTCCCCTATCCAATGATGAAGGGGGGGATCATATATAAACTGGGATATAAATGGTGCCTTTAGGATCCACACCATGACAAGCAGCTACGGGCCGCATTCTGGGAGCATACATTTCCTGGCACAACTGTGATGGACCTGGAGCTTGAATTACGTTCTAAGTCTTGTGGATGTGGGTAAGTGCTAAGAAGAATGTTATATTTTCTCGACTTTTAGGACTCTGATAGTTTTAGAATCTGCTAAAGATCCTGAAGGCATTGTACAAATAATTTAGTGGCAGGCAGGCTCTGCTACGACCATGGCAAAATCCCACACTTCACCCAGCTATTGAGTTAAGCAGTTACAAAAACTGGAAAAGAAAATTTTCGGATTTTAATTTCTATGAACTTTTAATGCACAAGCACAATAGACTTCGATACTGGACTATAATTCTTCTCAAATGTAATAATTTCATACATTAATATCCTTAGGACTTCATCTTTGAATCTTTCCCTGGGAATTTGATCACAAGAGGATTTTGATATTCTTCCCGGGAGCAGAATCTTAGAGTATCTTCATGAATTCTTTGATCTTATGGCAGAACCTCTGCTGGGGTCTGCTGGGTAACACTCCAGGGCATAATTTAGTATGGGAAGAAGAATAGAGAGTGACTTTTCGCGTTTGGGGCTAAACTCTGACCCATTTCAGAATCTTCTGGAGAAAAAAAAGTTATACTAGTTCTAGATGTCTGGGAAAAAGCCACAAAGAAGCAATGATTAGAATCAGCTCTACAAGAGAAGGAGTTTTCCTAGTATTGTTTTCTAAAATCTCAATGTTCTTTTCTAGTTCTTGGAGCAATGTCTAGAATAGAGTAGGTATGCTAATTAACACCGATTGAATGAAAGAATGAATGAGTAGTAGGCATGACCTCATGTGGACAGGAACGTGATGCCTTCCATAGACTGCTGATCCTCTCCCCAGAGATGGACAGCCCCTCCTCGGCTCCAGTGTCTGACACAGACTGAATGGTTAAGCCCGGTGCATTAAGTTAGACCTTCTCAATGAGGTCAGTACCACCCCGGAGGGAGTGCTTTGCACAAGTGTGGTGGTTTTGGGGTCATCACTATAATTTGGGGCTATAACGGACACTTAGTAATTCACAGGACAGTTTTGCAAAGTGAAAACTTATGTCCCACATAACTTTCGAATGTCCTGTCAGACATTGGTGTAAAAAAAACCCAAAAACTTGTTTATAATTATTTGATCCCAGAACCTAAATCTATTTTATATATAAACACAAAAATATTTTTGCATAGTTTTGATACGCACCAAATTTCCAGAAAAGCAATTATTGTGTAAGCTGAGGGAAGACTATACTTTGGTTTAGAAATGTTTGTTTTGAGTTTTTCCACCATTTTGGAAACTCACGTTGCAGATGGTGATGCTGCTATTGGCATGTGGGCTGAAAATACAACCCACCCGTATTTGTCTAAATTTATACTTTTTATTCACCACCATTCTATATTTACATATGTGAAGACACACTATTTTATATACTTTCCTTTTATTTCTCCTTTTCATTGCCTTTAGCATAGGATAGTGATTTTTTTTTTTTTTTTTTTTTTTTTTTTTTTTTTGAGATGGAGTCTTGCTCTGTCCCCCAGGCTGAAGTGCAATGACTTGATCTTGGCTCACTGCAATCTCTGCCTCCTGGGTTCAAGTGATTCCCCTGCCTCAGCCTCCTGAGTAGCTGAGATTACAGGCACCCACCACCATGCCCGGCTAATTTTTGTATTTTTAGTAGAGATGGGGTTTCACCATATTGGTCAGGCTGGTCTCGAATTCCTGACCTCAGGTGATCTGCCTGCCTCAGCCTCCCAAAGTGCTGGGATTACAGGCGTGAGCCACTGCACCCAGCAGTATAGTAATTTTTTGAAATTACATTATGGGTAGGTTATACCATAGATGACATTCACTTCAGGTGGGAAAGGAAGCATTACAGAATATTGGCTATGAAAAGGCCTGTAATTCCAGCACTTTGGGAAGCCAAGGTAGGTGGATCGCCTGAGGTCAGGAGTTTGAGACCAGCCTGGCCAACATGGTGAAACCCCGTCTCTAATAAAAATACAAAAATTAGCTGGGCATGGTGGTGCATGTCTGTGATCCCAGCAACTTGGGAGGCTGAGGCAGGAGAAGCACTTGAACTCAGGAGGCAGAGGTTGCAGTGAGCCAATATCGCACCATTGCACTTGAGCCTGGGTGACAAGAGAGAAATTTCAAATCAATAAAAAAAGAAAAAGAGAAAGAAAAGGGACACTGGTGGGCTTGAGGAAAAACCGGGCAATGTTAGGATGAGGACAGCTCTCTGCTGGTTCCGTATTTCCTGGCAGAAAAGTCAGCTAGGTTCATACGCCTCTCAGTTTTGTAAAGGATAACAAAAAGGAGTGAGTTTCTCTTCATTCTGTAAATCCCAGCTCAGCCATCCCCCTCTAGAAAGCCTCTCCTGAACCCCAAAACACAGCCAATCAGAGCCTCTTCTGCTCTGCCCTTTCATGTTGTTTCTGTTTATGATCTTGGTCATGTTATACAACATGTTATACAACGTGACAAAAATGTCCATTATTTAAATGTATTTTATTTGTACTTTAAATGTAATTGTTTAAATGTATATTATTTGCTTACATGTCAGTCTCCTACACTTTACCAGTAGCTCCTCAAGGAGCTTGAACTCTTCAAGATATGTCTTTAACTGTCTACATCTCCAGTGATGCTGGTACAAGGTCTGGCACATACCCTTGCCAACTAACTCCTTCTGCAATGGATATGATGTGCATTTCGACAGAGACCGCTCAGTGCCATGCACAATTCACTAGGTGATTCAGTTACTGTAATTACTCTCCAAGTCAACCCTTTCACAAACAATCATGATAGAATTATGAATGAATAATGGAATTGGTATGATTTTACTTGTATAGCTAACACAGAGTTCAGTTAATTTAGCTTTTCTAATAAGCGATTTGATTATAATCTCTAAAATCTAAAAGGAATCAAATGTCCCATTTATCACAGAAAAATCTCTTTAATAAAGAAAGCTCCACGCTCCACATTCCAAGGGCTATTCTTTGATCTGCCAGTTAACTGGTAGTTGGAAATGTTGCCAATTGAAGGAAATTGCTTTTCCAAGAGGGAAAACAAGAATAGTTCTGAACAGAATTTATTTGAAAAAAATGATATTTTATTTTGAAGCAAGAAAATAACTCCTTGTTTTTGATACTGCAGTTTCTGACCTGAATGAATTGCGGAAATTCAGAAAATGACAAGCTGTTTTGATGACATTATCAAATCACACTCCATATAAATGGATCTTGAGAGTAAATCCAATCAACTCTTCTAGCAGGGCCATACTCAAAATATTCCATAAGAATTTAAAATTGTAATTTTATATGCAAATCCATTATTTTTAGTTTTTAAGAAAAAGAAATTCCATAGTGCCCATGCCTATTTGGAATTACTCCAAGGGGGAAAAAAAAGGGAGGTAATTTTGTTTACAATTTATGTCAGGTACAGTGCTGAATGCTCTAGTACACATAATTTTAATCCTCAAAACTGCCTTTCATGTTAAGTACTATTATGTGATTTAAAGAAAAATAGATGAAGTGATGAGGAATCGGGAAGATGAGGAAATTTGTCTGACAGCAAAACTGGGTTAGAGTTCTCATACCATCTGTCTCTAAACCTTCTTACCTTTCTGTAAAACCAGGGGAGCTCTCAACAGTTCTGAATTCAGCTTTAGGACTGCTCTAGTCATTTTGGTCTCTTCCAGTCTTTTTTTTTTTTTTTTTTTCCGAAAGTATCTTACTCTGTTGCCCAGGCTGGAGTGCAGTGATGTAATTACGACTTACTGCAGCTTCTACCTCCTGGGTCCAGGGGATCCTTCCACCTCAGTCTCCTGAGAAGCTGGTACCATAGGTGCACACCACCACACCCAGATAATTTTTTTTTGTATTTTTTGTGGAGACAGAGTCTCACTATGTTGCCAGGGCTTGTCTCAAACTTCTGACCTCGAGCAATCTGCCGACCTCTGCCTCCCAACGTGCTGAGATTACAGATGTTGAGTCACCGCACCCAGCCAGCCAGGTCTCATTTTAGGAAAGGAGAATTCAACCGGAATTGACATCCCTTGCTATCTTTAGTCTTTCATCAACTCCTCTGATCCAGCTTCGGTGCCAACACTTTATTAAAATGGTTGTCATCCAGAGCAATGAGGCTGGTCTTCATCTTTTCCTTTCTTGGCCTCTACTTTACAATTTAATTGTATTGACCCTCCATGCCTTGTAAAAGAATCCCCCTGCCCCTTCATTCAGGGATACTACACTCTTCTTGGTCTTCACATTTATTTTTTCATGCCACATCTGTTTCTTTTCCTGCCCCTTTTGCCTTCTCCAACTGCCTCCCTGGATACCTTTCCTGGAGCTGAGAGCCTGACTCTGCAATCCATGCAGACTCCCTCTAAGAAAGCATCCTTTCTCCTGATGGAACGAAGGCTCTTTGCTGCATCCTCTCTATTCATGGAGCTGTCTTCTCACTGGAGCCCCATTCCATTCTCTGCCCACTGCAGTGTCACTTGTCTGTTTTGCTCTCACCAAAACCACACTGTTATTTTTCTGGTCTCTCAACCTTAGCCCTTTTCAGAGTAAAAACATAAGCATATAATTAAGTGCTCAAATGGGTATTCCCTCCACACATTTTCCTTCCTTTTCTTTTAAAATAATTTTCTTTAAAGTTTATTGCAATGCTAGAACTTGAGTTTATCTTGCACCCCTCTTGCCATTGCCGCCATGGCTGCACCCCTGATCCACCTCCTCACCTAGGAGGGACCTCTCTCTGGAGCCCTCCCAGCTTCCTCTCCTTCCAGTTCCCACAGCTACTGATTTCAGGTTAGTCTTCCCTAGCTACTGCTCTTATCACATCACTCATTGGAAAACCTTCAACCACTCCTTATTTTCAGCCACAAAAAGTCTAAAGTCATTAGTTTGACTTTCAGGATCCTTTGTAATCTTGGTATTTCTTTACATAGGCCATCTTAGTTCTTGCTACTCTTTAGCACTATTCTGCTTCAATACAGCCAGCCTCTTTACTCTTTCGAGAACATGCACATATCAAGTTCTACGACTTTTTGAAAATGTTCACCTTGCCTGAATTCTCTCCTGTCTTAAGTTTTCCCTCGCTCTATCAAGTCTTCCTTGATCATGACAGAACTTCATGAACTTTCTTTCCTTTTAAGCTTGCACATTGATTCAAGCCTGCGTCAAATGCATTCATTAGCGCTTAAATGCTGACTCTCCTGAACTGTGCATTCTTAATTTGCATGTGTCATCCCATAATTTTCTAATCAGACTTAAGCTCCTCATAAATAGAAATCTTGCCATACTTTTTATTTTTCCCCTGAGAGTGCAGTAGTAAACATTGATTGATGCTACTTAACACTTGTAATCTGAACCCATATAACCTGATAGGTATAATAATTTAATATTAAAGAGTCATTAAAAATTGAAGAGAGGTTTCTTGATTTACTTTCTTATTTTATTTATTTATTTTTTTTGAGATGGAATCTTGCTGTGTCACCCAGGCTGGAGTGCAGTGGCGAGATCTCAGCTCACTGCAACCTCCAACTCCCAGGTTCAAATGATTCTCCTGGCTCAGCCTCCCGAGTAGCTGGGATTACAGGCACCTGCCACCATGCTCAGCTAACTTTTTGTATTTTTAGTAGAGACAGGGTTTCACCATGTTGGCTAGGCTGGTCTCAAATTCCTGGCCTCAAGTGATCCGCCTGCCTTGGCCTCCCAAAGTGCTGGAATTACAGGCGTGAGCCACTGTGCCCAGCCTTGATTGACTTTTAATGGGATTTCAGAACCATTTTAATATCTAAACATAATGTGATAAGCAAATCTATAAGCCTAAGAAATAGACAAATTAAGAGGTGATTATTTGTGTCACTGACATTGTTTATTTCAGGATTTGCCAAAGATCCTTTGAGTATCTCTCTCCAAAAAACCAACCTTCCCATAGATTGTCTCTTGCAAGACACTGATGAACAGGAGATTTAAATGCTAATGTTAGAAGCCAGTCACACAAAATATCTGAGTCACCCATATTAAAGATTAATTTGATATGAAGATAGAGCATCTATAATATTAAATGTTGCATCACTGAAGTATAGGTCATTTTAAAAAGCAGTAGTACCTGTACTCACAATTTTCAGGACTTCCTGTAATGATATAAACTGGAATACACTATATTAGAGTCTGGGATGAGTAGACTCTGTTAAAAAAACAAAACAGGCTTACCTTTACATAATCATAAAGGCATCTTTGCCCAGTACTTGCTGCCTCCAGAGCAAATGTATTGAAGGTGAGGTGAATTACTTTGTTTACAGGTCCAATTATGATCCATACACAGTTTAAATTCTTGTCATACATTCCATTCGAATCAGAATCAGGAGAGGCAAAGGTATTATTCAAGGCTGTCAGATAACCACCACATCCTTGCTGAGGCCCTGCATTAAAACAAAGACACATCACTATGCAGACCAAACAGAACAGACCTTACATTGTACATGGAGCGTTTTTAAGAAGAACATAGTTTCCATTTTCTGTCACACTCTGAGAACATGATCAGATCATTCCCTCCTGGGCTCCCTCCTTTCCTCCCTCCCTCCTTTCTTTTCTTCCTTCCTTCTCCCCACCCCTCCCTGTCCCTCCTTCCCCCCTCCCTCCCTCTATCTTTCTCTCCCTCGCTCCATCTTTCCCTCCCTTCCTCCATCTTTCCCTCCCTCGCTCCATCTTTCCCTCCCTCGCTCCATCTTTCCCTCCCTTCCTCCATCTTTCCCTCTCTCGCTCCATCTTTCCCTCCCTCGCTCTTTGCTTCCATAGCAGAGCCTTCAGGTGTCTCCTTCTTACTCAGAGTTGCTGAAAGAAGTAGGAAAACACATGGGGTTCTATATACGTTTTGGGGATTGCTGATGTGATTTATTGAAGATTTTCGTAGCCTTGAAAAATTCAATTTTATACAAAATCAAGTATTTTGCATAATAAAACTGGTAGAAAATGTGCATATGTTTTACTTTTATGTTCCGCTTTTATGAACACTGTCAGACTGAAAACTGAATTTATGAAGAATTTACCCAACACACCAAGAAAATTGCTGCCAAGAAATCTTGTATTTACACAGTGTGATAGAAAGAGGCTGAGAGGCATTTAACACTGCAGTCCAGTTTATATTCAGCCACACTCTATATTTAACTTTTTCTTTTCCAAAACACGAGAAGCTAAAGGAAAAAATCTTTATAGAAGAAAAAGGCCTTCTTTGAGATAAAAATTGTATAATTCAGAATAAAACTGCAAAGGAGAGAGAAAGAATAATCTCAAGACGATTAAACGGTCTACCATAAAAGAAGACAAAAAAAAATCCTCAGAACATAAGATTTAGTTTTGTCTACTCCATGGCCTAAGCAGATAGCTCAGAAATGATTTAAGAAGAGCATAAAGGGATGAACAATTTATTGACAATTTTGAAAGCAATGGTGAGGATGAAATAAGCTCAGAATAGCCCTAGTAGGAATAGGGATTAAATTGGTGCTGAAAGTCGTGTCTGTAAAGCTTGCATTCTATACAAACATAGGTCATGGCTAGTTCCAGAGTTAAACTTCACTGGGATTGGCCTTCAGTCTATTTTTCTCATTCCATTTTCTGCTCACAGCGAAAAGACTGCTTTCAACATTAGGGGGCGCTAAGATTTTGTACTTGGACTTGGCAGGAAACATGAACAATGGTGGCTCTCCTCAACTCTGTCTGTAAACCCAATGGATGGCAAACGTACAGGGTGATTTTTGTTACAGGTACATTACTTAGTAGGTCAGGCTTTGCCTGTCCATAGCTTCTAAGTCAGGTGAAACCATACAGTATTTGCACAGTCAGATATTTCCTGAAGTTGAAATGCTTCCAAAGGCCCAGTTCCTGATGTATTCACAGAGGGCATCTAGGACAAAATTATTCTGAAACGTAAGCAATACGCAGTGCTTCACCACACGTGGCTAATGATTCTGCTCATCTGAACGGGGCCTGCAAACTACAGAGTTGGAGTTTGTGGAGTTTGAGCAGCTTTGATTCCAGTGTGAACTGACTGTTACTTAAGGAAACCACTTAAGCTTATTAGCATGCATAGTACAGAAGAACAATGACTGAGGGTGTGAATGCATTGATACATTTATTTACTACATATTGTTTAATATTCAAGAAACTATATTTAGTATTTAAGTAGAAAAAGATAAATGATAGTCCATTAGTAGTGCTAAGACATAGATAAATAATGATGACACAATTTAGAAAATGATAGGTTCAGTAAAAGAAGCAGAAAAGTCTTACATCTTGCAAAAAGATGAAGATTACTTTGGGCTACAAGGATCTCAACTGTTCCAAGGAGGAGGTGACTTGGATCTGGGTCTTGAAGCATAAATAGAATAAAACCATGTAGAAATGGAATTGGCATTGGCAATTCCAGTCTGAAAGAATCTTATGATCCAAGGCTAAATGGGCAAGAATTTACATTATATGCATGGGCAAGCATAACTCTGAGAAAACAACAGGGCACATGAAGGAGAATAATGAGAACCAGGATTTGGGAAAACACGATGGGGTCTTCTACAGAGGGCCTCCAATGCTGGATTATACAGAGTTTGGCTGTCAGACTGTGTTCTGTGGTTAATGGGATCTATTTGAATGATTTTTAATCAAACAAGTGGTAGAATCAGGATGTACTTGCTAATCAAGTCTTATCTAAAAATTGATCCAGAACCAGCATTTCACAAGTAAGGGAACGGAACTGAAGGAGATGAGACCAGGTGAAAGGACATTGCTGTAGTGAGGGCTGCAGGTAGGAGTGCTGAAGAGTTGGAGGTAGGTAGACAGGAAAATGCTGTTGCTGGGCATTATTCTATTAATACATCAGCTTCAAAAACTAAATGTTATTTATAAACATTAAAGCTATATATTTTATCACTACTTGTTTATTAATTGTTACTAATAAGTTCATAAGGGCAAGATGGCAATTGCACTTGGGCACAGTGAATGCCATTACACACACTTATTATGTAGTACTACTGCTATGACTAATGCCATACGGCAGCACACCCGCATTCCAGGGAACCCGAAACAAGTATCCTTAAATCACTGATGTGTTTGCCATGGATTGAGTGGTAGATAGGCTGATCCTTCCTTCCTTCCTTCCTTCCTTCCTTCCTTCCTTCCTTCCTTCCTTCCTTCCTTCCTTCCTTCCTTCTTTCCTACCTCCCTCCCTTCCTCCCTTCCTCCCTCACTCCTTCTTTCTTCTTCCTTTCCTTTCCTTTCCCTCTCTCTCTTTCTCTTTCCCTCTTTCTCTCTTCTTTCTTTCTATCTCTCCCCTCCCTCCCTCCCTCCCTCCCTCCCTTCCCTCCCCTTCCTCCCTCCCTCCCTTCCTCCCTTCCTCCCTTCCTTCCTTCCTTCCTTCCTTCCTTCCTTCCTTCCTCCCTCCCTCCCTCCCTCCCTCCCTCCCTCCCTCCCTCCCTCCCTCCCTCCCTCCCTTCCTTCCTTCCTTCCTTCCTTCCTTCCTTCCTTCCTTCCTTCTAGATGAGGACTTGCTATGATGCCCAGGCTGGTCTTGTATTCTTGGGGTCAAACAATCCTTCCACCTCAGCCTCTTGAATAGCTGGGATTACAGATGCATGCCACCATGCCCAGCTTATTTGACTGATTTTTAATTCTTCAGTCCCTCTGTCTTCAGTCTCTCTCTTTGCACTGCACTAAAATGGAGAGTATATTTTTCTGTGCACTTGATGTTAAGCTTGGCCCTATGACTTGCTTTAGAATGAGTATTAGTGGTCATGAAGCAGTCAGAGGCCTTGAATGTGCTTATGTTCTGTTCTTGTCTTTATTGTTGTCTAGGACTTTGTGCTCCTGTGATCCACTAAGATATCATGTGTTGAGTAACTGCTGGTTCAAAGAAAAAGTGGATTCATGTGGAGCAGACTTATACCCAGACTCAACTTTACAGCCAACTACAGCCAACCCGCAGCCTGGAACAGAGGCAGGCAAGCTAGTCCGTGGACCCGTAAATGATAAAAACAAATGCTTTCATTATAAGACACTGAATTGTGGATGGTTTGTTATGCAGCACTGTCATGGTAATAGCAGACTAATACACACACTAATATTAACTGTTTGAGCTATCAAACTATAATAGAGCTCATTGCTCAATTCATAAAATATACACACAGAATAAAGAAAATGGAGAAGAATTATCATCAGATAATCCTGGCCAAAATAGTCAAATAATCAAAGTGAATATCATATTACATGAGTGAACAGGTATTTGTGTAGTGCAGGAAATAGCAATTGCTCTGATTCCCCCACTTTAGTGCTTAAATATAGCAAAACTGCTCTATGCAAAATGAAATGCAAGTGTATATGTCTTTGAGAAAATGTAATGATCAATATTAACAAAAGAAGGGTTCTTTCCCAAAAGGAGCTATTGCCACATTACTCTTTCTGTGTTTCAGTGGTAGAGGAATATCAACAAGGGCGACCTCTGTGACTATGAAATAGAGTCCCATGCATCAGAAAGTCATATATATTTACTATACTGCTATTTTGAAATTGTGTTTTTTTTTTAATGTATAAGCCATCTTAACCTTGATATGTTTAGCATCACCAATCCATTATTTCCTCATTGCTACACATTTTTGGACCACCCAGACAGCTCTCATCCATCAGCACTGGCCTCATCAATCAGGTGTGTCAGTCACTCTCTAATGACACACCCTGTGTCCAAGAACAAATGTCACTCTAACTTTCTTCCCTGAATTGGAAATATCTCTCTCACACAAAAGAGCCATTTCTTCAGAGAAAATACATGTTTTGGCTAAAGGAATATGGGAAACACAACCCCATAATAAGGAGTGAGATCCAGGTCTACTTAATTAAAAGTCAGTAACCGAATCCCGAATTATTACCTTCCAATGACTAAACCTCAGAGTGAAGCTTAAGCCAAGATCCATCTGATAAGGGAAAAAATAGTTACATTCTCTAAGATAAAACATCTCGAAGGCTTCAGTGGAGTTAGATACATTTTTGAATCGTTATTTGGAGAATTGACATTCTATATGGCCGACATTTTCTTGAGGTTGTCTGGATAGTATCTCTCCCTGTCTCTGGCTGACCACTGCTGAGAAGGTGCACAGCGTGCTGTACCAGCAGATACAGAGTGGCTTGACTTCAGGCACTTTCCTGTTTCCAGCAAGCCATCTGTGGCTTTAGGCTGCAGCTGAAGGAAGCTTTACCGGAAACTACAGGAAGCAGAATACAAAGCCATTGAAAGCTGGTGCCTTAGGGAAATGCGAGCACACCTAGACAGCTTCTTTTCTACCACACAGGGATGCAGAGCTAGAAATGCATTTTCTGTGCATTTATACTGTGATTTATAAGGCTCCAGACACACAATTGCCCCAAAGCAGTGTATTCATGTAACAACATTCAACTACATTTCAGATAAACTGGTTTTGTCTTTTTCTCTAAAAGTAAACAGTGTTTATTATTTTACTTCCTAAACTCCGATGTGTACAATACTTCAGGTATAATATTTATGTTATACAAGAAAAAAGTTAGTAGTTTTTGTAATGAGGTTTTTTATTGTTTTGTTTGTTTTTAGTAGCTTCACTCAATTTGACTCACTTTAGTTATTCTAATTTGAAACCCAGCTTAATTTAAATTAAAATGTGTATTTAGTATGGTAATATTTAGGAATCATAAAACTAAAAGAATGGTAAGTTACTAAAAGAAAGGTAATTTCAGCAAGCTAATCAGTAGCTATAGTTAATAGAAAAAAAGCAATACTTGCATAAAGAACTTAGGAGAAGGAAAATTTTATCATTATCTTTTAATTTATCTTGTATTATTTAGACATCACTGAAAATGCTTTATGTATATATCGTTAGTCCCAGGGCATTTTATGAGAATCATTCTTTCCAACTTGGAAATTAAAAAAATAATTTACTAAGAACAATAATTTACTAAGAAATTAAAAAATAATTTACTAAAAAAAATTTACTAAGAAAAAAATACTGGAAAAAATTATTTCCAACTTAGAAATTAAAAAAATAATTTACTAAGATCGTGTTAGTTGATGCTGAAAAAGCACTTGGCAAAATCCAACACACATTCATGATAAAAACTCTTGGCAAACTAGAAAGAGAAGAGAAATTTCTTGACTTGATAAAAACCATCTGTAAAAACCTACCGCTAACAGCATACTTAATGGTGAAATACTAAATGTTTTCTCCCTAAGATCAGGAACAAGCCAACGATATTTATTTCACACCTCTCTAACTCAGCATAGTATTAGAATTCTTGCCAGAATAAAGCAAGGAAAAATATAGAGAGAGACTGGAAAGGAAGAAATAAAATTGCCACTCTTGCAAGTAACTATTATCTGCAGAAAATCCCAAGTAATATAGAAAAATATTCTTAGAACTAATATGTGAGTTCAACGAGAACTCAGGATAAAGGAACAATACACAAAAATCTATCAAATTTTAATATACTAACCATTAACATGTAGAGACCAAAATTAAAAAACAATATCATTTATAATCATTCCAAAAAAATGAAATATTTAGGTATATACTTAATGAAGCATATACAAGATTATGTGATGAAAATTACCAAATAATGAAATAAATAAAAGAAGGCCTAAATAAGTCTAGATACATATATGTTCATGGATTGGAAAACTCAACATAGTAAAGACATTCATTTTCCCCAAATTGATGCATAGATTTAACACAATTCCTATAAAAATCTCAGCAAGGTTTTTCTGCAAACATCTAAAAGCTTAACTTATTTTTATTTTTATTTATTTATGTTTTTTAGGATAGAGTCTTCCTCTGTCACCTAGGCTGGAGTGCAGTGGTGTGATCACAGCTCACTGCAACTTTGAACTCCTAGGCTCAAGGGATTTTCCTGCATCCGCCTCCCAGTTAGCTAGGACCACAGGCAAGTGCCACCATGCCTGGCTAATTTTGTTATCTTTGGTGAAGACAGGATCATGCTATATTGACCGGTCTAGTCTTGAACTCCTGGCTTCAAGGGATCCTCCCACCTTGGTCTCCCAAAGCTCCAGGATTACAGGCATGAGACACTGCACCCAGCCTTTATTTTAAAATTTATATGGAAAGGCACAGGCCTTCAAATTGCTTAAACAATCTTCACAAAGAAAAATGAAGGGGGAGGAATCACTCCACCTGATAGTAAGGCTTACCATGTAGCTATAGTAATCAAGACAGTGTGATATTGGTGAGGAGTTAGGCACATAATCAATAGAATAGAACAGAGAACTCAGAAACAGACCCATACAAGTATGCCTAACTGATTTTTTTCAAATGTGCCAATGCAATTCAATGAAGGAAGGACAGCCTTTTCAACCAATGGTGCTAGAAAAATTGGACATCTGGAGGCAAAACATTGACTTCCACCTAAATCTCCTATCTAAACCAAAAAGAGCTCAAAATGGATCATAGACACAAATGAAAAATGTAAAATCATATAACTTTTAGAAAAAACAGCAGAAAAATCTCTGGGACTTTGGGGTAGGCAAAGAATTCTTAGACTTGGTACCAAAAACATGATCTATAAAAGAAAAAGTCGAAAAACTGAACTTCAACATTAAAAACGTTTGTTCAGTGAAAGGCCAATATAATGCAAGAAAATTAAAAGGCAAGATATAGACTTGGAATTAACATTTGCAAACCACATACTGACAAAGGATCATTGATTGAGAATAGATAAAAAGCTCTCAAAACCCAACAGCAGAAAAATAAATAATTCAATTAGAAAATGGGCAAAAGATATAAATAGATATTTCACCAGGGAATAGATATATAGATGACAAAAAAGCACATGAAAATTACTCACCATTAGGGAAATGCAAATTAATACCACATGAGATATTAATACACACCTAACAGAATGGCTAAAATAAAATTAAATAACAACAACAGCAACAATAACAGTACTCTACAATGAGATGACCAGGGAGGGATGCGGGTCCCAGTTATAGAAAGCCATGACTTACTAATCAAAATAATACAAGCCAGAGCACGATGGAATAGCATCGTAAAGTCCTGAATGAAAATAAATGGCAAACTAGAACTCTATATTCAGAGAAAGAATCCCACGAAATTTAAGAAAATCAAGTCATTTTCAAAAAACAAAAACAACGAACATTTTTTACCAGAAGATCTCCAATAAAAGAAACACAAAAGAGAGGTCTTCCAGAAGAAATACATTAATCCCATATGGAAGCATAGAATTTCAGGAAGAAAAGAAAAATAATAGCAATGGTAATTTTACATTATTAATAATTGTGTAAAACAATAAAAATATTTTGTGTACCTATTATGAATGTAGAATTAAAATACTTGGCATATATAGCACAAAAGACAGGAAGTAGGTAAATGGGTTTAAAATGTTCCAAGGTCCTTGGATTGATTATTGATTATAACATGGTAAAAGTATCAATTTTAAATTAGATTCTAACATATTAAGGTTGAATACTGTAATCTCTAAGGTAACTACTGAAACAAGAGTAACAGGATGTATAAATAATAATTTTAAAAGGGGAGTAATAAAAAAGTGATTAATTTTAAAAAGAAAAGATAGTTAAAGGAAAATAAGAAGAGGTGGGACAAACAAAACACAAATAGTACAAAGGTCTATTTAAAACTAATAATGTTAGTAATTTTATCAGATATAAACACATTAAATTCTCCAATAGAAAGACATTGCCAAACAAAAGTCAAATATATTCTTCAGGATAGAGAAAAGTTGAAAATAAAAGGGCTTAAAAATATATCATGCAAATATGAACCACAAGAAAGCTATTGGAAGTTATACTAAATCAGAACAAGTAGAAATTAAGGCAAAAAGTATTTTAAAATGTTATTACATAATGATATGAGTCAATCCACCAGAAAGATACAATAATAATTATAAATATATATGTGCCACATTACATGGCTTCAAAATAAAAAAGAGCAAAACTCTAGCCAAGATGTTTCTACTGAGCTTCTAACTCTCTTATCTGACTACTTACTGAACACTAGCTGGATATCCTAAAGGTACCAAATTCTGCAGATAAAACCCAAAATTTTTATTATTTTATTCTGCAAAGCACTATCCTCTCCTAGTAATTTTCTATTTGAATAGTGGTGTCACAAGATATTGTCCAGAAACCTTAGGAGCATTATTATTTCTTTTTCCCAAGCGGCTTCTCTCAAATGGAACACTGTGTTATTGATTCAATATTTTGAGGATTTCTCCTTTCAATCTCCTTTATTTTCATGGTACCACTGCTCTTATCATCCCATGCCTAAACTATTGCAATACTTTCCTAACTTTTTCCCTGGAATGCTGCTTCAAAACATCACCCCCACAGGTGCTAGGATGTGCTTTCTAAAATAAATCTGACTAGATCATAGCACTCTCCAGCTCAAAACAATTAATGGCTCGTCCTTGCACATGATACAGGGCCCTTCATGTCTGGTCTTTGCGTATCTCTCCTGTCTCAGCACCTCTTGTTCTCTGCCGTATGCCCCAAAGCATTACCAATGTTCAGGTTAGTGGGCATCCATTGAAATGGGATGCACCTGTAACTTTGTACATGTGTTTATTTTTCTCCATAGATTGTCCATTTTCCCAATGAATGCCTCTTTCTTTTTTTTTTTTTTTTTTTTTTTTTTGAGATAGAGTTTCACTCTGTCACCCAGGCTGGAGTGCAGTGGTGTGATCTTGACTCACTTCAACCTCTGCCTCCCAGGTTCAAGTGATTCTCCTGCTTCAGCTGCCCGAGTAACTGGGACTACAGGTGTGTGCCACCATGCCCAGCTAATTTTTGTATTTTTTGGTAGAGATGGGGTTTCACCATGTTGGCCAGGCTTCAAACTCCTGACCTCAGGTGATCAGCCCACCTTGGCCTCCCAAGTGCTGGGATTACAGGCATGAGCCAGCATGCCTGGTAAATGAATGCCTTCTTATCCTTCCAAAGTAATACTATTTATAGCTAAAAATTCTCGCATGTGAAATGAGTGACAAGTATTTTCTAATTTAATCACTGAACCCTATAAGGTCATTATTATTAGTGTACTGTTTTCACAGATTAAAAAAAAAAAAAAAGACACAGAGTGGATAAATAAATTGTCCAAGATCAACCTCATTGAGATGTACAAACCGAGTTTGTATCTGGGATGTGATGCTCCATGTTTACCATCTTACCCACTGCACCATAATTCAGGACTCACATTCTCTGAGGTGCATCCTCTAACAATCCTGTGTCCTTTCTTCCACCGAATATCCAAGTACCATAGATCCTTTCTTACGTGCTTTCAGTGCCCTTTTGCATACACTTCTGTTAAAAAACTTCCCTGGGGGCTGGGCACAGTGGCTCATGCCTGTAATCCCAGCACTTTGGGAGGTCAAGGCAGGTGGATCAGGAGGTCAGGAGTTCAAGACCAGCCTGACATGGTGAAACCCCATCTCTACTAAAAATACAAAAATTAGCCAGGTGTGGTTGCATGCGCCTGTAATCCCAACTACTCAGGAGGCTGAGGCAGGAGAATCACTTGAACCTGGGAGGTGGAGGTTGCAGTGAGCCGAGATTGTGCCATTGCATTCCAATCTGGGCTACAGAGTGAGACTCCATCTCAAAAAAAAAAAAAAAAAATCATCCCTGGGTATTTTTATCAATTGCCACAGAGGCAATGAAGGCTTATTAAGAAAATCATGAGTTTGGGGACAGTCAAACCTAGTTCAAAGCTTGGCTTTACCTCTTACAAACCCTTTGACCACAGACAAATTACTTAATCTCTGAAATTCTTCTTTCTTCCTTTGCGAAATGGGCTAATTCCTGTCTTATGAGGTAGTTCTGAGGATTAGACGAAGTAATATATGTCAAGCAGCTCATGCTACCTCTGGTAGGGCACAGACTCAGGGACAGGCAGTTATTTTCATGATGCCCTGGAATTTCCTGACAAGTCTTTACTGGTGAGCGAGCAAAGTGTACAGCTACCAAGTAACATTAACAGACTTTTCACAAATTAGAATGAAGAGAAGAACGCAGTCCCACTATTATATTTCTTAATTTATTTATAACAAAAGAACGCTTTAAAATTTTTTTGCTGACTGCCTATATTTTGTTTTTATGTTCCTGGGAATACTATATCAAATCCAGGCTGATCTGAGTAAGGATGATGATGATTATAGGGAATTTATGGGTACAAATAATTTAACCCCAAATAACCAGTTACCTGCGACAAAACTAGGTTGCGTCTCGTGTTTTAGATTACACAGAATAAGTGCTTCTTCCCAGCACCTGTTCCCTTCAGTGTTTTTCAAAATGTTATCCTATAATTTACCATTAACTCCACTGTATCACTTAGTTTGGTCTCCACAGTACCATCTGGTTTTATTTTCACAAGGACAACCCCACCCTTCAAGACCAGGAGTGGCAATCTAGTCATCGGTGGGGGCACAGACTCCGGTGTTGAAATATATTTATTAAGAACCATTCCTTTCTTCTTGCTGATTTGGTATTTAACTGCTGTCTACTTGCTTTTGTAAAGTTTTGGTGAACCAAGCATTTGTTGGTTTCTTTATCCCGTTCCCACATTCTCAGCTCAGCAAAAATCCTTTCCCCATAAAACCCACAAAGAATAACCTGAAGATAACCTTGTCTTTAGTATCATCCCCCAAGGGAAGTCTAATCACCAGTAAAAGGTACAGGGCTGAAAAAGGACGGAAATCAGCTTAGTTCGGTTTTTCTTTAAATGGGTTTACAGTTTCAGCTCATCTCATTCTCAGACTTCATCACAGGGAGCAAATGACATTAGGAAACCAGAAAAATGACATTCCTTGGTTGCTTTTGAGCAATACCCTCATTATTGCTAAACTGAGGGTTATTTGATCAGTGATTTATCAAATTATTCAAGTTACAATTCAACTTCCTTATTGCATTTATACTTCTAACAGTAACGTGAGCTGCCAACTTCAATCAGGCTGCCAAGAGGTAACCAGAGACACACACATATATTTTTTATGCCATTGAATTTTTAAGTTTATTCTTGTATTGTTGTATTGTATATGTGCCTCATAAAGTTTAAATTTAACACCAAAACTGGGAAACTCATACTAGAAGGAGAAGTCTGAATTGGACACATTAGATTTTTTTTCCATTTGTTGTGACTATGTTCTCCATCTTTGTGGCCCTAGACCCTCTTCAGCTTTCTCTGCCTCTTTCTTTCTTTCTTTCTTCTCTTCTTCCTTCTCTTTTATCCCCTTCAACTTCCTCCTGCCACTCCCACTGTCTTCCTTTAGCGTGTTTGAGAGACATTTTCCAGATGTGAAGGTAATAGGCGAAAACCCATAGGCGACACACACAGATGACCTAAATATTGAGTGTGATCCGGGATTCCTAATTCTCTGAGGATGAAAGTGATTCAATTTACCTCTCTGTGTGCAGCTTACCCGACAGTTACATAAGCCAGGACTGAATTTTGAGAATGAACTGAATCTAGATAAAATCTAATGTGTTCTATATGGTATATTATTATGTCACATTATAAAATATGATTTTGAAGTAGGCACAATTTATCCATTTATTCTGTAAATCACTCATATGGACAATATTGATGGAGCAACAATTGTGCACCAGGCCTCTGCAAGGCCTGAGGATTTAATCAGAATGTAGCTTTTGATTTCAGATTTAGATTATAAAATGTACTTTAGGATTTGCCGGTTAGGTGTCAGTGCAAAGTGGGTAGGAAAAAACAAGAAATCATTGTAGCATGATGTGGTCCTGTTGAGAATGTTGATCCCTGCCCCCCCCCCCCACCCTCAGCCATCCCCCAACCTTGGAAATAGGGTCGGGGGGGGGCTTGAAAATTTGGGATGTCAATATTACTTTCTAATACATGGAGTCTTTCACTCTGACAGCTAAGGTGCTTTCCAGAAATTATCTGCTTTATCCCCATCACATTCTTAAAAGATAAACAGTTGTAATATTTCAAATTGATCAGTTTTTTAGTAGATAAAAATTGAGTTCCAAAATGTTATAGGGCTTTTCTAAAGCCATATCAGCTGGCAATGATATCATGCATCAATCAGCTCTTTCCATCTAGACATATTTCTTCGTTTTTTTTTAGATGTAGTTTTTTGCTCTTGTTGCCCAAGCTGGGCACAATCTCAGCTCACCACAACCTCCAACTCCCAGGTTCAAGCAATTCTCCTGCCTCAGCCTCCTGAGTAGCTGGGATTACAGGCATGTGCCACCGTGCCTGACTAATTCTGTATTTTTAGTAGAGACCGGGTTTCTCCAGGTTGGTCAGACTGGCCTCGAACTCCTGACCTCAGGTAATTCACCCACCTCGGCCTCCCAAGGTGCTGGGATTACAGGTGTGAGCCACCATGCCCAGCTTCTTTTTTTTTTTTTTTTTTTTGAGATGGAGTTTTGCTCTTGTTGTCCAGGCTGGAGTGCAATGGTGCGATCTCAGGTCACTGCAACCTCTGCCTCCCGGGTTCAAGCAATTTTCCTGCCTCAGCCTCCCAAGTAGCTGAGTTTACAAGCATGCACCACCATGCCCAGCTAATTTTTTGTATTTTTAGTAGAGACAGAGTTTCACCATTTTGACCAGGCTGGTCTTGAACTCCCGACCTCAAGTGATCTGCCCAAAGTGCCAGCACTACAGGCATGAGCCACCATGCCCAGCCTACCTGACCATATTTCTACATTTGTTGGACTGTAATTCATCCTGTCCTTGTTACATATGTGCTTGGGTATTTTTGCCTTGGTCTCTTAGCAAAGGTCTCTGAGTCTGACCTTAATGTAACCTGACTCATTCTCCATGTGACAAATACCCCAGGTGGAGGAAGGCAGACAGTGGCCCTTGTTGTCAGCATGTATGATCTGGGTAACAGGGGCTGGCTGGGAGCTTTGAGTCTAGGTGAGAGGTGAAGCCAGCTGAACTTCCAGGGTCAAGTGGGGACTCAGAGAACTTCTCTGTCTTACAAGAGGATTGTAAAATACACCAATCAGCACTCTGTAAAAACATACCAATCAGTACTCTGTAGCTAGCAAGAGGATTGTAAAATGCACCAATCAGTGCTCTGTAAAATGCACTAATCAGCAGGATCCTAAAAGTAGCCAATCGCAGGGAGGATTGAAAAAAGGGCACTCTGATAGGACAAAAATGGAACATGGGAGGGGGCAACAAGGGAATAAAAGCTGGCCACACCAGCCAGCAGCGGCAACCCACTCGGGTCCCCTTCCACACTGTAGAAGCTTTGTTCTTTCGCTCTTTACCATAAACCCTGCTACCACTCACTCTTCGGGTCCATGCCATCTTTAAGAGCTGTAACACTCACCACGAAGGTCTGTGGCTTCATTCTTGAAGGAAGGAACCAACTTCAGACACACAGGCACTGCCACCGCTTGTCCCTGAGGGTGTGTCTTCCCCATCTGTCTTCCTGTGCTGTCGCCCTGCTGTCTTGCAGGGGACACCCCTCAGTCTCTCCTTGGTAACTCACTAATTGAAATGCCTGCAGACCTCCCAACTAACAGAGCCAAGTTCCATTTTTTACACTGATGTTTTGCTGAAGTGTTATAGAATACATCATTTTAGAAAAAAAATGAAACGATGGTACTGCACAGAAAATAAATAAGTTTACTGAAAGCCCCTGCTCTAACCCTATGTGTAGAAGTTTGGTGTGTAGTGTGACGTGCATATTGTGAATAGACCAAGCAACTCTCTGGTATGAGACCCCCTCAGGAAGAAGAACTGGAGACTCTGATGGTTAAAAACACATTTGCAAGTGTGAAGTGCTTTGTGCAGGACACACATAAGCAGAGTCAAGGCTGGAGCCACCTTACTGGTAAAGGAAGGGGCAGTAACTAAACCAGCAGAAGTTAACAGAACAGAAGGTGCTTAAAAGCATCCGTTCTGCCTACAGGCCATGCCCACTTAGCCAAATCCACAGCACCAACAGCTTTTTAAACTTTATAGGAGTATAGAAGCCATTGACAATCTGATGCAAACTACGAACTCGGTTAAGAAAAATGGTCCGATTTGCAGATTATTTCAGTTTCACAGATTGCTGCAGCCCAGTGTAATCATTTTGCTGGTTGCCAGCCATTCAGGATCAATTATTCATATAGCGTTGGAGCACATGGGGGAAACAAGCAGGCACATGTCCATTGCAGTTAGAGATCAGCTCCTGCTTGCCAAATGTGCTTTTTCCTTACCTCACATCCCACACACACGGGCCTCCAGCAGCAGAAGTTGCGAGGAAAAAGGAGACCCAATTTCACTACATGTTTAGTAATTAGCAACTAGGGATAGTTCCCCCAAATTTGCTGTGACTCACTAGCAATACAAATATAACAAATGCACAAGACGAAATTAACCTAATAGTCACATAATTATATAAGCCAGTCTCTTCATCGACTCCTGAAAAATTGAAGCAGATGTACATAAAACATTGCCAAGTGTATAATCTAAATAGCAAATCTGCAAAACCCTACTTAGTGTTTTAGTTAAGATCGAAACAGAAATGTCATAGACTAAAATGGTCTCCTCTCCACATCAATTATTTACTAAGTGAAGATATTGTTTTCCAGGCTGAACAAACAGTCTTGTAAATGAAAATCTACTATCTGGCCCACAAAGTTATTTTCCTCTCTTTAGGAGAAAGACAGGGTTGTTTTACGTAAATGAGTTGGAGGTAAAAGGGGCATCCTATTAGCCAAGTTTGTTTTCATCCAGAGCTATAATTAAAAGACTCTATAAACCTTACAATCAAAGCAATTCTTATTGTTCCTTCCCCCTCTCCTCACTACAAACAACAAAAACCACAATGAAACAAAATTGAAAAGTTATGCAGAATGATCAATAAACTTGTCAGTGTGGTTTTGAAAGCTTTGTAAGACCACTGCAATGCAAAATCATAATACTTAGGTTTTCAGTTAAATATTACCATCGAAGAGTAATTACAATGACTTTTTAAGTATTTCCAAGTGGCTGATGGCATTTATGCAGATGAAAAAGAGGTAAAAATCATCTTCATGAAATACAGGAGTAACAGGATGCTGGCAAGGAATTCCGTTTCTACATTCTCCACTTAAACCTTTTCTCTAACTGTGGCCAGCGGAAAACAGTAAGTGACTGTAATTGTTCAATGACTCACGCATAGACAATGCTTCTGACACTGTAAGACTTTTCCTTCTGTTAAATCACAATAGGTCTAAAAATGTCTTCTTTGTGGCTTGGAAAGACATAGTAATTTAATGAGGCTAGGGAACCCTGGCTCACTTGAGAAGCTTCATGCAGATAACAGCAGCGAGGGGAGTGTTAACACAACAATTACCATTTTCTTGTGAGAATATATTAGGAAAAAGAAAAACAGCTTGAAAGGTAGCAAAGCAAATGCAGACATATGACATTTGGTCTAAAGTCTGTGCTAAAGGCAAGAATATATCCTTTTTTTGTGCAAAAAAAAAAAAAAATAACTCCAAAGGAAAATTAATTTTTCTTTCAAAAAGCCTTCTGTCTTTTGTATGCTACTTCACTTACACGATTCTATTAGGGCAACGCTCTCTGACTGGCCATGAGACTTGCTTTCAAGTTACTGTTGGAACAGCTAAGTAGGGGAGGTGGTAGAGGGATTTTCTGATACAATTTGTCTTGAGGTGTGTGGTTTACCGGGAAGCCTTCAAAACACAATGTCTAATTGCTTTCCTCAAATAATGCATGAAAAAATTCGCATGCCCAATACCAAGAAGTTGAAGGTAAACCGTGTTTTGCATCAGAGAAACAAAGTTTATCCACACTATGGGAGAAAGAGAAAGTTTGAAAAGGGAATCAGGGTTATTATTACAGAAAACTGCCTGGATTTTTCTGAGTCGTCACAGAGTATGAGATTTGTTTGGAGAGCTGTGCATTTTTAGAACATTAATCACAACGATATTCAAATGGAAAAGGATCAAAAGACTTTCCAGAGTCGAATATTAATGATCTTAGACTGTGTCACTGATGCTGTTAGAATAGCCAAACAGGTAGTTGATTAACTACCTTTTATTTTAAATTATTCAAAGTTCTAAGTTAATTGGATCTGGGTGATTATTTCTCACAGGCAGTGTTTGATGTGGATAATTTATTTCTCACATGCAGTGGGAGTAATCTGGGGCATATTTTCAGTTTATCCTCTCACCTAACTTTACCTGCTCCCCTATATCACCCTCTCCAGTCCAAATTCTTTCTCAAGCATCAGCTTCCAACTAGACAGTTCCATTTAGACAGGTCTTCCAACTTAAAATACCCCAAATTACATATAACATTTCTCCCTTACATCTTAGTCTCCTAAGGCACCACCATCCAACAAATTACCTATAGAAATTCATCCTCAATTCACATCCTCATTAAAATATCATCAGAGTCCAAACACTGCGCTTCCAATATATTCTGCCTTCCATCTCTCAGATTTCTGCCCTTCCCCTTATCTCTTTCCCCTCTGGGTTCATCCAAGGCTTTGACACTTCCCATCCAGATTTCTATCATAAGTTTCTTCCTTCCCATGTTGTAGGTTCTTCTAGCCTTCCTCCACTGTGCTACCGAAGTGATTTTTTGTTTGTTTGTTTGTTTTGTTTTTTGAGACAGAGTCTCGTTCTGTCACTCAGGCTAGAGTGCAATGGTGTGATTTTGGCTCACTGCAACCTCCATCTCCTGGGTTCAAGCAATTCTCCCACCTCAGCCTCCCAAGTAGCTGGGATTACAGGCACACACCACCATGCCCAGCTAATTTTTGTATTTTTGTAAAGATGGGGTTTCACCACAATAGCCAGGCTGTTCTTGAACTCCTGACCTCAGGTGATCCACCCGCCTCGGTCTCCCAAAGTGCTGGGTACATTTGTTGAGTGATTTTTTTACAACATTAAAATATGTCATACATTTTTAAAACCAAGCCCTTACATGGCATATTCTTCTAAGCTTCAAGGAAAAGCAACCATAGTCAGTTGGGGAAAAAATTAAGTAAAGCAGAAAGGTAACAGTCCTGAAAACTGGATTTACAAGCCCAGAATTCTTACCCAATGTCTGCCGGAAAGATATCTTCCAGCCTCTTGCTGTCTGAAATGAGTCTGTATTGAATACCAGGAGCATACTATTATTCCTGCTTTTCACGTTTGGTGGGCGCTTGGAACCACAGAATTTGCCAAGAAGGGGATCGCTGGTATTGGCACCATCATAAATTGCCAGGTAGTCATGCGAGCAGGAGGTGGAGGGAACCACATCAAAATCACTGAACCTGTGAAATGTACCTTGTTAATGCTGATGTTTCCATCTGGACTTCTATTAAATTGTAGCTTTAGCTGTTGCAAAAAATGACAAGGAAAAAACTACCAGTAGAGCATTCAAGACTCACTTGATAGGAAATATTAGAAATCAAACAGTACTTTACTGATCAGTTCAAAAGTTTAGGCAAATTTGTTTTTAGTAATTACAATATGCCAAAAACTGTGATAGTAGCTGGGGATGTCAAGGTGAGTAAGATACAGTCTTACCTTTCAAGGAATTCACAGTCTAGGGCATATTAAAGTCCATCTGAGATCAAATTTTGACAAGTTGAACAGATATTTATTATCCCAGCAATACTTTAGTTTTTTAGGTCTCATTAAAAATACCGTATTTACTCTTCCCCTGTTATTTTATGAGATGAAGTAGAACTTATGGAAAGCATGCTAATGTAACAGAAGATATGCTGGCTTTAGAATCATAGCTCCATTCTCCTTCTCACAGTCTCATTTTCCTCTTCTAAAATGAAGTTTTTATTAAGGTCAGGTGAAGAACAGGAAATTCACATTTAAGATCTCTGTGGTGGTCACTGACACTTCTGCACATGGTCCCAGCTCTCTGCCTCCCCAGCACAGGCAGAATTGCCCTAGGCGCACACTATGAGGTTTGACATGGCTGCTAGGAGTTGCTTTGACCACAGAAATGTAAGCAGAAGGGATACATATTACTTTATGGAAGAAGTTTTACAAATGACTACTTGCTTTGCCACATTGCCTTCCCACTGCAGTGACGATCATGAAAGCAAATGTAAAAATGAAGCTTCCATCAGCCTGGGTTGTTGGATGACCACGATGAGTAGAGCTTCCACGCCAGCCCACGCTGAACATGCTCATTCGAACGAGAAATAAACTTGTTGAGTTAAGCTGCTGTGCCGTGGAGTTGTTACCATATGCATAACCTATCCTGACACATGCATCCCTAAACTTTTCTCTGTCTTATACTGTGTTTAATTTGGGCCTTATTCTTTGTCATTTTAAATAACGATTTCCAGAGTTCCTGAACAAGCAAGGCTTCCTACATGGTTTTACTTTCAAGTTTTATGGTGGGTTTTTATAGCTTATTTTTAAAACTTGTTTAAAAAAATAATAGTTGATATCCTGTCCTCATTTTTGTAGGTTCTTCTGCTTTTTCTTTTTTTTTTTTTTGAGACAGAGTCTCACTCTGTTGCCTAGGCTGGAGTGCAGTGGTGCGATCTCGGCTCACTGCAACCTCTGCCTCCCTGGTTCAAGTGATTCTCTTGCCTCAGCCTCCGGAGTAGCTGGGATTACAGGTGTCCACCACCATGCCTGGCTTTTTTTTTATTATATATATATATTTTTAGTAGAGATGAGGTTTCTGCCATGTTGGCCAACCTGGTCTTGAACTCCTGACCTCAGGTGACCCACCTACCTCAGCCTCCCTGGGCTGGGATTACAGGCATGGGACACCACGCCCAGCCTGCATTTTCAATTTATTTTGGCAGTAGCTCTAACAGATAACTCACAATATGGAATAATTTTGAAAATATATAATAAATGCTTCCTTTTAACAGCCTTGAGGAAAAAAAACTGTTAATTTTTTTTCTAAAAGGTTTTGGTTGGTTGAAGGTTTTCAGATTGATTATGAGAAACAAGATGAAAAATGTATTGATTTTCTTTTACCACATATAATATCTAATTTTATTGTAAAAGATCAGGGAAGAACAACAGCTAGATAATTTTCAACAACACTGCATTCATTTTCATTCTCTACAGACAACACATTTATTTTTCACAATAAGAATCCACAAAGAAAGATAAAATCTGAGTTTCTAAGAGGACTTAAATCTGCTTTGGCTTTTTATTTTACATCATTTTCCCAGGAGAGCACAGAAGAGATCTGAACAAGCCCATTAACAGAAAAACTTGTGTAGCCAGAATCTTTTGAGAGCCTTGGTAGAAGGATTTATGTTGTATTAAGGTCTATATCTTCTACCACATCTAGGATCTTATCTGTTTCATAGAATGTAGGCTTTTAGTGCACAATAAGTAATTTTCTAAACCTGCAGATGTAGGCTGGGTGTGGCGGCTCACACCTGTAATCCCAGCACTTTGGGAGGCTGAGGCAGGTGGATCACTTGAGGTCAGGAATTCAAGAGCAGCTTGGCCAACATGGCAAAACTTCATCTGTACCAAATAAAAAAATATATACATATGCAAAAAAAAAAATTACCCAGGCTGGTGGCACACACCTGTAGTCCCAGCTACTCGGGAGGCTAAGGTGGGAGAAATGCTTGAACCCAGGAGGTGGAGGTTGCAGTGAGGTGAGATCATGCCAGTGCACTCCAGCCTGGGTGACAGAGTGAGAGCTTGTCTCAAATAAACAAATAAGTAAAATAATAAAAATAAAATAAAATAAAATAAACATGCAGATGTAAATTTGATTATGGTGAGCTCCAGGATCCAGACTGAAAACTGAAAAAAATTTAGATTATATATGTGTGTACATATATATAAAAATATATATGTGTGTGTGTATATATATATAAATATATATGTGTGTATATATATAAATATATATGTGTATATATATAAACACATATATGTGTGTGTATATATGTGTGTGTGTATATATATATAAATATATACATATGGAGAGAGAGAATATATAACATACCTCTATGAGGTGGTGTGTATACCATGGTCGGAATGCTTGTGTTCCCCTAAATTCATATGTTCCCTAAGCTAATGGTATTAGGAGGTGGGGCCTATGGGAGGCGATTAGGTCACGGGGGAGGACCCCTCACAAATGGGATTAGTGTTTTATAAAAGAGGCCCTTCCAGCTCATGAATATACAGCAAGAAGGTGCCTTCTATGAGCCAGAAAACAGGAGCTCACCAGACAACGAATCTGCCTTGATCTTGGACTTTTGCGGATTTTGGTTTTTTATAAGCCACCCAGTTTATGGTACTTTGTTAAAGCCACCTGAACAGAACAAGGCAATAATCCTACACATATAAAAAACAAATAGTGGGTCACAGTAGCGAATGGCTCCCCCTCACACTTCCACGCCTGGGCAGGCATACTTCATAGGCCTCCTGCTCCTGGCCATCTGACAGTTTCTGTTCTTTTGTCCCCAGGACCTAAAGGACACTCTGTTTTCCTACAAATAGTCCAGGTAAGAGCTGCAGTTTTCTTCGAGGCCCAGCCTATAGCACAGTTACTGCCTGATACAGGGACCAAATCAGGCTTGATGAGAGAGATCTTTCAGTTTTAGAGCCAACTGATACACGAGGCCTCTGGAAGTAAACTGCAGGGAGTACAGGATCTTTAGGGTGGAAAGTGATCACAGACAAATAGAGGGGAGGTAGGTAGGTAGGTAGGTGTGGCCTTAGCCCATCAGGCTTCTATATGGAAAGTCATATATGACCATAAACTATATTACCGTTCAGTTTCCCACCACACGCCGTACATATATCACTGAAATAGGCTGTCAGGTGAAAATAGTCTTGAACTTTGTCATTCCGGAGAATAGGAGGTTTCATCGCCCTCATCAGTCTTGTTGGGAATAGGTAAGACTGGGGAGAAAAGTGATCAATGACACAAGCCATCTCTCAGAGCATCAGTTTTGAGTTTTTGCACTTTGGGAGGCCAAGGCGGGTGTATCACTTGAGGTCAGAAGTTCGAGACCAGCCTGACCAACATGGTGAAACCTGTCACTGCCAGAAATACAAAAATGAGCAGGGCATGGTGGCGCCTGCCTGTAATCCCAGCTACTGGGGAGACTGAGGTAGGAGAATCTCTTGAACCTGGGAGGCAGAGGTTGCAGTGAGCCGAGATTGCACCACTACACTCCAGCCTGGGTGAGAAAGTGAGACCCTGTCTCAGAAAAAAAATTAAAAAAGAAAAGAAAAGAAAATGTATCCTTTGAGAGACAGTATTGGGAAACACTGAGGACATGGTGTTTGGAGGAAGACTGGCATGAATACACATTTTGACTCTTTATGTGTGTGTTGCTTGTGGAAAGCGATTTGATCCTTCCGAGCCTCAGTTTCCTCATCAGTGAAATGGGAATAATCTATACAATTCCCCACAAGTATACATATGTAACAAACCTGCACGTTATGCACATGTACCCTAGAACTTAAAGTATAATTTAAAAAAAATCTATACAATTCCCAATCTAGAATCTATATATACCTCATATGACTGTTTTAAGAATACAATGAGACAATTATGGCAAGTGCAAATCAAAGTTCCTTGTGTATAATAAATACCCAGCAATGGCAACAGCTTTCTCTTGCCCTTCCTCTCTCCTTTGATTTCAAGATGGGCATATTATACCTTGACAATCCATTTTATGATGCTCCTTCACAAGTGTTGGGAAACTACCACAGCTGTTTTAACTGGCAAGTGCTTGTTTTTTGCCCTTAGTTACTACTGGCTTGTGTGGAGAAGGGGATTGTCATTTGCCAGGTTGAACTATCATCTAGGAACCTCACTCCTCTGTGTAGATTTCCCTTCAGACTGCCGATGAGAATCAGTGCTCTCCATCAATAAAGGAATGGCTCTTCTACAAATAATGCTGAAAGGATTTTCTTAAGAAACTCAATTTGTCTTACGTACTTGAGCTCGATCACTTTGTCGTCACTAACGGTGATGGTATACAGACAGTGCATATCGTTTAGGTAGTCTGTGTACGAATAGGAAGGACTCGTGATGATTCCAGAAGAGAAATTGAACACACCACCACAGGCTGCAACAGAAGACAAGGGAATATAAAGAGAACAATGATTAGTCCCAGCATGGAAAAATGATTTTAAGAGATTCTATACTATTGTACATTTTTCTGTAAGAGAGGTAATAATTATTTTTCTTAAAGTGACTTATATCTCCCTTCATTGTGTTTACACATATTTCTGATTTTTCCACTAGGAAGGAAAATGAAAGACAGCAAGAGGGTGGAAACAGGGAAGAATATTTAAAGGCACTTCTTGGAAAGGAATCAGTCTGAGTCACATTAATGGCCAGAGTGAAAATGATGAGAAGGAACATTTTACCTGTTGGAGTGTCACCATCCCTTCCCTGTATTTCAATGACAGGTTGAGAGAGGGATGACAGCAGTAACAAAGTATGGAAAAGGCAACCAGAATGATGTTCTAAGCATATAGATCTAGGAAAGATTGTGATCTGGAAATCTGAAATTGTAGAGATCCATGTCTCTTCTGTCAGGGATAGAATATTATAAGGTAAAGTACTGGAAATCTTTTTGGAACTTTCCAGTTTAGTTCCTTCTGTGAGCTCAAGTGCATAGCTCTCCAGTCTGGTGTATTTGCAGTCAGTTCTGAGACTGGTAAGGACTAAACTTGCCCCAGTTTGTATTAATATCACTGATCCTCAATCCTCAACAAGCAGGAGGAGGCCAGGCCCATTCCTCTCCAGGATTCCAGCAATTAACAGCTCAGAGCCTTCAGCTAGACCCATTAGTCAATAAAACAACAGACATAAAAATATAATAAAGCCCTCTTATCTACAATATAAAATGATTATTTTTGCTTGGGTTTACATATGAGGATCAGATTGTACCTCCTGATGATCAATCTCACTGCAGTGGAAAGACCTATCTATATATATCTTGTTTTATGATTCTAAAATTATAATGGGGTTAACACATTGTGAAGTATTTCCATGGTTTCTACACTATCAATGGACACGTTCCACTTTACATCCTCAGAAATAAGGAACGAAGTGTGGCTGCCATGTCAGGCTCTTTATTTCTTTACTGCTTTTGCCTCAGCTGAGCCCACCTTGCAGGGAGCAGTCTTCTCTATGTGCCTGTAAGTACTTGCGTGTTTCAACCCCCAGGTCCATCTGTAAGTGAATTACATGTCAGATACGGGTAGCAATCACTCCTTTTCACTTTATACACAATTATGTGGTCTCTGGAAGTTTATCAAGGCCTAAATAACTCCCATCTTTGCACAATATCAGCATTTGAAGTCTTAACATGAACGACACTCTTTAAGTGGGACTCTTATACTAGAATATGTTGAATCTTGAATACTTCCTCATAGGAAAATGAGGGATTAAAGAGAAAAAGAAAATAAAGCAGGAGTTTACCTCTCCAAAGCAGCACTTGTGCCAAAAGAATAAAACAAATCAATCCTTCTCTTTATTCAACAAGACGACGGGAGAGGAAATGTTAATTGCGCGGTTCTATTCTGCTTGAGCCAACAGAGCTACATGGCCATATGTAATCATACTTTACAGACTGTGGGAGTCAGGATGCAGATAGCAGCTAATGTGAGCAAATTATGGAGGCCCTTTTCAGAAGTAAATACATGTTTTTAGTCTTCTCTGTGGATGGGAACGGTAATTTATTCCAAGGGAAACTATTTAGCTTTCTACCTTTAGCAGTGGGTTTGGTGGAGCAAAGATGAAACAGACCCAAGAAAGATGTTACAAGATTTATGTGCCAGTTTGACTGCAGCTGAGATGTCCATTAGATAGTATAAAAATATTGTCAGCAAACTAACCAGGCAGGAGGGGAAAAGACTATTTAAGATCGGGAAATGCAACCTTAGAATGTTCTGGGTAGCAACAAATGCCTCTGTCCAGTCCGTTGCTCCTCTTTTCTCTTTGCCTTTGATACAGAGAAGTTGTAAATTATAGCATAGTTTAATATGTCAATCTTTTCCTTTAGGGCTTGTGCTTTTTGCATAGTGTTTTAAAATATTCTTTCCTATCAGATTGTAAAGACATTCTCTTATATTTCTTCTAAATATATAAAATATTAATTATTGTATTAGCAAAATGACTTGGGGAAATAAAACAGGCATCTGGATAATTTGGACTAACAGGCAATTTTGTATAAGGGATGAAAAACAAAAAAATAGTAGTAGTATTTATTTAACTTAAATTACAAAACAAACGTCAATTCTTCATTTGATTTTCAGAGTAGTTCTAGCCAAAGTTCATAAAAAAGTCCTCTTCTTTTTAAGAAAAAATGTGTATTTTTTTTTTTTTACCATGAACCTCATTGACAATTTTTTTCTCTTAAATTATCTGAATCTTCAAGTTGGTGCTGTATGAATCATTGTGAAAACTCGTTGTATAAATTACTCACAAAAGAAGAAAATTCCAAACTCTGTCATTATGGCTACTCACAGATTATCCTATAGGAAAACTTGAATCCAAAGTCTGTGATTTGCTTGTTGGAGTAGAAGTTAAGCAGAACCGGCCCGGCGATGGTGAGGGGAGCTGGCATCTCATTCCCACACACAGTAGCAAATGGGGTGGATGTGAGGCTGTAACCTCTGATAATGTGCACGCCATCATTGATGCAGCTTCCTGTCACAGCAGAACGAGCTGGACAAGGCATGAAACAACCACATTATGATCAGAACCAACACAAACAATTAATGCCGTAAACGTAAAAACAAAAATGTGATGATGATTCATGCAATTGCTATAAAAATTAAAATGAGAAACAAGAGATATTTAACTTAGTTTCCTGTTGAAACGATGTTTACTCTAACTACGAAACAAGCACAGGTATGAGAAAACAGGTAGAACTTCACAATAGACACATTCCACTTTGAAACAATTCAGAATTTTCTGTCTTTAGATACGGTTCCTTTAATTCAGTGACTGTAAACTGGGGACCGTGTTGCCTCCCTAAGAACACCTGGCACTATCTGAAGGCATTTTTGCTGTCACACTGTAGATTGGAGGAGAGACCAGGGATGCTCCTGAAGATGCTGCTATACACGGGGCAGCCCCTACACCCGGGACCCTCTGGGACCTACAAAAAACTACCTAGCCCAACATGTCAACAGCGCTGCTACTGAGGAAACTTGCTCCAAGCTTATGTCCAGATAAGGGACTCCTACCATGGAGTTATCATTAGAAACTCCTTACTGTTTATTGAACAACCGTTTTAGATGTTCACACAAACACTATTAGCAAAAGAGTTTAAGGACTATAAAATACATATTATTGTTTTGTTTGCTAATTATAATGCGAATATATGCTCCAGCCTACCATCCACCAAAGAAAAATATAAAAGAAAATAAACAAGAAATTAAAGAGACATTTGTCCACTACAACATATCCAGTGATTTTTGTAGGTGAACACATACTGTTAAAATATTAACTGGATCATACCTAATTTGTATTAATATGAAATGACACCCATATTGTAGCCTAATTTGTATCAATATGAAATTACATCCATCATGCATTTGTTTGTGATTAAATATTCTTCTAAAACATTATATTAGGGCCAGGCATGGTGGCTCACACCTGTAATCCCAGCACTTTGGGAGGCCGAGGCAGGCGGATCACCTGAGGTCAGGAATTCGAGGCCAGCCTGGGCAACATGGCAAAACCCTGTCTCTACTAAAAATACAAAAGTTAGTCAGCTGTGGTGGTGCACGCCTGTAGTCCCAGCTACTCAGGAGGCTGAGGGCAGGAGAAACACTTGAACTTGGGAGGCAGAGGTTACAGTGAGCTGAGATCGCGTCACTTAACTCCAGCCTGGGTGACAGAGCAAGACTCCATCTCAAATAAAATAAAATAAAACATTATATTATTATGAAAAGAATGGAAAAAACTGCAATAACTTTTGTGCCAACATATTAATGCCTATATCAAATTCCAACATATAGATGTGCCATCCCACGTTCCATCAATCCCCTATTGCTTGAAATTCTATATTCTCCACATTTCTGTAAATAAAGATATAGTTGAAAAAAACATTCCTGTACATAAATATTTGAGGAAGTCTTTCATTATTTCATCAGAATAAGTTTTTAGAAGTTAGATAGTGGCACTAAGGTAAGATTCTTTTTCAGGTTATCGAATGATCCCTACATTGGTGTTGCTGGCTTACTCTCCCACAGCATTTTTGGCATCTGACATTCTTCCCAATTCTACATTTTCATTGCCCATAGGAAAATGTTATGCCCATTATCAATCACTCCAGTATCATCCTTCCTGTATATGGTCTCCCACCCTAGGCAATTATTAAACTACTTTCTGCCTCTATGGATTTGTCTATTCTGGACATTTCACATGAATAAAATCATGCAATATGTGACCTGTTGCGGCTGGCTTCTTTTACTCAATGTAATGTTTTTGAGGTCCATCCATGTTGTAGCATGTGTCAGTACGTCATTCTTCTTTATGGCTGAATATATTCCTTTTTATAGCGATACCACATTTTGTTTATCTATTCATCAGTTGACAGACATTTGGTTTGTTTCCACCTTTTGGCTATGATGGATAATGCTGCTATGAACATTCATGTGTGAGATTTTGTGTGGGCACGTGGTGTTTTCAGTTCTTTTGGGTATATAACTGGGAGTGAAATTATTAGCCCCCAAATTAGGTATGTATTTAATTTTATAAGAAACTGCCAAACTATATCTCATAGTAGTTACATCAGTATACATTCTCGCCAGGGATGTGTAGGACTTCCAGTGCTCTGCAGGGATGCCAACATTTGACATTGTCAGTCTTTTTAATTTTAGCCATTCTGGTGCACGTGAAACGAAACTTCACTGTGATATTTAATTTTAATTGCTCTGATGATTAACGATGTGAAATATTTTCCCATTTTCATTTACAAACCACAAGAACAAAATAATTTTATTTCACGGAGATGCTAACTTGAACATATGTCTAATGATCCACATCACCCCAACACAGAAAATTTACCTACTTACAAATTCCCCATTGGGAATGACCAAAACTACATTATTTTATGTAAACACATACTATGGCACAGTGGACTCTGAAATCAGACATCCTGTTTGCTGTTTGCTATTAGAATACTCTTCCTATAAGAGCATGCTGACAAAATCATTATGAACACTTACTTTATAATTTCAAGTCCCCTGGCCATAGACCTTGGTTCAAAGGTGGACGTGTGGCCTAATCCAATTCAACAAAGGTGAATTTCGACAGCCTTGTTTGACATTTGGAATTTGGAATACAGGCAGTAGTATGCTGGTAAATATAACAACCAACTCTCCAAGAGATCTGTGGCATTTGCCAATTTCCATCATATAAACACTCCCATGATAGCCAATTTCAAGCTATTAACAACAAGTCATTAAACGCAGAATAGGAATAGATGAGCAAAATTGACTCTTGCAAGGTGGTGCACGCCAACTCTAGCATACCACGGGATAGAAGCCATCTCTCTTTCTGATGTGGGTGAGGAGTACCCACTGTGAGAGCAGCAACCCTACAGCAATGAGAGGAGCCAGCCTCAGGGTGAGGCTCACACTGAAGCAGCACAAAGTAAAAACAGAAACAGTCAAATATTTGATGACATAATTAAAATGCTGAATTAAGAGATTTGCAGCACACCCAACTTTGAAACCTTCCAGAATTAAAAACCAATGAATTGCTCCTTTGTGTTTAAACCAGGTTGAATCAAGTTTCCTGTTAATTGTGACATAAAACCTCCTAATGGATATGGTAGGTATTTTTGTGATTAGAGTCACTGTTGCTATTGTTTACACAACCCCACCATCCTGACCATGGTTGACTGACTGATTGATAATTCCAGTCAATCAATGGCAAGGCATGGCATGAGACCCAATACAGGCCAATCAGATGTGTTCAAACTGCAACAGAATAAGAGTCTATGGTAGGAGCCAAAGATACTAAACTTAAAAAATGTCTGCAGCCATGTTTCCTGACACATTAAGGAAGCCAGGCTGCCATAACGGAAAAAGAAGTTATTGTCCAGAAAGCAGCAAAAAGAGTGGGGAAGAGAGAGCATGCTGACAGATTCTTGTCCCTGGTTTCCTTTGTTCTAGAAGCCCTTCCTTTGATGAAATGAAAACACCCAGTATCTTTCTTATAAACCCTACTTTGTATCTAAACTAACTTGAAGATAATTTGCCAAAGAATCTTGATAAATACTTTTTAAAAGTATATCTGTGCATTAAAGAGTTACCACACATTCTTAAATCATTTTAAGAATACATTCAGCTCCTTAGCTAAGTTTCTATTCAGTCTGCAGAAATCTTGAGGTATCAATTCAAGATATACATTTTTAAATTAACCTCAAAGAATTCCCTTATTTTGAAAATGTTGGAATAGTAATATTTCTAATTGGGTATAAATCTACAAGTTGAAAGCATGAAAGACTGAATTTCAATGGCCTTTTCATGTAATTAGAAGCAATATGATGTTGGAAAAAGAGGACAATAAAGAAATAAATTAAACTCAGATTCATGGCTTGAATATTGCCAAATTATGTACCTTAGTTATAACCTCAGTATTTGTCTTTAAGACATCAAAAGCTCCACTGGAACTAAAAAAAATTTAAAGTAGATGAGTTTGAGAATAAAACAATTGTGCATTAGTTATAGAAATATCTTTAGCAACAATATATCAAGTTATAAAACCAAAATCACAGAATGTAGGTAAAAACTGCTGATGCTGGATTGAAATCTTGGTCCCACATTTGATCAAATAGGCTGCTATGCATGTGTTCTTTAAGTATTAAAGAGTTAGTTGTTCAGTTGTTGGGCTAATGATATAGTTGATCACAGTGGCAGTTGTCTTAGAAAACAGTGAAAAGGCTGTGAAACATAAAGTAAAGTGTCACTTATACTTGATTATGTTGACAAATAGTTGATTAAAGGAACTAGTTGAAATATAGAAAGTTCATTCATGAAATGGCAGTTACATAATCAAACTCGAGATTATGTCAACGAGTTTATCAACGAGATATAATTAAAACTCATTAACATTTGGAATTTGGAATACAGGCAGTAGTATGCTGGTAAATATAACAACCAACTCTCCAAGAGATTTGTGGCATTTGCCAATTTCCATCATATAAACACTCCCATGATAGTTGAGTTTATGACCAAAGTTGAGTTTATGACCAAGAGGCGGCATTCCATCAGACATATGCGAACTTGTGAGGAAGAGAAGCACCCTGAAATTGAACAACACTTTCTCCGTGGACTAGAGTCCACGTCATGGGACCAGGAGCTCCAGTAATTCTTAACTCTATCTTCAACAAGTGACTTGATAGACATTTACTACTGAAATCTCTAAGCTGTAAAACGATTCCCTATAATTTGTTTTATGACTATTTTCCATCCTTCCTAAAAACTTTAAAATATATTCATTGTTTGAAATGAGCAAGGCTCTATGCCATGTAGTAAAATTTAATTTTTTGTTCTATTTTGCTGGGATTTATTATTGAGCAACGTCTAATTCCAAACTTCATCATAGTTCTAAGAACTATGAAAGAATTGAAGGAAAACTAAGGATGAGTAATTCCACAAATAGAATAAATTTGCTGGATTTAGAGTCGGACCACAATTTTTCTCCAAAGTCGGGGAAGGGGGTGGGCAGAGATACCAAAGAAGACTAGAGATGAGGGAAAGCCCTTTGTTTGGAATATTTTCATGTTGTAGATAACATCAAGTATTTTCAGAAAATAGAAATGGGTTCTAGGGGCCAGGTACAGTGGCTCACGCCTGTAATCCCAACACTTTGGGAGGCTGAGGCAGGCAGATTACTTGAGGTCAGGAGTTTGAGACCAGCCTCAATTAGCCTAAAATACAACAATTAGCCGGGCATAGTGGCTGGTGCCTATAATCTCAGCTACTCAGGAGGCTGAGCCATGAGACTTGCTTGAACCCAGGAAGTGGAGGTTGCAGTGAGCCAAGATTGTATCACTGTAGTCCAGCCTGGGCAATAGAGCAAGCCTCTGGGAAGGAAGGAAGGAAGGAAGGAAGGAAGGAAGGAAGGAAGGAAAGGGAGGGAGGGAGGGAGGGAGGGAGGAAGGAAGGGAAGGAGGGAAAGAAACGGGTTCTAGGCAGAGGCACATGAATTCCCGGGCAGCAGTGACTGAGATCTGTCATCTGTCTTGTTAACTTTACCCTGAGTAGCTGGCAGACTGGTCTCCTCTACGGAGGCATGATTCAGAGGAGGGGGAAGCAGGTACTAGCATACAGCTAAGTTCCATTGTGCACAAAGGTCAAACAAATTAAAGCAAATTCGAGCGTAACACAGGCAAACAAGGGATTTCACAGAAACGACACCATCCGCTCTAGTGCTCTGCCAATTGAATAAAATATCAATAGGAAACATTTCAAAAGGACCATCGCCCAATTTTTTCTAAAATAATGTGAAATGCGACCACATTCTGAATTCTTTAGAAACAACTGAGAAAGCAAAGAGAAGAAACAGTAGTTGAGCAATACTAGTTTTCAAAACATTTTAAAGAAAACTGGCAAAACTCATTTATTGTGCTTCTTGATGGGGAAAAAAGTCAAAAAGAAAAATCTAAAACTATTTTTTTTAACTTTTTTTCTTTAAGCTTTCCATTAGGTATAACCCATAAATTGGGACTTAAGTTAACCAAAGAGAATTTAGGCAAATATTAGGTGTGAATCTGGGCACACTCATCTTGGGGCTTTGAAGCCATCTCTAGAGGACAATGAGCAAAGGCATTTGTCCCTTTGGTGCTTCCATCTCACGTGCTAAGTTCTGCTGCACCCTCCAATACTTGTCAAGAATTACTTGATCTGAGAAAAACTGAGTTTACAGTTTACTGCATGTAGAATTTTTAAATTGAGAATTTCTAAATTCCTCATTATCACCAAGGTGAATTAATGTTACTATCTATTTTTTTTTTTTTTTTTTTTTTGACACGGAGTCTCGCTCTGTCCCCCCGGCTGGAGTGCAGTGGTGCAATCTTGGCTCACCGCAAGCTCCACCTCCTGGGTTCACACCATTCTCCTGCCTCAGCCTTCCGAGTAGCTGGGACTACAGGCGCCCACCACCACGCCCGGCAAATTTTTTGTATTTTGTTTAGTAGAGACAGGGTTTCACTGTGCTAGCCAAGATGGTCTCCATCTCCTGACCTCATGAGCCGCCCACCTTGGCCTCCCAAAGTGCTGGGATTACAGGCGTGAGCCACTGTGCCTGGCCTACTATCTAATTTTAATGAAAGAATGATCAGGTTTAGAAGGCACTGGCTTGCTTCAGTTTGCCTCATGAAGTGCTTTATCTGCGAAGAAAACTGGATCTATAATTTTTTTTTTTTTTTTTTTTTTTTTTTTAGCAGATTGAGGGCATCTAGTTGGCTAAATGAATAATGAGAACATAAAAGTTTATTTTTGGACTGTTTAATATTTGGGAAAATAAAATAAGCATTTATTTAATAATACCAGACTCCAAAATAAGGACAAACATCAATACTCCGTAGTTCATGGAATGTCTAGTATTGGAAATGTAATGAGAAAGAGAAATTTAGACCAACACTAAACTTGGAGCAACTTACTTTGTGGTAAGCGGAAAGTAGGTCACTGAGCCTTTGTAACCTAAGAGTAGCGTGTGGTTCAACAATCTGTATTTTTCCCTTCATAATAAAACCTTCCCTAAGCAGTTGTCAATGTTTAGTAGATGCCGTACAGGGACAAGTGTGTTTCCTCACAGTATTTTGTAGCCTGGGATATCACATCTTTTCCTTGCCAATTCCACCTTTTGTGCTACTGGTCCACCAAGATGACAGATCTAGAACCTTCATCACCACCTAAGTCAACACTGGCTCTGCTGGGATCCTGGGCTCGGAAATGCTTAGCCATTTGAACAGAGTCTCTCAGAAACAGTTCCAAGCGCCTATAGCAGCTAGAAAGGCCAAGGCTCCTTCGATAAAGCTATGACCTTCCCTGAGAGCAATTCTCAGTTTCATCACAATATATTGCACATGAATCCCTCAGGCTCACTTTAGAAGGGCTGGGGAAAGGTTACTTTTACTGTAGCTAGCAAATCTCTAGCTTGGTGATGGTATTCATTAAATGTCAGCATTGGTATGGTTAAGGATAAGAACCTAATTATAAAATAAATTTGATTAATGCCACCCTTTTGGGGAATCATCGTAATTCGATGAATCTATAGCCAGAAATTACTCAGGCAGCAGTATGAAAATGCTGAACACTTAAACACTGGAAATGTCACAAGGCATTGTCGTAAGGATATCATCTTAGAAAAGAATCAGTCTTCAACTGGGTGAGGATTGGCAAATCCACTAGTGGAAGCAGAAATCAATCTAACATTATCTGATTTTCAGAACTACTATTATACATATATACATATATACATATACATATATATATTAGACACACACACATATATATAGCAAAGTGTTCTATATATATAAGTAAGTATCAGAAATGAAGCTGAAGTAATTTGCACAAAGCCACTTGAATAGCAGTAAGTGGCTGACTTGTCATTAAGATCCATCCTAAATGCTGTGCTCACTTTCCCTGTACTACAGTGAAATATTCCAGGGTTGCTCCCCTTTATCTCACCTGATCAACTGAGCTCAGGGAGCTGCCTCAGGTCACTATAGAGTCTCTTATAATAATACATATATCACTGGTATCAGCAGTGCTTTCTGTGGTTTTATAGTATAATTACTAGAGTCTCCTTTCTTAGTCTGAATGATATGGTCTTGTGAGATGCACTGTTTATTTAACTTAATGAGCACAAACACAAAATCCAAGCCACATGTTGTTCCCCTGCTATTAAAATAATTGTCCTCAATTATAAAAATAACATAAAAGCTATAAAGAATAAGCATCTCGAATAAATCTGTCACACAGTGGTGACAACTCTCGATGTACTGGTTTAATAGCCTTATAGATTTTATTCACACACATGTTATTTTAAAAAGAAAAGTGGATCATCCTATACAAACTATTTTACCCTCCCTCAAGCCTTCATATATCATGGGCATCTTTTTATGGTACTGGGATTTTGTGCTAGCAAATGCTGAAAAGATGCCATTTTACTTTATATTCTGTTTTTACAGTGACATACATTGATTTATACTTGGCATTGTTTTAAGCAAACACATGTGCCAAAAATTACAACTGCAGAGATATAGGAAAAGGCAGTGAGGTCATAGGAAAAAGGATTAAGTGAGAAAGGTTTTGTTAAATTTATCCATTTATGAGTTCTGACATGCCATTTTTATAAACCATAGATTTTCCAGATGTTGAATGCTATAGAACATTTTGCAAAGTGTAACTTTTCACTGCCATGAGAGACTGGCCCAAGAATAAGAAATTTCGAATATACCGAGGTAGCTTGACAAATTTGCAGATAAATTGTGGTTTAGAAATAGAAAGTTAGGCCGGGCGCGGTGGCTCACGCCTGTAATCCCAGCACTTTGGGAGGCCGAGGCGGGTGGATCATCTGAAGTCAGAAGTTCGAGACCAGCCTGACCAACATGGTGAAACCCTGTCTCTACTAAAAATACACAAAATTAGCTGGGTGTGGTCATAGGCACCTGTAATCCCAGCTACTTGGGAGGCTGAGGCAGGAGAATTGCTTGGACCTGGGAGGTGGAGGTTGCTGTGAGCCGAGATCATGCCACTGCACTCCAGCCTGGGTGACAGAGCGAGACTCCATCTCAAAAAAAAAAAAAAAAAAAAAGAAAGAAATAGAAAGTTGATATGTAAAAAAAAATTAATATGGTTATGAGTGGTTGAAATTACCCGTCTATTTGAAGGGATTTCCTTTCCACTGTGTCAAAGCCTCCATTAAACACCAAGTTGTGTCTATTGTCAGTCAAAGCCCAGCCCAAATCAGCATCTCCACTGTTCCCTCTGCCAACAGCCCATTCCCTAGAACGGGAGAATGAACACAGAGGGGTGCTAGTGGTCGGGAGCTCAGGCACTGAGGAGTGAGGACTGAGAAGATGAAGACGACCGAGATGAAGCAGAAGGAAGAACACCCCATGGTAATATTTAATAAAAGCAGGGCACATATATTAATTATTTTTTTGAGACAGAGTTTTGCTCTTGTTGCCCAGGCTGGAGTGCAATGGCACGATCTTGGCTCACCGCAACCTCTGCCTCCTGGGTTCAAGCAATTCTCCTGCCTCAGCCTCCTGAGTAGCTGGGATTACAGGCATGTGCCACCACGCCCGGCTAATTTTATATTTTTAATAGAGACAGGTTTTCTCCACATTGGTCAGGCTGGTCTTGAACTCCTGACCTCAGGTGATCCGTCCACCTCAGCCTCCCAAAGTGCTGGGATTACAGACGTGAGCCACCGCACCCAGCCTATATTAATTTTATTAATTCACTCATTCATTCAATATTTATTGAACACCTATGTTGACTCAACAAGACAGTTTCTCTCACTGGTTTGGTTAATAGTGTGTGCATGAATGTGGGTGCGTGTGTGCACATGTATGTGTATAAACTTTAAACGCAAATGAATAAATTAAAAGCTATGTTAACATGAAACGTTTCAGACTTATTTTCTTTAAGCAATTTATGCAATACTTGTGTTCCTAAAGTTCTTTCATTATATATTTTTTTACTTCTGGATGGAATACGTAGAATAATACTTGTGTTTTTAAAATTGGATGAAATTTTAATCACGTTTACATTAAATCTACTCTGTAACATATTTTCAATACTTTCTTTAAATGGTGAGTTTTAGACTTCTGCCTCTACTTACTCCTCACTCATTTTTGAAGAATCAGTTAGAGTTTACTTAAGAATAAACTTATCTTCCATGGCTATTATCAAAAGACAAGAGATAAGCTTTGGCAAGGATGTGGAGAAAAGGGAACTTTTCCTTATACACTCTTGATAGGAATGTAAATTAGTGCAGCCATTATGGAAAAATGCATGGCAGTTTCCCAAAACATTAAAAATAGAACTACCATATGATCTGGCAAGTTCACTTCTGGGCATAGATCCAAAATTTCCTTTATCAGTGTGTCAAAGAGATTATCTGTACTGTCGTGTTCATTGCAGCATGATTCATAATGGCCAAGACATGGAATCGACCTGAGTGTCCATCAGTGAATTAATGGATAAAGAAAATGTGGTAGATATGCACAATGGAATACTCTTTGGCCTTAAAAAAGAAAGAAATCTTGTCATTTGTGACAACATGGATGAACCTGGGGGACATTGTGCTAAGTGAAACAAGCTACACACAGAAAGGCAAATATTACATGATCTCACTAGCATGAGGAATCTAAAAACGTGGAACTCATAGAAGCAGAGGGTAGAATGGTGGTTACCAGAGGTTGGGAAGGTATGTGGGAGTGGAGATTTAGGATATGCTGGTCACAAGATACAAAATTTCAGCCAGGAGGAATAAGTTCAGGAGATCTACTGTACAACATGGTGCTGATAGCTAATAACAAGGTTGAATACCTGAAATACTTAAGTACTTGCCGAATACTTAAAAACTGCTAAAAGAGATTTTAAATGCTCTCACCACAAAAAGTGGTAAATGAGTGAGTAGACATGCTCATTAACTGGATTTAGCCACTCCACAACATGTACATATGTCAAAACATGTTGTATGCCATAAATATAAAATTTTTGTTCGTCAATTAAACATAATTTTTTTAAAAGAATAAACTTACCTTCTAAGTGGAAAGACACAAAAGTCAAGAGGACCACTGACGGAGGATTAGCCTCGATGACATAGATGCAATTCATGTTGTTGTCATATTGTTTTGGGTAATTTGGAGAAATGATGTAACCTGAAGGGCCAGTGAAATTACTTCCGCATCCTATGTGGGAACAAAACATCATCATCAGACCATTTTTTTTTTCATGTATCTATTTTGTCAGTGAAGGAAAGATGCATGTTCCTAAATTCTCTAGAGACATCGTTCCCTGAGATTTTCCAAAAGGAAGAAGCAAGAATGAAGAGAATAAAGCTCTGATTTAAAAACACACACATGTGCATAATAAGAATATTATATATTTTTAGAAAATGCTGCAGAGTTTTATGGGCTGAGTCTTAGAAATAGTACCACAAATCTACTGCAACTGCCTTAATATCAAGGTATTAAGAAAGGATAAATGAGCAAAGATCGAATATGGTTCATGTAGATAAAGAAATAAAACTGATAAAAAATGATTTGCACTTGATTAGTACTTTACACAATTAATGTTTTTAAAATGTCTTATTATTAGAAAACTGCTCTTTTCATTACCATTGTAATCTAGCCAAAACAATGGTTGCTTTTTAAAACTAGCTGGATTTATTAATCTCAACTCTTATCAAATTCTTACATGCATCCCTGGTTTTCGAAACAAAAAGAAATATCTTTTCAGCACTAAAATGATTTGTTTTCATATAACCATTGACTAGTTAATCCACTTCACTCTCTGATCTACCAAGCATGAAAATATCTGTATTCTTTTAAATTGACATTAAAACACACACAAGTACACACATGTACACTTACACAGTGGACCACCTGCAGACCTAAGATTTAGTCTGGGGTTGTCTTTCAGTACTTCCTTTCCAGCACTCTCTGATTCAGTCTGAAACACCTGTCTATTGTATTATTTCCTCTAATTCCTTTCCTCAAACTTTTCCCCAACAGTGGTTTGCTACGAGTCAGCTACACTTGATTTAACTCAGCCAACAGACACACACCCTTGCTTCTCTGATTTGAAAACTGCTACATTTCCCACAAATCTAATAGTGTACAGTAGCTAGAAAAGTAGATCCATCCTTCCCAACCAAAATTAGGAAGGAACAGTCCCAAAGAAACTGGCTCCCAAAGTTGACTGAGCATGAAAACCCTCTGGATGACAGTTAAAACATGCAAGACCGGCCGGGAACGGTGGCTCACGCCAGCACTTTGGGAGGCCGAGGAGGGCAGTTCACGAGGTCAAGAAATTGAGACCATCCTGGCCAACATGGTGAAACCCCGTTTCTACTAAAAATACAAAAAAAAAAAAAAAATTAGCTGGGCATGGTGGTGCGAGCCTGTAGTCCCAGCTATTCGGGAGGCTAAGGCAGGAGAGTTGCTTGAACCCAGGAGGTAGAGGTTGCGGTGAGCCGAGATTGCACCACTGCACTGCAGCCTCGTGACAGAGGAGACTCCGTCACAAAAAAAAAAAAAAAAAAAAAGGCAAACAAAAAAACCCATGCAAGACATTGCTTATGGAAATTCTGAATTCAGACAGGCCTGGGGTGAGGCTCAGGAATCTGCATGTGTTTCAAGCCCCCCAGGGGATTTTGCAGTCAAGGTGTCACAGGCCAGCCACATTTGGTTGTTTGCTAACTAACTAGCCACCTGTGCTTCTGCCCAGTATCAGCCCACTCTGGGTGCCAGGCTTATTTCTAGACCTTGGCTAGTGCCTCTCATGGCTTTTATATCACTTCTCAATTCGGTTCTGTTCTCACTGATATTTGGAAGAGAAGTGTCTTCTCAGGATTCAGTGACTCATCCTCCCCGTAGACCCCCATGTTCGTCCCCTAGACCCCCAGGTTTAGCCAACCCTGCCGACCTGCGACAACCACACCCCCTCAAAGCCCTCTGGGTTTGGTTCTTAGGGTTACTTACGGCTAACAAAGGACGCAGAGAAGCCCTGAGCTGGCGTCTCCTGAGACTGGAAGACGGCAGTGAATGTGTTACTCGGTGTGATGATGGGACCCGGAGCCACGTTCCCACAGCCGGTGGCTAGCAGGGCTTTGTCGACCTCCTCAGGGCCTGCCCACACCTAGCAGGGACGTACACAGAACTTTAATGCTCGAGGGTTTCCCGTCAATATTTTAATGCACTTAGGTTTCAAAATAATGGCACTCACACGTATACAGAACTAAGCATAACAGTAAACAAAACACGGACAAATCTGCAGTATTTTCTTTTGAGAATAATTTTTTTTAAGTTGCTTTTAAAATAGCATGTCCCGTTCTTGACTTCTCTAAGGCGATGGCGTTCCTTTTTGCATAGCTGGGTGGTGATTTTTTAAAAATCCAGCTTCCTGGATCACTGTTTGGTTTCCTCCTAACTTCTAGTTGCCCTGACCTAGCCGAGCTTCCCGGGTGCTGAGGGAGATGGAGCAGCCGGGTGGAACTCAGTGCTGCTCCTGGGAAGATAGCAAATTGTAGTCGCAGCTGGACAACGCCACCAAGCAAGAGGCACATTGTGGTGCATGAAGAAAGTGGGCATGAATTCCAAGTACACGTATAATCAGCATGAACTGGAATAAATCAGAGCACTTCTTGGCTGTGTGGAATTGTAAGGTCCATTTCGATGAAAGGCTGACATCCAGTCAGTGTGTGCTATTCACCAAAGATTGGGTTGGCAACTCCCAAGTAGACCTGGGCTGTCACTTAATTGGTCTGTCCGCCTCGAATGACCGAATGTGTATACTCATGCAAAAAACCAGTTGCTGGGAAATACATGGTGAGCACCAAAATTCCAAATCAAACCAATTCCTATCAGTCCAGGGAAAAACAGAGACATTAACCACAGAACCATAAATTTACATGCAAAATTCCAGCTATAAACAAGGCATTACGGTGAAGCTGTTGAGCATATCCAATTGGTGGCTTTACCTAACTGGGGGAGGTGAGCCTGCCCCGAGGGAACCCCGATGTCAGGAAGGGCCACGGCTAGTTCAGAGAACAGAGAGAAAACCAAGGGGGAAGCGGTGAGGAAGGCTGCAGAGGGGGCTGCAGGGCACGTTAGAGACTCGGGCCACTGTTCTGAATACAGCAAGGAGCCACCAGGAAGCGTGGTTTTTTGAAAACATTACAATTCGGAAAACAGGAGTCAGAAAGGATGCCGGAAAACAATCAGGTAGGTTTTGCCCTAGTTCAGGTGGACGGTCATGGTATCTACAATATTGAGTCACATGAATATACATAACTTGGGGGAAAGAAACATTAAACATATTAACCAGAGAAGCTCGTCCTAGTTCAGAGGTCTCAACTAGGAGCAATTTTGGGACCTCTGGCAAGGTTTGGAGGCATTTTTCTATGGTGTGGTGGGTAGAATCTAGTGGGCGGAGCCAGGACTATCGCTAAGCATCCTATAGTGCACAGGACAACCTCTCTCCCAACAGAGAATTATCTCAATCAAGGATGTAATTGAATGTGTATTAATCTTACTTGATTATTCAACATTTTCTTCGATTGGAATGATACAGAATTACTCATTCCAAATACATCTTTTTTCAAGGATATGCCTCACCCAGAGCTATTGCTTTATTAAACATCAAGTCATTCAAAACATTTCTACTGGGAAATCAGTCCATAGGAAGAGATGTGAAATAGCACTGATTCATAGCATTGGTTTAATAATTCTCAGCTCCTTAAAGCCATACCATTTCAATTGATTTTTAAGCACTGGGTATCCAGCTGTTAGTCATCCTACTGAAGACAAATTATATTAGCCATTTATTAGATAAAGGAGGTGCCTGGCGCTGGACCTACTGAGAACAAAAGTGCAGATATTCTGCCAAATGCCTAAGATCAATAAAAATGTCAGGAAAAAAATGCACATCCTCAATTTTACTTAATGACCTCTAATTAGATTTCCCCCTAATCAACTATCCAAGGAAACAGTATATGGCAGTTTTTTATCCACATTTCATAAAATTATAAACATAATTTTTAAGAGATAATCTGTATGTATATATATATATATTTTATATATATATATATATATATATTTTTTTTTTTTTTTCCTCACTCAGGCTGAAGTGCAGTGGCACGATCACAGCTCACTGCAGCCTCGACCTTCTGGGCTCAGGTGATCTTCCCACCTCAGCCTCTCAAGTAACTGGGACTACAGGTGCATGCAACCATGCCTGGCTAGTTTTTTAATTTTTTTGTAGAGATGGGGTTGTACCATGTTGCCCAGGCTGGTCTCAAACTCCTGGACTCAAGTGATCTGCCTGCCTTGGTCTCCCAAAGTGCTGGGGTTACAGGCATAAGCCACCATGCCTGGGCCATATACTATATTTTTACAAACATTACTAAACAGGCAAAGTAAGAAGGGCTGAAACTTAATAAAGAACCTCAAGTTCTTTAATGAAGGAATCCAAGAATGCTTAAGTGCGTATACTTTTCTGAAGTCATTAATTATAGATCTGACATCTCTACCTTTTGGCCCAGGAACGTAAGTTTAATAATAATGATGATAATGTTGACAATGATGGTAAAGAGTTATTCAACATTCATTTCTGCCTTGCCTATCAAGAACTCATTTCACTGGCCATATGACAGAGGACTCATCAAAACTATATTGAACCTACAAAATGTTACTTAATTGTCATCACGTCAAAAACTTCCTGATTTTTCTTAGTGTTCTATACAATTCAGTCAGGTTGTAGGTTATATTTTATCATTCAAGTATTTTTTAAACAAATGTTTACTGACATAATTGCAGATTCACATACATTTGTAAGATATAATACACAGAAATTCCTTGCACACATTTCTGAGCTCCCCAAACACTGACATCTTGCAAAACTGTAGTATACTATCACAACTAGGTTACTGGCATTGATAAAACTCACCAATCTTACTCAATTTCCTAGTTTTACTTGAACTCGTGTGTGTGTGTGTGTGTGTGTGTGTGTGTGTGTGTGTGTATTAAGTTATATACAAGTTGCACACAACTGCATTCAAGATACTGAAATTCCAACACCACAAGAACCCTTAAGTTGCTCTTGTTATTTATAACCACACACAATTTACTCCTACATTTTCTTCCCTCTAACCTCTGCCTCTGTGTTTTCCATTTCTAAAATACTATCATTTCAAAATATTATATAAACGGAACAGCAGAGCATGTAACCTTTGGAGATTGCCTTTTTTCACTTTCCATAATCCCCTGGTGATTTGTCCAAATTGTTAATCTATGAATAGTTTGTTTTTATTCAGGAATTACATTCCATGGTAAGCAAGTACCATAATTTGTTTAACCATTCACCTGTTGAAAGCCTTAGTGCTGGTTTCAACTATTACAAATAAAGGTGCTATTTATATAGACTCATACACAAGTTTTTGTGTAAACATAGTTTTCATTTCTCTGGGATAAATGCCCAGAGTGCAATTGGTAAACATTATGCAATTGGTAAATATTGATCTTCCAATAGGTGTGTAGTGATAGCTCAATGTGGTTTTAATTCATACTTCTCCAGAAGTTAATGATGTTGAATATCTTTTCTGGTATTTATCATCTGTATAATCTCTTTGGTGGAATATCTGTCCATGTCTTTTGCCCATATTCTAATAGGATTGTTTGTATTTTACTCTTGAGTTTGAGAGTTCTTTATATATTCTACATAGTAGTACATTGCCTATGTGAAGAAAATGAACAGACCGGCTACAGACTGGATGAAAATATTTCACATGGCATAATTTAAATGAGGTAAAATTCATCATTTTCTTTTCTCTTACGAATCATTCTTTTGCTGTTTCATCTAAGACCTCTTTACCTATCTCCAGGTCCTGAAGACATCTACTATTTTTTTTCTCTGAAACTTTTATATTTTACTTTTCAGTCTATCATCTATTTTGAGTGAGGTTTTCTACAAAATGTGAGGTTTAGGTTGAGATTCATATTTTTTGCCTGTGGATGTTCAATTGCTGTAGTACCATTTGTTGAAAAGACTATTCTCCCTACATTGGAATGTTTTTGCACCTGTCAAAAATCAGTTGAGCATGTTTGTGTGAGTGTATTTCTAGGTTCTCTATTTTCATCTGGGTTTTCAGCCAATACCATATTGTCTTGATTACTGTAACTAAGATAAGTAAGCCTAGGTAAATAGTAAGGTAGAGTTCTTCCTCCCATTTTATTCTTCTTTTCCACGATTCTTTTAGCCATTGAAGGGTCTGTGCCTTCCATATAAGTTGTGGAAAAAGTTGTCTATGTCTACAAAAGACTTTGGAGAAATTTTGATAGGAATTGCATTAAACCTATCCATCATTTTGAGGAGAAGGGACGTCTTTACTATGTTGAGTCTTCCAATTCATAACTATAATTGTCTCTTTCATTTAGGTCTATGCCAGCATTTCATTATTTTTAGCACCCAGATCCTGCACACATTTGTTTAGGGCTTACTTGGCAATGAGACCATTTCTACATCTACACTGATCCACCTGACCCTTACCAGGCATTCCCATGGGAAAGAATGGACGATTAAGGGAGACAGAGCTTTCTCCTGTTTGGCCTCTTATACCACAGCAGAAAATGATGAAAGACATGACTGTTACTTACATTTTGGCCTGTTGTTTTAATTAGCTACTCCAGCACTTGGCAGTTCACTTCTCTCCAGCTCAGCTCAGTGCTTAACAAGATATTCTTTCTGTTACTGTTTTTTTTTTTTTTAGTTCAGTTTTAATATAGTCAAAGAACACACTCTGTATTTCAATTCCTTGACTTGGTTGAGGTTTTTTGATGTCTCAGGATATGATCTACCTTGGAATGTTACAAGAGTTCCTAAAAATTGTGTATTCTGATGTTGCTGTGTGGTGTATTTTATACACACACACACACACATACACACATATGTCAATCAGATCCTATTGATTGATGGTTTTGTAGAGTTCTTCTATATCCTTGTCAATTATTTGTCTAGTCGTTTATCAGTTACTCAGAGGAGAGTGTTGAAGTCCTCAGCTATAACTGAAGATTTGTCTACTTCCCTTCTTAGCTCTATCGGTTATTGCTTTATGTATTTTGTGCCTCTGTTGTTTGGTGCATACACATTTAGGATCATTATGTCTTCCTGGTGGATTGATCCTTTTATCATTATGTAAGATTCCTCTTTTTCTGTTGTAATTTTCTATACTCTAAAGTCTACTTCATCAGATATAAATATATCCACTCCTGCTTTTTTTGGTTAACCTTTGCATGGCATCCTTTTCCATCCTTTTACTTTTCATGTACCTATGTGGTTGAATTTGAAATCAGTTTATTATCACTTAGGTCATGTTTTGGATTGGTAACCTGTATTGTGATTGGTCTAACTAAACTATTTACAATTAAAATGCTGATATATATATATATATATATATATATATATATATATATATATATAAATTCTATGTCTACATTTTATTATATGTTTTTTATTTACTTTATCTGCTTTTTGGTCCTCTATTTCTCTTTTCTTGACTTCTTGGGGATTCCATTTTGATTGATATTAGCATTTTTCTGTACAACTCTTCATACGGTTTTGGTAGTGGTTGTTCTGGGTGTGACAATATGCCTACGTGATTATAGTAATCTACCAGCATCCACCTCTGACCACTTGTGGAAATGTGATTTCCATTTAGATCCCCTTTCAACTTTTCCATATCATTATATTGAGTATCAGAGGGCATTATAATTTCTTGTTTTATTAAATATGATTCACAAGCTTTATGAGGAAAAGGATATTCTATTGTATGTATACATATTTTTCTTTTTCCACATTCCTTTTTGTTTTCTCATGCTCCAAGATTCTTTAATAATTTCATTTTTGTTTGAAGAAATTCTGTTTGCCCATCTTTAATGGCAGGTCTCCTAGTAATAATTTTGTTTAGTTGTCCTTCATATGAGAAGCTTTTATTTCCTCTTTACTCCTGAAAGATAGTTTTCCAGATATAAAATGTATGGTTGACAATTTCTTTGTTTCAGCACTTGAAGAATATAGTGTCAATTCCTCATGGCCTCCATGGTTTCAGATGAGAAATCTGCTTTTATTCTAACTGGTCTTCCTCTCTAGGTAATGTTCCAGTTCTCTCTGACTGCTTTCAAGACTTTTTGTTTACCTTCAGTGTCCAGCAGTTTAATTAAGATAGGTCTGAACTTAAATTCCTTTGTGTTTATCTTGGTTTAGCTTCACTCAGCTTCTTGAACCTATAGGTGTGTTTCTTTTGCCAAATTTGGGAAAGTTTACAGCCACTAGTTCTTTGACTGTTCTTTCAGCTACACTCTCTCCTCTCCCTTCGAGAGAATGTTGAATCTTTTGTTATTGTCCATGAGTCCCTAAGTCTGCGTTGATCTAGTTTGTTTGTTTTTTCAGTCTATTTTCTCTTTGTTGTGCAGATTGGGTGAATTATATTGTTCTATCCTCAGGTTCACTGATTCTATTCTCTGTCATCTCCATGCTACTCTTGAGCCTATTCAGCATATTCTTTATGTATGTTATTGTATTTTTCAGTTCTATAATTGCTATTTGGTTCTTTATTGCAACCACTATTTCTTTGCTGATATTTTCTATTTGTTTCAAAAGAACTTGTCAGTGATTGTTGAAGCATGTTTATGGAAGCTACTTCAACATCCTTGTCATATATTTCAACATCTGATTTATCTCACTGTTGACATCACTTGATTCTTTTCTCTTTCAAGTTGTGATGTTCTTGATTCCTGATACAATGTATTCTTTCTGATTGTATCCTGGACATGTTATTTATTATGTTAGGAGACTTTAGGTCCTATTCAAATCTTTTATTTTAGCAGGGTGTCACCCTGTTTATGTTTACCACGTGGCCTTACATATTCTGTGGTGGAATTTTGGTCTGCTTGGTTTACATGGTGCTACTAGGGCTCTCACTAGCTTTTGCTGGTGCTACCTGAGGGGCTCTGTGTGTTTCTCAGTTGGAGGCAAAGGGTATAGTAATTTTCCCCTACTAATGCCCCCTGGGTACCTCAATGTCTCTGGGTGGAAGAGAAGCATGTCTGGCCTGTGGGGACAAAGAGGCTTCCCAGACTGGGCCCCTTTCTGTGACTGCAGCCCCACCTGCCCTGGTGTCTCTGGGTGGGTGAAGAGAATCTCAGGTTTACAGGTGTTAAGTGGCTTTCTGCAGGGGCTGCTTGCTGAAGCTGGGTCCCTTTACTGGTTCCTCCCACCCACACAGATGCTTGGCAGAAACAAGCATCTTAGGCCCGTTAGGAGAAGACAAGTGATTCCCATATGGCAACTTATTTTTGGCAGTGTTCCTAATCCATCCCACTCGCCAGCAGCACTGGGCTTGCCCGATGTTGTCAGAGGGACCCCCATTCCATCCAGAGGACGAATGAGCCTAGGTCATCTTCCATATTCCAGTTTTACAACTGGAGAACTTGAAAGTTTTACTTAAGTCTGAATACTTGATATTGATTCATTTCATGAGAAGAGAGTTCATTTAGTTCATGGAAAAAGCAATTAAGAAAAGTATATATTAAATGTATTTTATTATATACATATGTTATATACATATGAGATTTCCATTTAAACAGTAAGCATGGGTCAATGAGATATACATCATCATTTGAGAGCTGATATGAAGTAATAACACTGACAATAAAAGCCACTTTGACTCATTAAGTGATTTTATATTCCAAGTACTTAGCACTACTTATGTTATTACATCGTACTACCTCCAATGCTTAAAATAGCCCTACTAAAGAAGGAATCATGCTCTTCATTTTACAGTTGAATAACTTAAAGGCCAATTGTTTAAGTAGCTCAGAGAAGAACATGCAGGTGGTAGGTATGAGAGACATGAATGGAGGGGCACAGCCTTTTAGAGATATAACTTGGAAGATGCAAAATAGAACAAATGAAAAGAATTTCTAAGACAGTCATCATAGTCACAAGTCAGTGGAAAGCGACAAGCCACTGCCACACGAGCAGTATTTATAACTTTAGATTTCGAAAGAGCCTTGCTCTCCTGATGCCCCATTCCCATCATTTTTACACGGGTTTCTGATGGTTTTTTCAGCCTGTGGGCTCTTAAGGCCCAAGGTGAAGGCTGGCATTAGCTGCTTCTTCAACATTTCATAATTTTTGTGGCATGCTTTAAATTTTGCCTGTGGCAGTACCCTACGTTATAAAGGGCATTTTCCCTTTAGGATCTATTGGAAAATAAGAAAGAAAAGAAACGTTAACTCCTAACAGTTGACGTTTCTCACTTTCTCATTTTTCATCCAAGGAATCCAGGCAGCAAAATGTTCTTACTTTGAGAGACAATGAATCATTTCTAGCTTAAACACTAATGTTCACCAAACCAACTTGGCTCCAATTAAATGAACAAGTGTACTAACCTTCACGAAGCTATTCTGACATTGTCCATCACTGCTGGGGATTAGGAAGTTGTTGTCAAAGCTGAGCTCCAAGTGTTTACTTTTGTGAGTAATGACCGTCCAGGAACATCTGCTGTTTTCAGGAAAATTCTGAGGCCAGTGAGGGGATCTGATTGTACCATTATCGGAATGAAATATTCCACCACAACCTGAAATATTGCCATGTTAAAAGCCATCAATCTGCAAGGAATGTAATTTTGGAAACTCAAGACTTCTACAGAAGGAACATTTCTAAATGTGAGATTTCAGTTCATCATTTTTTACAAGTGATCATCTTCCAGTCAGGTGCACAGCAAGCTCTCTCCATAAATGGAAAGGTGAGTTAAATTGAGAGAAAATTTCAGTTGTTACAGTTGTGTTACAATGATATTAAACTCAACCGAGAACACTAATCCTTGCCATAAAGAGGATACATTTCCATCCTGTCTTCAAACAAGAGCTGTATTTTTATTCTCTTTGAGGCTATGCAGTATATGTAACCTGGCAATGCAGTTTTGTATTTTATTACCATTAACACATGAGAATATTACCCTACAGTCCATTTGCAACTTTACTCTAACTCTAACTAGAGAAAGTGATTTTGAATTGGGGAAAATTATTTTATTAACCAATCTGGCTCATTCATATTGAAACTGACTGATGGATCAAAATTAATTATGTGGATTCAAATGAAGAAAAATCTAGAATTTTCATACTTTTAACACATGTACTTAAGAGATGGCAAAGAAAAATATGAACTCAAAACAAAATGAAGTTAAAGAGGTATTCTCTGAATCTTTTGCTGTGAAACCCTTGGAAATCAGGGATTCACCTAAAACTCCCTTCTGACTTCAGCAACAGCCAGTGGTTGTTAATGAGGGAAAGTCTGACTCAGTCTACAAAGAGCTTCATAATAACTGTGACTCTATCAGAAAGAATTGTCTTGTGTGATATTCAAGATTTCCGGGAACCCGTAATAAAGTATCTGATACAAGTCCTTGTATTTTCTAAGAATTTTCACAATGTTTATACTTTCTATGCACAAAAACTATTCTTCTAGAATGAAATCTGTCATATTTTGACTCAGTACCCATTCACTATAGAATTTGTTCTAAATTACGAATCTCATCTTGTCACCTTGCTTTTCAAAACTCTTCAATAGTTTCCCATTGTTCAAGGGATAACATATAAACCAAGGCTCTTTATGTTGTGGACTTATTTTCCGGCCCTCAGCTCACCACCACTCAGCGTTCTGCTTCTAGGCTCCAGATAATATCAAGCACTTGGGATTCCAACTCATCTTTCTATTACTTGAGATTCGCGGTTGTGCCATACCCTTTTGCCGACGAAGGCAGCATCAGGAAGTGTTGAGATCAAAGTTTCTGGACTCAACTGCCTTTATTCAAATCCTGACTACCAATTATCAGCTATGTATCTGGGGAAATGATGAACCCATGCTTCCTCAGTCTCTGCCTATGCAAAATAGAGACGCCAGGTATTGACATTGTGTTATCCCACCAGGGTTGCTACATGATATGACATGTGCAAATATTTAGAATTAAGTCTGATGTAAAGTAGGTACAAAATGTACATGAGTTCATAATACACATCACTAAAAAAAAATCAAATGCAGCAAATGTTTCTTTTACCTAAAGTTTGTGTGTTCCACGTAGCATAAAATCCACCACCTTGCAATGAATGGTCTGAGTTAAAAGTCACGACCAGCTGATTGGAACCTGACTGTATTGTCCTAGGGTTTGAATTTCCACAGTATTGTCCTATGATGGGTGATTCAGGGGACCCACCATTCCTCACAGTGACGGAGTCCCAAGCACAAGTGGTATGGGGTTCAATATCAAAGTCACTAAATGTGAGCTGCAGGAGAAAAAAGAAATGAGCTTTCAGTGAGCTTTTATCAACCTTGATGTAGATAAGGCCCTTACAAATCCTTTTATTTTCTTTTAATTTTTATAATTTTGTATTTTTGTCTCTTATTTAATTCTCCCTTCCCCTCTACTCATTTTCCTTATTGAAGGTTCTCTCGGAAAACTTGAGAAAAGACATTTCCCTAGTTTGGGATGGCAACTCATATTAAGAAAATGAATACACTTCTCTCTAAGATGTAGAATTATCTTCTATGTATATCTTTCCCTATGCTTAAAAAAGAGATTTCACTCTTCATTAATTATAGATGCCAACGTAGGTGCTCTAGTGAGAGAATGTTAGGGAAAAACAGTGATCTCATTGTAGAATCAAAGCCTTCTCTAATCACTTGCTTACTAAAAGAGCTCCATTTCCATGCACGACAGGCTATTGTGGTTCTATGGTCTCAGAAGCATTTCACCCAGTCATTAGCACTCACAGTGATGGTGTGCCCCTGTGGGGCCTCCAACAGCCAAGAACAGTGGGTCAGGCTGTCATAAGCATTTGGATAGTTGGGGCTTGTGATCACTCCACTCTCGCCTATCTGTATTCCGCCACAATCTGAAATGAGATTCGTAACCCTCTCAATCACACAGAAGTAAAAACAAGAACCTGTAAAGCCAAAGTAAGTGGTAATCATAGCCATCAGATATTGTGATTAGAAACATAATCAGGCCAGGCATGGTGGCTCATGCCTATAATACCAGCACTTTGGGAGGCTGAAGTGGGCAAATCACCTGAGGTCAGGAGCTCAAGACCAGCCTGGCCAACATGGTGAAACCCCATCTCAACTAAAAATACAAAAATTAGCTGGGCATGGTGGCATCTGCCTGTAGTCCCAGGTATTCAGGAGGCTGAGGCAGGAGAATCGCTTAAACCAGAAGGTGGAGGCTGTAGTGAGCCGAGATCATGCCATTGCACTCCCGTCAGGGCGACAGAACAAGACTCGATCTCAAAAGAAAGAAACCATACACATACACACACACGCACACACACACACACACACACACACACCACACACGTATATATATTTTGTATATTTTTTGTATATGTATATTTTATGTATATATATGTGTGTATATATGTATAAAATAAATGAAATTAAATAGAAGAAAAGTAAATTTGGGTAGAAGTTTAGGAATAACAAAATTCCATACAGTATTAGCATAAAAAATTGAAAATTGAAAAACAAATACATTTCTGAAGCATAATATGGTCTGACGTTCAATAAAAATAATACCGCTTACTGAAACCTGACTCTTTTCTTTGAATGTGATGAAGGCAAGTCAACCGGCAAGATGGTTGAGTGAATAGATAATCAATTTCACTCCTTCTTTCAACCAGCCATTTGGTTATAACACAAAGGAATGTTAGATAAAACCATAACTAAAACACATTTTGATTCATAGCCAACTCAATGGAAAGAAAAGCAGCTCTCCAAAATCTGGCAGCAGTAAGTGTACTCCAAGTGAGAGGAGTGAAACTCAAAGAGTGACAGTCTGAGAGGCTAAAGAAAGCATGCGTGGGTCCCAGGGTTGGGCTCTGAGGTTTTGGTGACCAGGTAGGAGGAGAAGATACGGCTCTGGGTCTCCACAGAAGGAAGGACTGGAATTGAGACTTTTACATGAAGTTGGGAATCTAAACAAACTGGCATACTTGCGAAAAGGGACTAGAAAACTTCCCATAGCCAAAGGAAGCAGTCAGGAGTAGGGCTGGGTTTTCCAGCACAAACTGTGAATTTCACATATGCAAATCTGACACAAAACACTAGCAAATAATATCCATTGTATGTATAAAACACACATCATGACGAAATAGGATTTATCCCAAAAATGCAAGGATGGTTTACCAAGAGAAAGAAATCTTTCATATAATTTGTCATATTAACTTATGAAAGGAGAAGAAGTTGAAACATCTCAATGGATGCAGAAAATTATCTGACAAAATCTTACGCCCATTTACATTTAAAAAAAGCTTTTTCACACTAAAGATGGAAGGGATTTTCTTTAACAAAAGATACTTATTGGAAACTTAAGAGCAACCAATATATTGAATAATAAAATGTCATAGTCACATCCAGGTCAGAAACAAGATGCTCTATCATTCCTTCTGTTCAATATTCTGATGGTGGCCCTAGCTAGCAAAATGATGTAAGAAAATGAAATGAAGTATTACGGCTGAAAGCAAAAAGAACTAATATTTGCAGAAGACATGATTGTTTACACAGAAAGATAAAAGAGAATCTATAGACAACATATTAAAACTAATAAGAGGACAGCCAGATCTTTGGACTAAAGATACATGTATGCAAATTATAACATTTCTAGATATCAGCCACAACCAATTAAAAAATGTAATGTAGAAAATCTCATTGAAAATATTTAAAAAACTAATAGCTATGTAGAAATGTCTAATAAAATATATAAGAAATCTTTATAAAAATCATTAATCTTTATAAATAATTTTATCAAGATCTTAATTATAACTCTTACCTGTAAAGGAATACTTCGCATGGAATCCAATGTGTTCTACACGTTCATTGGTGACAAAGTGTATCCATACCTGAGAATAAGGTATAACCAGTGGCAATGTAGGCTTTGAAGGACCACAAAGTCTCCACATCAGGGGCCCATCAGCATCACCTGAACAAAATAATATACCAAGTTTCATTATTGATATAGTTTTTGAGAAATACATTCAATGAATTTGGTGAGAACAAATTTCAAGATGTTAATTGACACACATTTAAATTCTGATTTAGTAGCAGACATTGCACAATGTTTCTCTGTCTTTGTCAACCGCCAAAGAAAGTCCCTCCAACAGGGTAAAACAAACACAAAAAATCAAAGCAATTTTGAAATGAACCTCTCTCTATTGTGGATACCATTGTGTTCCAATTTGTGTTTTCATAGTTATTTTGGCATATCTAAACAGAGATACAATGAATTAAAATAGCACTTTTGGACACACCTTTCGTAGGGTGTAAGAAATATAATACCAACAGTGATCAAATATATCCTCAAGATAAAGTGATCATTGCCTAAAATTGGAAAGATTTCTTCACTGTATTCAATCAACTAAAAAGGACACAATATTTGGCACTCAGGCCAAGAGCTGTCAGATCTGAGCCTGATATTTTTTATGAAGATTACTTTTCAAGGGTTTGATGAACATGTATAGAGCATCAGCAGGGCTCTCATTTATCTGCTTTCTTTTTATTCTGTCAGATAAACATCACTGACCTTCTAAATCAATGATATATAGTATTTTAACTGAGCAAACTAGTTTAACTAAACCTGAGCAAATAAAGAGAAGACAGCGTTTAGCTGACTGAAATTTGAGATACAGCTGTTCTGCTTAAGACTACAAGCCCGTAGTTTTGAACCAGGTAGAGGGGGTGAGGGTTTATCAGAATTTCATGGAGAACATCCTCAAACCACAACTTCTCTTTCCCTCATAAGCCTTTTTAGGCTCCTCAGCCTCAGAGAGGTGGGAGGACCGGCTGAGGCCCTTGGTCTGTGGGCATAGGCTCTATCGAATTCTCCTTCTTGAAAATCCTGTCGCTCAGGTTCTCAGATGTGACTAACATTGACCTCTCAGTTTCTCAAGGACTTCTCCACCAACTAACTGATGAGCTTCTGCTGCTTTCAACCTCCTTTTCTTAAAATTTGGGATAACACAGAACTCAGCAAAACTTTGACAGTATGGATGATTACATACTATTTACAATATTATTGTCTTCCTCTATCTACTTGTTTATTTACTGAGAAAAACGTGTCAGCATAATCATGGAAGCAACCTAATGAATAATCTATACCTTGACTATAGGGAAGAAAGAAAATTGATTCATCCTCCTTGAATATAGAGGTTTAAAAATTCTTCAGAGAATTATGGTTTATTGAGTACACCGCAATCCTTTTCTATCACGAAAACCAAGACAAATGACTGCTTTGGGGTTATTTCCCCAAATAGCTTCCATGTGTTTCTCCATCTGGTATATTGCAAAACTTCTTTTAACTCCTAAGGCCTCAGGAGAATTTCACAGCCCCTTCATAAATCCTGGAAGTTCAGGAAACTGCCAACACATGCTGAGCATGCTAAGTCCCAGTCTCCTTGGAAAGTAGTCTTGATAGTAGTGGACTTTCTCTTCAGCAAGAGTCACATGCCAGGAAACGAAGTGACTGTAACACAGGGTCTAGTTGTACAGTGATCCGTGTCACTCACTGTTCCTGGGGTTCGTTTTCCTCAGCTGGGCACACACAGAATTATGGCTTTGAACAGAGTTCTTTTGGATTGTGTGTACCTATGTTAGAGCCATTTGATTCCCTTCATTGTTAGTGGTCTCCAAGCATAAGAAGAATATTGTAGGCCAGGCATAGTGGCTCATGCCTGTAACCCCAGCACTTTGGGAGGCCAAAGAGGAGGATCACTTGAGGCCAGGAGTTTGAGACCAGCCTGGACAACATAGGGAGACCCCATGTCTAAACAAAAAATTTTTTAAATTAGTTGTATGTGGTGATGTACACATGTAGTCCAAGCCACTTGGGAGACTGAGGCAGGAGGATCACCTGAGCCTGCAAGGTTGAGGCTGCAGTGAGTTATGATCACACCACTGCACTCCAGTCTGGGCAAGAGAGCCAGCTCCTGTCTGAAAACAACAGCAGCAGCAGCAACAACAACAAAAAGATAAAAAGAATATTGTAGATAAACAGGAGAATGTGTTCTTAAATAGAACTCACCCACTCGAAACTCAAGGACATCAAATTGACAGTCTTGGTGACTTTCTAGGTAAAAATCTTCAAAATGAATGGAAATGGATGAATTTTCCTGATTTGGATTGCTGAGAGTCCATTCGCAGTTCAGGTTTCTTGAGTAATTCCTGACTCCATCATAGCCAGGAGAAGTAAAGTTTCCTTCAGGAATATTTTGAAGAGACCCACCACACACTAAGAAAACAGAAGGCAACAGAGAAAGTAGTAGTAAGATTCAGGCCACAACAGAAGAGATAAACAATACAGGAACAGTAACTAAAACATCAACACTACTGCTTTGATTTGTTTTTCTAGATGCAGTCAGGGTTATGGGTAAAAGGCATGCAAATTATGGAAGTTTCTGCAAGTTTATAAAGGAAAGATGTGCAAAAGTCAACAACTTCTCTATTTTCCTGTTGCTACAGATTAAGTGGTTGGGGTTTGGCTCTGTCAAATAGGTTCAAATATTGAGGCCGACTGTTCATTAATATTTAATTTAGAGGAATACATAAATATAATGGTGGCAGGTCCTAATGGCTTGATTAGCAATTCTCCACTTGATCTAATAAATTAACTTAAATCCAACAGATAATAGGACATTGAATTGCCAATGAATTTGCCCCCTTTTAATAAAGGAACAGATGCTTCTTGTACCAATGAAATAACAGCGTTTTTCTTTTAATATTCACTCCCCCTTCCACATTTTAAAACCTTTAAAAACACCAATCCAGGAAATAGGAGGATATTTATAATTAGAGGCCATATCTTGCTTAATTTTGGAATATTCTATATCATATCAAACCTCCCATTTATTTTCACTGGAAATATGTGTGTGGATAGATGACTAGAAACAATACAGCCTGTTCTGTCCCCAGCAAAATTAATTCCTCTCTGAGACTAAGTTACCCACTAGGAGGTAGATGGTTTCTTTCAGCACAAAAGAATTGACCAGGGACTATGGAACAGGTCATCAACTCTCATGGTAACATGACCTGAAACTGTGCTAGAAGCTCATCCAACAGCACTAAAAATTTTAAATTCACCATAGCAGTTTCTTTCTGAAATCAGAAAGCTTTTTTCTGTCTGCAGTGCGTTTTTGATCTGCTTATGTGTGTTTGTCTTATGTCAAAGATTCCAAGTATCACTAGAGGGAAAATGGATGGTTTTGCTGCCATTGACAGTAGCTGGGGGCATCTGCAGTACACCTGATTAAAATGAGGTGCATTTCTATTCACAATAGCAAAGACTTGGAACCAACCCAAATGTCCATCAATGATAGACTGGATTAAGAAAATGTGGCACATATACACCATGGAATATTATGCAGCCATAAAAAAGGATGAGTTCATGTCCTTTGTAGGGACATGGATAAAGTTGGAAACCATCATTCTCAGCAAACTATCGCAAGGACAGAAAACCAAACACTGCATGTTCTCACTCATAGGTGGGAATTGAACAATGAGAACACTGGGACACAGGGCGAGGAACATCACACACTGGGGCCTGTCGTGTGGTGGGGGGAGGGGGGAGGGATAGCATTAGGAGATATACCTAATGTAAATGATGAGTTAACGGGTGCAGTACACCATCATGGCACATGTACACATATGTAACAAACCTGCACATTGTGCACATGTACCCTACAACCTAAAGTATAATTTAAAAAAATAAAAAATAAGATGAGGTGCCTTTACAACATCCTACATTACCTGCATCTTCACTGGAGGTATAGGAAGCAGTAAAGCCGCCATATGGCCTGGATCCATCCGTGAAAAAAATGACTGTCATTGTGTTTCCTGAAGATTTAATCTCATTGCTTACATTCACACTACTACACAGTTTCTCTAGCTGCGGTGAGTTACTTCTAATGCCATTGAATACCTGTTGGAAAAAGAATTTAACCTTTAGGCACACAATCAATCTTATTGCATATTTCCTAGAAGATGATACTCCCAGCCCAGACCCACTTCCTTCTATGGGAACCCTGCCCCAAAATGAATAACCTAACAATTCAGGTTTCTATCCCAGTGCCACAAGCCTCTATGTTACCCTGAGCACATTTTGGGACCACAGGGTGATTTCACTAGAATGAAAGTATTGCAGTAATGCCTTCCTGCCATGTGGTGATAGATTAAAAGCTGCTACACACTTTGCAAGTGGAAACCGTGCTCTCAGTGTAAAGGAGATGAGCCATCGTGCTTACAATGTGGTCTGCAGAGCTCACTGATGGGCAGTTTTTCTTAACAATGCATCAGGACCTTTGTTATTTGGAAGCGAAGCTGATGATTTCATGTATATAATAAAGCAGACATTTTTATTTATTTACTTTAATTTTTATTTATTTATTTTTTGAGATAGAGTTTTTCTCTTGTTGCCCAGGCTGGAGTGCAATGGTGTGATCTTGGCTCACTGTATCCTCCACTTCCCAGGTTCAAGCAGTTCTCCTGCCTCAGCCCCCCAAGCAGCTGAGATTACTGGCATGCGCCACCACGCCCAGCTAATTTTGTATTTTTAGTAGAGACAGGGTTTCACCATGTTGGTCAGGATGGTCTTGAACTCTTGACTTCAGGTGATCCACCTGCCTTGGCCTCCCAAAGTGCTGGGATTACAGGTGTGAGCCACAGCACCTAGCAAGCAGATATTTTTAAATACCTTGAAAAGTAACATGAAAAATCAATCTCCATATGCAATTAAACATAGTTCTTTCCTCGTTAGTTGTGGATTCAAAGCTTCAATTTCTTTACTTATTTGAATTTCTAAGAATGGATTATTGACTCTAAAATAGTAAATAATAACTGTATTCATTCACATAGTTACAATAATTGGCAAACTATTCTTCCAATGCTTTACAAAATCAAATGAATTTGCATGCCTGGTTTTCACAGTTCAAAAAAAATCTAGATGAAATAACTGAAAAATAATTCATTGATTGAGTGATTGACATTCCCATTTTTAAAAGGATTTGAATGACTCAAGATTAGAAATAATGACTCAGACTATGGCACTAACAATTATGCAGAAGGAGAATGTACTCCACAACAAAAGATCTCTTTAAATTTACTATAATTAATCAAATTTATCTCTCTGGGGGCTTCTGGTCTAAAGTGTCTTCCGGCTCACTGGACCAGAAGAAGTTTGCTATCATTTACTGAGCAGACAAAAATGTCAGTCTTTGCTTATCATCCACTCAGCCTGTCTTATCCAATCAACACAACACCCTCCCAGGCAGATAACAGTATCCCTGTTTTCCAGATTAAGATACTAGAATTCAGAAAGATGATGTAATTTGCTGAAGTTCAAATAACTAGTAATAATAGAACTGGGATTCAAACCATCCCTCTGATTCCAAATGATGAAGTAATGCATAAAGAAACAGATGAGGACTAATATTTCTATAATGCTGAAAACAGGAATGGACACCACATTGCTGGAATCAAAAGGGATTAGAACCAACTATAAGGTTAATGGGACATGTTGGAAACTGTGATCAATGGCTCTTATCCTGCCTCTGAGTCTGCCTTTGGCATAGAATCACAATGACTGAACATGTTACAGTCATCCATTTATCACATGGACTTCTGCTGTTAGAAGAAACCAGAATGCAATTCCCATCATTGTCCTCTAATCCCTTTTGTACTCAGAAACTACAACTCTCATAGTACAAATGGATAGGAAGCAGGCACGTGAGATTTAGGATTTGCTATGAGCAGGGACAAAATCAGACACAGGTGGCATAGCTTTTCGTTTTCTCTATCTGTACAGAGAGTCAGATGGGCAGGTGGGTTTAGAGAAATTTTAGGCTCAGTTCAGCTGGATATGGTATTAGCCAGGAAGCAAAGAAATGAAAGTTAAAGCTGCCTCCTCTGCACCAGCAGATCTTCTTTCTTCTTCACTCTTTTCTTTTTATCTTTCTTCTTCTCCTTTTTTTCTCTTTCTCCCTCTCCTTCTCATTCTCCTCCTCCTTCTCCTTCTCCTCTTTTCTCCTTCTCCTTCTTCTGGTTCTTTTTTCTCCTTCCCCTTCTCCCTCTTCTCCTTCTCTCTCTCCTTCTCCCTCTTCTTCCTCTCCCTCTTCTCCTCCTCCTTCTCCTCCTCCCTCTCCTTCTTCTTCTTCCTCTTTCATCTTTCTTCTTCCTCTTTTGGGCAAGTTCTCAATCAAATAGAGTGGGGGCAAAGGCCAACCCACATGTCTTTGTTTGGAGCAGAGTAAAGAGGAACCAAAATAAACATTGAACATATAAAAATGTATTTCATAAAAGGAATGTGGACATTATACTAAAGATTCAGAAAAAAAATTAATTCTGAAAGTGATTCCTCGCTGGAGTTTTAACCTCCCCAAGAGCAAAGACCTGTGGATATGACATTTGCAGGTTTGTGGTTTTCCCTAATTAAAGAGTCAGGGTCCCCTCATGCATACAGAGATGCCAGTCATCCTTTTGGTAATTCATTCTTAAATATGAATGAATAGCCAAGGATCAGCAGACATTTAGGGAAGTGACTAATGTAAAAGGCAGAGACCAGAACATGAAGAAAACTGACCCCAAATAAGCAACACAAAACTTCAAAATTACTATTAATATATACATATATATATTAATATATCAAACATATAAAATATTTAAATATATACTTTTCAAAGATTGATGGTAAAATAAAGATAATTTCAGGTATACCATTTCTCAAAAAATTTATTGCCCTTGCCCATTTCCTTGGGGAGCTACAAGAGGGTATGCCTCACCAAAAGAGGAAATTAACCAAGAAAGGGACATGCATAGCATCACAAAGCCAGCTTTCTAGCCCAGGAGAAGAATGAAGGAGCTTGCACATGTAATGGCAAAGGGAAATTCTGAAATGACAGCTAGCATCAGGCTTGCAACTGATGGACAAAGGCTCAAGGAAGTATATTACTGAGGAAAAGAAATGGAACTGATATGTTTTACTACAGAAGGTAAAGATGCACACTTGGGGTGGAAAGGGTGTGGAAGAATTGGTGATCAGTGCATAAAACCCAAGAAAATGTAAAGAGGACACGATTATTATTCCTTAGGAAAACAAAAGCAAATGTTGCCATAGTACACTACTTGGCTCAGTTGTGAATGGTGTTTACATAATCATGGTAATATCAACTGAATGACAATTTAGGCAAAAGCTGTGACATACGTATTTTGGGAGACAATTGGGAAAGCATGTAAACTGTGCATACCCCATGTGTGTTTGTGGTGGCAGGGGGGTAATTTTCATCTTCCAGAGTAGGATGTGGATAGATAATGTCCAAAAAATGCAAGGAGTAGTAGAATAGGAATATTATTTAGAAATAATAACATAAAACCGACCAGCAGTAGCTGCAAGAGTTATAAGTTGATAATTAAGGGATAGGGAGATGACAAGTAAGATCTGCTTTGGAATTGTGGTTGTGGCTATAACTTTTATCTTTATTTGAGCTCTAAAACTATGACTGTTCATATTCTCTTTCCTAAGGATATTCAAATACTCGTAAAATTCTTGATAATCATTATATTCAGTATGATTTAAACTATGAAAATAATTTCAAAGGTAAAAAAAACTGTTAGCATATACATCAAAATTTTAGTAATAGATGAGTAGAATTAAAAATACCTTTATATTTTTTATTTTCTGAACTCTCCAAATATTGCTCAATAAGCGTCCATTATATTTATAACCAGAAAAATGGACTAAAATCAGAATTCAAGTGGATTTATATCACATGATTACAAGTACATAAAGTATGCTTTGCCAAGAAGAGATGAGAAAATGAATCAAAATATGGTATAGTGGGAGTGGTTATTATTTTTTCTACTTCATCTTTGTTTATATATACTCAATCAATAATAGGAAAAAAAGTTTCTTATAATAAACAATCCTAGTCCAAAATTTCCTGGCTCTCAAATAAAAGAAAACCCACTTGGTTTCTTATTTTCAAGATTTGAAAGACAACAGTTCAGTCCTTCAGATATTAGAACTTGGAAATAAAATTTGAAGGTTGAATGAGACCATTTTACGGCAATACAAAGTGGTCATAAGATACAAAGATATTTCATATTTTTGAAATTCACTACCCAACAGGAGACAATTAAACTGACAACAAAAGTGGCTTGTTACTGAAGGTATAATGATAGTACCTCTAATACCCATTCATTCAACAATTATTTATCTCTATTATGTACAGGCACTGGGGATTCAGTGAATCCCCAGCAGTGAATGAAACTATGGCTTGACCTCAAGCCATATTCTCAAGCCATGGCTAGAATGCTTACATTCAAGTGGGGCAAGCAGATAATAAACTGATGAACAAATCAAAATAAGGTATGGCAGCAGGTGTGAAGTGCTGTAAAACAACATGGCAGAGAAGGGTCAGGCCAGGGTGAGGTCTATAATATAAGGTACTTAGACCTTATGGATTAAAAGGCATTCGAGCAAAGACCCCAATGAAGTGAGGGTGTGGAGCAGGCCATCTGGGGAGGGGCATTCCAGATGAGGGCAACAGCCAGATGGGGAGCATCTCAGCGCATTCAGGAAACAGAATAGAGGCCAGGTGGCTGGATCCCAGCGAGCAGAGAGGAGTTTGAGATAAGACAAACAGGTAGAAGAGGGAGGGGCAGCAGATAAGTGGCAGCCAGGCGGGCCACAGGTGCAATTTGGGATTTTCTTCTGAGTGAGATGAGAAGCCATTAGAGGATTTTCAAAGGGAGCAACATGATCTGATTGAGGTTTACAACCACCAGAAGCTGCTGTGTTGAGAATGTAGGGAGATGAGAACCGAACAAGGGGGACCAGTTGGAACTTCCTAAAATAATCCAAGTGAACGGCGGGGGTGGTAGTAGTAGATACGATGAGAAGTAGTTCAATTGTGGACAGTTTTATAGATACACCCAATGGGACTTGGTTATAGATGTGAGAGGAAGGATTCCAAAATAGACATGGAGATTTTTGACCTGAGCAACCAGAAGTTTGGAATTATTTACTGAGATAACAAATACTGCAGAAGGGGCAAGTTGGGTGGAGAAATTTACTAATATTAATCCAATCTACCTATCTACACACACGTATGTATGTATAGTACTTCACAGTTAACAATCTATTTGTTATTCACACTCAGGGATTTCATGTGCTTTCTTTTACTGCAGGAAGCAGAGAGTGCTGAGGGCACATCTGAAACCACTGGAGTTTGCCACGTGGAGGTCACGTAGCAGTGCTCTCCCACCAAGAGGCCCTCTGCACCCCTGGAAAGAGCAGTGATTATGCAGGACCACCCATCTGCTCAGAAGTTTCGTGGTGGTTTGTGCTGTGACTCTGGTCCCATTCAGCTATGTGCTGCTGTAGGCTTAGCTTCCCACAGCCTCCCCAGCTTTGCTATTTGTCATGATCATTCACTCTTAAAATTTATTCTATGACCCTGATGCACAGAGTGATAGCTGATAGTCTCTTAAAACAACTTTTACAATTATTTTGACAGGTTACTGTGATTTTGTTCTCTCAACAATACTTAGAATTTATCTGAATTATAGTTGCATAGATGGCAATTTTCCTGACCTAGCTTTCTGACTATGATTTATGGGTCAGTAAACTCTTTAAACGATGGAATATAACATCTCAGGTGGCAGGGAACACTTACTGTCACATGCTCATTGTTGCAGGACGGATGCACGGCCAGCCTCAGGTTGTTAAACGTTAGGGTGATCCGCCTTCCCTCCGGGGCGGTGATTCTCCACTCGCAGATCCGGCCATGAGGATTTGGGTTCGGGTAGTTGGGGGAAGTAAATGTTCCAGTAGAGCCCTGAAGATCCCCACCACACTCTTATGTGGGGGAAAAAAGCCAAGAAAACTTCCAATCAAATCAAAATGTCTTTCATCAGGAAAGCTCTAAAAATTAGCCTTCTAGACAAAATTATTCGCCGTATTTATTTATGTGCATAAGGATTTTAGTGAACATATACATTCACTTTTTATCTCTATTAATATTTAACCCTGCCTTCCATGGATGATAGTCCACAGGCAGCAATTTAATTATCATCATGGCCCAAGAAATGAGAGATCAGTGAATGTAATGAACTTAAGAATCAGGAAAATCGGGCCAGGCGCAGTGGCTCACACTTGTAGCACTTTGGGAGGCTGAGGCAGGCAGATCACAAGGCCAGGAGTTCAAGACCAGCCTGACCAACATGGTGAAACCCCATATCTACTAAAAACACAAAAATTAGCCAGGCATTGTGGTGTGTGCCTGTAATCTCAGCTACTCAGGAGCCTGAGGCAGGAGAATTGCTTGAACCTGGGAGGCAGAGGTTGCAGTGAGCTGATATCATGCCATTGTACTCCAGCCTGGACAACAGAGCGAGACTCTGTCTCAAAAAAAAAAAAAAAAAAAAATCAAGAAAATTGGCCAGGAGTGGTGGCTCACACCTGTAACCCCAGCACTTTGGGAGGTCAAGGCAAGACCTCAGGTTTACAAAAAAAAAAAAAAAGAGGAAAACCAGAAAGTTAATGTTAAGTACCCAATTTTTCTGAACAAGATGTTTATTTCATCTGAGTTTGTCGGGTTTGCAGTAAGACACATTCTGAGTAACTACAGGACTTTCTTAAGGTGGGCATTACAGTATAACTCTCATCCTCTTATTATAACTCTCGTGATACTAGTTATTTTCCCTTATAGCATTGATCACAGCTGTGATTTTTCATTTATCACTGTGACTTTTTGATGGAGGTCCAAGAAAATAGGGGTCATGTTTTGTTTTGTTTTTCAAATATTGTAACAGCGGTGCCTAGCATAGTGTCTGTCCAATGCGGGTGCTCAATGTTGTGTTGAATGAATCAATGCACTCACCTTCCACACTGGATTCAAATCGCAGTCTGAATCCTGAGGCAGTCAGAGAGCCGTCTGTGACAAACTTGACCACAGCAGTATTGCTAGAAGTATCTACGCTGTCAGGAATGCTGTTTCCACAGTATCTGCCCAAGATGTTTCCTGTGAGAGGCAAATAATTAAATATACATGTCCAGGTGATTGATTTCTTTTAACCTCTATTCGAGGTGTCCTGTGTATACAAAGAAAATAATAAAAAACAAGACCCTGTCTATGAAGAAACATTAATTTCTGTCAAGACAAACAGGAAAACATGAATAAAAATGAACATATTCAAATATATGAAGAAGTGAAAAAAATGCAACCAATTAGGGGAAGAATATCTCAGCAAAATGTGGAAGCCTTGCTCATTTGGTTGAAAACATGATCTGAGACAACAGAGTGACAAATATCTGCCTTATGCTACCACTAGGAGACATGCATGGCCCCTTCCCCTTCTCAAGCTATAGAACACCCCTCAAATAACCGCATCATGTGGCAATGGGACGTCTCAGCAGCAAGAGGTGTCTTCCCAATACCGTTGCTCTCCTCAAGTGGCCTCTAGGGGGGGCTATATGACACCTGGGCTCTGGGCATCCATTGTTAATGGTAGAATGGAGGGAGAGAATCACCAGTACTGCCCAAAACTCATTAGTCTGTACTTCTCTGCAGAGTATAGACAGGCTTTTGCCTTTCTTGGAAGTGAAGAAACTTCAGAGGCTGAATAAGTACATGTGAAAATAAACACCCAAAAGAGAGCAGATATATTTCACTAACCAGAAGCATGATTGTCCCAGATCTCCACGAAGTCTTTTTCACAGGCAGAGGAATTCTGAAGGTTAAAATCTTCAAAAGAGATGGTGAGATAGTGTCCGGAGAGCCCCTGGAGATGCCACTCACAGAATAAGTTGTCTCTATATGGAAGTGTTGGATGTCCAATGCTTTCAACAACACCACTTTGCCCTGTTACTCTTCCTCCACACTGAGCTGCAAAAAATAATAAATAAATAAATAAATAAATAAATAAATAAATAAGCAAGCAAGCAAGAGTGATTCTATTACAAATTTTGTTTTCTTCATTTCACCAGCACATTTGAAAACTTTTAGGTGCCAATTGACTCTGAATTGAAGTTTTTAAAATTCTGAAAATGGTTAGTGCTTTCCTCATTATTTGAATTCTACCATTGATGTAAACAGAAATGATAACACAAGTCCAATCCAATAATGGGAAACAGAAGATGACGACTAAATGGAATATTCGTAGTGTCACATTAATTATTTTGGGACACTATGTAAGAGCTATTAGTCACAAGTAAGTTTCATCTCAAGACCAACTGATAGGCTGATCTGGCCTGCCCAGTACCCTGTGTTGATCCTAAAGACTGAACCCATGCTCAGCTGGAAGAGGTACTGTGGAGACACCTGCCATTTCTAGTTTTACTCTCAACTAAACAGTTCACTACAGTAACTGATATCTCAAGGCCTTGAAAATTACTCTTCAATTATGTCTTATTAACTGGGTGTGATAGGTAATTGAATTATATGCAGCTTGACTCAGGATATAACATGATCTATGGTGTAGTTAAACATTGTTACCACTACTCTTTCTGAACTTTCACTGTATTAAATATTTGGTTTGTGTCTAGACCTATTAGATATCAAATTATGTGCTATTGTGACCATATTATAGTGAATCTTAGTGAATCTTCAACAAGCAAAGTTACTGCTCATTTTTTAAATAAGGAAATCAAAATGCGGAATAGGCATATTTGCTTTCTTTTTTTTTCTTTTCTTTTTCTTTTTTTTTTTTTTTTTTTTTTTTTTGAGACAGAGTCTCTCTCTGTCACCCAGCCTAGAGTGCAGTGGTGCCATCTCGGCTCACTGCAACCTCCGCCTCCCGGGTTCAAGCAATTCTCTGCCTCAGCCTCCTGAGTAGTAGGAATTACAGGCACCCACCACCATGCCTGGCTAATTTTTGTATTTTTAGTAGAGATGGGGTTTCACCATGTTGGCCAGGCTGGTCTTGAACTCCTGACCTTGTGATCCACCTGCCTTGGCCTCCCAAAGTGCTGGGATTACAAGCATGAGCCACCATGCCCCACTGACATGTTTGCTTTTTATCCAGTGACTGATTTGATACTAGAGACTCAGAGAAAAAAAAGCTTAATTATTTTATATATGATGAGGAATTCAAAGACACTGTCCTAAATATAGTTATCTGGTTCTTAAATAGTTTTATTACTTAAAGTAATAAACATACTGCAGTTCTTCCTTTTCCTTGGGGGATACATTCCAAGACCCCCAGTGAGTGCCTAAAACCTTGGATAGTACCAAACCCTATACAGACATATAGACTATTTTTTTCTCTATTTATGTACCTATGATAAAGTTTACTGTATAAATTAGACATAATAAGAGATTAACAACAACAATAATAAAATAGAAGAATCATAACAGTATACTGTAAGAAAAGTTATGTAAATGTGGTCTCTCAAAATATCTTGGTGTACCTATTTTGGGGCCTCTGTTTACCAAGGGCATTGAAACCATGGATAAGAGAGAACTACTGTATTTCATAGTAAGCTGAAGAAACAGGAGTTTAACTACATATATTTCTTCACAAATAAGTTAGAGAAAATATTCAAATTACTAAGATTATGTTTTAAAATGAAAATTAAAAGAGAAATTAAAGTTGACTAATGACTGTGGTTTCAAACATTTACACACCTTACTTATTTCTAGCATTAAAATATTTTTAAAATTAGGCAAATAGAAAGACTTATTTTTTAAAAGTCATGGTTTTAAAAAAATGTTTTAACATATTCATTCTATAATAACTCTTTTATTTAATATAAAAATGTTTCCCAGGGTTTTTATAATTTTGTGTTTTACAGTTAAGTCTTTACTCCATCTTGAATTAATTTTTGTATACAGTATATAGAAGGGGTCCAGTTTCAATCTTCTGCATACTGCTGGCCAATTCTCCCAGCATCATTTATTGGATAGGGATCTTTTCCCCACTGCTTGACTTTGTCAGCTTTGTTGAAGATCAGATGCCAGTAGGTGTGAGACCCTATTTCTGAGCTCTCTATTCCATTCTATTGGTCCATGTGTCTATTTTTGTACCAGTACCATGCTGTTTTGGTTACTGTAGCCCTGTAGTATAGTTTCAAGTCAGGTATTGTGATGCCTCTAGCTTTGTTCTTTTTGTTTAGGATTGCCTTGGTTATTTGGGTTCTTTTTGGGGGTCCGTATGAGTTTTAAAAGAGTTTTTTCTAGTTCTGTAAAGAATGACATAATAGTTTGATAGGAATCGCATTGAATCTGTAAATTTTGGGGAGGAGTATGGCCATTTTAATAATATTGATTCTTCCTATCCATGAGCATGGAATGTTTTTTTCATTTGATAGGGTGGAGGATGGGAGAAGGGAGAAGAGCAGAAAAAATAACTATTAGGTTATAGGCTTAGTACCTGGCTGATGAAATAATCTCTACAGCGAACCTCCAAGCATGAATTTACCTATATAACAAACCTGCACATGTACCTCTGAACCTAAAATAAAAGTTTCAAAAAAATTATTACCTATAAAATACTTGGCCTTGAATCCCACATGTGTGGGGCTGTTGTCAGATCGAAATCTCAAATACATAACCTCTCCTGAGGACCACTGACTGCTGGGCAAAGATGTCCCACAAAATTTGGAAAGTATTGGTGCATCTGAATCCACTCCATCCCGCAACTCAAGGTAGTTGGAAGTACAGCTGAAGTGGAAACAAAATTCTGTTAAATTTACATGGTCAAATGCCTTATTTTGATAATGACAATCTCACTTACTTTCTTTGAAGATATTATTAAATCATCGTTTCCTAGCATAAAAGACTATGATAGAATCAGCGTAAGCCATGTCACTTTAAAATGCTGTATGATATTTTTCCTAATAACACATTCTTTTATTAGTAGGTCAAAAGACAGGTTTTACATGTTCTACATTCAAGAATATTCACTTCCCTTCCATATTCTGTATTGGTTTTACAAATATAAATGTTGTTTTCAAATTAGTCCCTATGAATTTCAAAAAACAACAAGTATTTTGTTCCACATAATGATTTGATACATTTCACATGACAAAGATAAATTCTCTAACAGCTCTGTAATTGGACTAATGGAGCATCCCAACTGGAATTTTCTGTGTCCATAAACGTAGATAAGCATGTATCTAACGTTTCTTCAGGAAGTCACATGAGCCAATTAATGCACCATGAGTGGAAGAGTAGTATTAGACCCGGTGCCAGAAATAGCAACACAAGCTCTTATATCCAAGTTTTGCACCACAGCTGCATTCATGCAAATGTACACATGCTTTTGTTCAAGGAAAGATAAAAAATTTTTTTTTTTTTACAATCTATATAGTTTTTCTTTCTCTTCAACATAGTAAGACTTACTCTCTGTTTGGTAATCCTTTCAGAGCTCTTATTAAATAAAGACTGAGAAATTATACTGTGCATGCTTTAGTACTGTTCCAACACTGGTGACCCCTGGTGACACACCACACAAATTCCCATTTGTTAAACAGATGTTTTATCATTTGTGATACCGAATATGAGGCTAGGCAAATAAATATTCATCTATCAGAAACACGATATATTTCCTGTGGGAGGAAGAATGGATAACATCAATCTCAAGTAGCCACCCTCAGTGTCCCTTGCAGGAAGTGTCTAGGGTCACAAGGGACAGTATCCACGTACATAACTTGCTCAGCTGATGGGAGAGTGACTGGCTGACTGTATTTTCAGGCCTAAGCCATTAAGCACTTCCCTTTTCCCCTAGATTTCCTTGCAGTATGTGCTACTGAAAGAAATGGACTGTTTTGAGACATGACAGTTAAAAAATACTAACTTTGGGTAGGAAAAAAGATGAAAATGGAAGTGACATACTTGGGTGTTACTTCAATATCGAATTGATCTTCAAATTGCAGCTGTATGCGTGTTTCCGGTGGAGCCGCTAAGATCCAAATGCAATCAGCGTGCGGGGGATAATTATCAGGGTGGTTGGGGGAGGTCACATACCCAGCAGAATCAGCATCGTGGATGTAGACATTGCCCCCACAGGCTGTCAGCAAACACAATTAAATCAGTCTATGATCTGGTGAAGGGGATGCAAGCAATGGCCACAAATCATCTTTTAAAGTCAACTTCTCTGTATTTTGTCTCTATTTCCCTTCATTTATTATGATCCTCATTTTCTTTTCCAGCAAACAAATTCTCAATTTGCTATCAAGAGAGCTACCAGGTGTGACACTTTTTAATTTGCCAGACCATCTATCTATTCTCATTGGAAATTTAATTCTTTCTTAAAGCCAACCAAATGATTATGGCACAGGGTGCATGGGGCAGAACATCACAGAAGCATGAATAAATATCCACCACTTCGATAAGCATGTAAGTATGCTAGCAGTTACAGCCTCCCACTGAGCATTCAGTACAGAAGAATGATGCAGAGCTATGATCTTGGTATATTTAAAAGACTAAGCAGATATATCTTTGCACAACTCTAGGAGCATTCATTCATTATGTTTCTTCAGGATCTAGATGCATTTGAGAAACAAGATCAATGGCATGAGACAATTTATTAGCCATGTTATGCCAGAGGATAAAGGAGCTTTTTAATATTTCTGTTCTAAAAAACCAAAGCATTATCACAAAATATCTTTCTATTATCAATAAATATTCTTTGGCATTTTCAACAAACAAACCAGATAGGAGTAAAAGTACTTACAATGCCAATGAAACTAACCTGTCCAATCACTTAGCCATACACATACTTGATCTGCTCAACTCTAGCAACATTTATGTCCACTGTCACTCATCCACTTACAGTCACATCCTGAATTCTGTCAATACTTCCAACTCCCCCATCTCTGAAACTCTAAATTGCAAATCCCTTTGATGAGCTCTGACTCCCTTGCTTTCCTTCAAACTTCCCTTGCAAAATACCAACTCTGTGGCTGTGTTCAATTCAAGCCATTCGTTCATGGAAATTGATGCCCCTGCAAATATATGTTCTCCCATCTCAACACCGCCGAGCAATTCACCCATTACTTTTCATATAAACTACAACGGTTGTTTTGAACTTTACTCCCTAAACCCTTGACTTTCCCCATTTCCTCTTAATTCTAAGCACATTACATTAGGCTCCACTTTACAAAGAAAGTAGAAGAAATCAGAGGAGAATCCCTTCCATTTGTTACCCCTAATTTGTTACTATCCTCAATAAATTCATCTGCATCTCTACACTCTATTTTTCCCTCTGTACATTATCTTCCTGTATCTCTGGATCAAGTTCCCATCCTATTGTCACCTCCAGGATCTTGCCCTATTTAATCTCTCTCTCTCTCTGTGTGTCTCTGTGTCTCTCTCTTTCTCTCTTTTTGCCCTTCCTTCTTCAACCCTATGAAAGCTCTCATGTTCTACCAAGTCACCTCACAGTTATATGCCCAAAGAACTTTTTAAGTTCTTACTTTATATCCACAGCATTTAACACGGTTGATCACATTGTCCTTCTTTATATTTTTGTCCCTTGGCTTCTGTGACACCAAGCTCTTCTCCTCCTTTTACTCCTCGCATCATTCTTCCTCTGGCTCTTGGGCGCCTCTCTCCAGGGCTTCCCTGACGTTGCTGGAGGCCCTCAGGAATCCTCCTGTAGGCCTTTCATCTCACTCTGAATAATCCCCCAATTGCTGTCATACATCCTCATGACTTAAACGATAAGCAGTCTGTTGATTATTCCCGTATTTACAGATTCAGTCTAGACCCCTGTTCTGACCTCCAGACTTATGTTCCAGCCACTTACTGGGCATCTCCAATGGAGGTAATTCAGAGATTTCAAACTGAACACGTCTCAAGTGAACACTCTCATTTGCTCATCAACCAGAGTTCCATACCTGAGTCTGCTGATGACAGCATCGGCCCTCTTCCCAAGGACACTCTGTATCCACCTTACTGCCTTATTTTTCTCCTTGATACTTTTCACCATATGGCATCTTATATATTTTAATTATTTATTGTCTGCATCTTAACACTAGAATTAGGCCTCATGAGGACATGGATTTTGTTTGTTTACTGACACATCCCCAGGACCTAATACAGTGTCTGTCCCATGAAAAGTTCTGCGGGATGAATGGATCCACCCAGCCAAAAACCTAACAACTGCTCCTAAGGCTCCTCCCATCCCTTCCTTCCTGCCTCACATCCAACTGACCTCCAAATTCACTCAATCCCATATTTATAATATCTTTGATATGCCCTCTCTCCTACCTTCTTACTGCCATTGCCTTAGTTCTGCCTCCAGTGATTTCAGTGTTGCAGCTACATTAGTGTTTGTAATATGATCACACTGTTCAGGCTTTGGAGCAAAATCTTCCAATGCCTCCCATTACCTTTTGATTAACATCTTAACTAACTTAGGGTGGCGTCCATGGCCCTGAACACAGTGATTCCTGCCTGGTTCGTCACTATTATGTTTACTTCTTTTTGACTCTGTTCTCTAGCAGTAGTGAATTCTTTCAAATTACTGAATATGACTTGTAACATTGAGACTTTCTATGCACTCACATCTTTTTATCATTGATTGGCAAATCTCTTCATCTACTTCCTCTGGAGTCCTCTCTGATGTCCTAGGCTGAAGTAGGTGTTTCTATTCTGTGCATTCCTCTTTCTCGCACTTATTATACCATATACCATGTTCTTTTTTTTTTTTTTTCCCATTGAGACAGGGTCTTGCTTTGTCACCCAGGCTGGAGTGCAGTGGTATGATCATGACTCACTGCAGCCTCAACTTCCTGGGCTCAAGTGATCCTCCCAACTCAGCTTACTGAGTAGCTGAAACCACAGAAGTGCACCACCATGTTCAGCTACTGTGAAAACTTTTTTGGTAGAGAGAAGGTCTTTCTATGTTGCACAGGCTGGTCTAAAACTCCTAAGCTCAAGTGGTCTTCCTGCCTTGGCTTCTCAAAGTGCTGGGATTACAGGCATGAACCACCATGCCTAGCCCTGTATCATGTTCTAATTGTGCCTTTGCTTGTCTGTCTCCTCTACCATACTGTGAACTCCTTGGCAGAACTTGGTGGTTTGCATGATGTGAAACACCTTGTAAATGTTTGATTAATTAATCAATAGGCCTATTAATCAGGTGAGAATAAAAGGCATCTACCACAGGGTCCTAGAAATCTCAATCAACCATAGCGAAGGAGCGTCTCTGGAGAAAAATGGTATAAAACTAGGTGATTTGATGTCAAAAAATGTTCACAAAAGGACCTAGGTTAAAGGCTGAGAAATGGGAGTGGCATGGAAGTAGATATGGTGGGAAGATAGCCAGATAGATGTGGGAAGTAGGAGGATGGCTATAGTTATGGAACATGGTTGAGTTGGTTAAGTAGAGAGAACTAAGAGTGATGCTGTTGTTTCAGGTTGCCAACAAGAGGTTGTGAAATTCAGACTTTTAAGTCTGATGTTAACAGCAGTCATAATAAGCTTTAAGAAAGACAGGGAGGAAGTAATGGCCATAACCATACTGCATGAACAGTGAATCCACAAAGGAACAGAAGAGGTGCAATGTCAAATACACCCTTAGTGTATCACTTAGTGTATCTGAATTACCACTAAATGTTGACTTTAAAAATACAAATCAAGACTGAGTCTATTGGTTGGGGACGGTGGCTCACTCCAGTAATCTTAGCACTTTGGAGGCCAAGGCAAGTGGCTCACCTGAGCTCAGGAGTTCAAGACCAGCCTAGGCAACATGGTGAAATCTCATCTTTACCAAAAATACAAAAATTAGCTGGGCGTGGTGGTGCATGCCTGTAATCCCAGCTACTAGGGAGGCTGGGTCAGGAGAATCACTTGAGCCTGAGAGGCGGAGGTTGCAGTGAGCTGAGATCGTGCTGCTGTACTCCAGCCTGGGAGACAGAGAGAGACCCTGTCTTAAGAAAGAAAAAAAAGACTGAGTCTATAATAAACAAAAACAGAAAAGTAGAGTTATGTAAGATGGGCTGACACCTACTCACTAGACTCAAGACATTGCTACTCTTGAAGTGCTTTGCTACCAAGTGAAAACTGCCCATTCATGACTCAGCTGCAAAGCTCAGCATCGATAGAGGGAGGGATGAGAAGATCGCAGCTTAGAAAGCAATGGTGCAGGTGCCCACCGAGCTGCATTAAAGCTCCCTCCTTGTGCCAGAGCTCTATGCACTGGGAAGTGACCAAAGCTGCTCCTTCCCTGGTGTTTTGAACCTTACTCAAGCTATTCGATTATTTTTCTGTGTCAGTTGGTGAAGACTCTTACTCATCTCTTTTACCCAAACAAAGAAATCATGTTGACTTTAAATCTCATACAATGTGCAATAAAACATATGATTTCATTTATACATACATATATATATATATATATATATATATATATATATATATATATATATGAATCTGGGATTCAAGTCATAGGATCATTTTGAAATCTATATTATCTAACTTCTGGTGGGACAAAGCAAAAATTTATTATTATATTACTTTCTACTGACATTCCCTTTTTAAAAAGTAATGCCTACTTATTTATTTATTTATTCAATTAAACATTACTAAAAAGTAAATGTCACCAGAATCAAATCATTACAGTAGAATTAAATGCAATTATAATCAAGTGTAATTAAGTACAAGCAATTAAGGATCTCATGTAATATGTAATTAAATCGGTAATAATAGAATCAAAAGATTATGTGTTCTTTAAAACAGCACACAAATTATTACAAAATAAGGCAAATGTAATTCTTACAATGTTTCTATAACTAGAATTAACTTACAGTTAGACATCTTATAATGGAAAGGTCTAAGGAATTTCAGGGATCAAGAAGAATAGTTTATCTTATACTCATGGAAAATTTTACTTTGATCACTAATTAGATTTGTGGCCTCGGAAAAGTCCAAGCCTCATTTTACTTATTTTTAAAATGGAAATAATGATGCTTTACTTGAAAAGTAGTCACGATGAGTTTGAATGTAACAAATACAATAAGTACTTGAGAGTAGGCATTCTTATGAATTCTATTACTGTTAGTTCAGAAAAGAAAACTTTATATGTTTTTTCTCAAACTTGTTTAATCAATGAAGATCAAGCAATTGCAGGAAAAGTAGATATAATTCTCAGTGAAAATACTTACCTAAACTCTTTGCCTCATATTTGATCTTAAATCCTTGCCCTTCATTACTAGGATCAGAAATAAACTGAACAAACATTTGATTATCTGAGGTGAACAGAGTTGATGAAGCACGACTGCCACAAAAATGACCATTTCCTCCAGGGGATCCCAAGGGTGGAGAATAGATATCAGGACCATTTCTCAGCTGGAAAGACAAATTAAAATTGCATCAACTCCTTTACATTGCAAAAGGAGGAGTACGTAATTCTTATCCATGTATGTCCCAGGAGAGAAAAATTATCATTTTGTTTTCTGAATGAAGTATACGGAAAATGTAATTAGAAAGGGTAGCAAGCAAGACCTACCACCAAGTAATCCCCCTGGTTGCAAGAAGAATCTCCATTTAGAATCTGGAAAGGCTGTTCAAAATGGACAGCAATGGTCAGGCCACTTTGGACCAGGACGTGCCAAGAACAGTTGAGGTTGGCTGGGTAAGTCTCCGGATACTTGGGGGACGTGATGATCCCTCTGTCTGCATGCAAATATCCACCACAGCCTTCCCACAAAGAAACAAAGGTAGGTTATTTAAATAGCATTGGTAACTGGAATTTTATGCTTTCTTAGTTTTCTTGGGGGGTTTTCAAAGTGTAGGCAATAAAAATGCTTGAAAATAAAGCCAGAGTGTAGGAAATGATTATTATAACAAGCATGTAATTGAGCACATGCTATTGGCTACTCAGTTTGTGGTGGTCGTTGACATCTGGGATATAGAGGTAAGTAATCGAGACAAATTATCTGCTTTCATAAAGACATACAATAAACAAATACATAATATGTGAGATGGTGATAAATTCTATAAAGAAAAATGGATGAGAGGAGGGAGAAGGGTACTTTATTGTCAGAGTTAAGTTATAAAAGCCATATCATTGGAGTAACATCTTCGCAGAGACATGAATGAAATGAAGGATCAAGCCAGATGGTTATGGGGGAGAAAACATTCCAGTTCAGTTAGTGTAAAGGTATCATGTGTTAGAGGTACATGATGGAAGTCAGAATGGATGAGGCAGAATGGATGAGGCAGAATGAGAGATTCCAAAGGTAGCATGGCTAGGTCATGCAGGAAACTGAAAAGACTTACTCTGAGTAAGAAGAGGAAGACACTGAAGGGTTTTGGGCATCGGAATGGCATGATCTCACTTAAGTTTGAAAATATCACTCTCTGTGCAGTCCTTAGACTGTAAGGGTTGGAGGGCAGGGAAGGGCAGGAGCAGAGTGTCCAATAAGGAGGGGACTGCCTGAGGCCAAGGAGAGATGGTAGGTGTGTGGGCTAGGCTGCTAGCAACAGGAATGGAGAGACATGGTTGGAATCTAGATACATTGTTAGGGTAGAACCAGTGTGATTTGTTGATTGTTAAGTGTGAGACAAACAGAAAAGTCAAAAATAACATAAAGATTTTTGACTTAATGAGAAAAACGTACTTTCCATTTGCTGATTGTGAAGAGTGTAGAATTGGGGGGTGGTGGCGTGGAAAAGGGTGGGAATAAAGTGTTCAGCTTTCAAAGGTGAAATTTTTTTCTTATCTATCTATCTATCTATCTATCTATCTCCTTGGGGTACAAGTAGTTTTTGGTTACATGCATGAATTGCATACTGGTGAAGTCTGAGATTTTAGTGCACTGGTTCCCTGACTAGTATACATTACACCCAATACGTAGTTTTTATCCCTCATACCCCACCCATCCTCCCCGCTTCTGAGTCTCCAAAGTCTATTATACCATTCACAGGTTAAATTTGAAATATATTCTAGACCAGGAGTTGCCAAGTATGTGTATATATATATGTCAAGTATGTATATATACATACACATACATGTATGTCTGTATAATGAATTGCAATAGATATTAATATATACATGAGAATGAGAGGGCAGGAGATGAAGGAAGAGAATGAAAGGAGCAGGCATTAATTCTCCAGTTGTCAGGGACTAGAAGCTTATCAGCAAGGAAGGGTAGACAGCTCACACAGCTAGTTAAATTGTAGAGGCGAAAATGTATCTTAGGTCTAATTCCAAAGCCCATGCTCTTAAGCCACTATGCAGCCTGCCTCCCTTGAGCATGAGGAACACAATTTATCTTCAGTTGCTCCCTACTTTATAAAAGGGATATATAAGCAAGGAGGAAATACTAGATTAATTTTTAATGTTAGATTGAGAATCTACTTTAAAATTATTTTTTCGATTAAAAACATGAGAGTCTTTCACTCTTCCATGGACTACTTTATTACCTTTCATTTAGTTTGGATTTAAGGCTGTTACTGGACTTCACATGTCAAGTTTGAAAAGTCTCAATCATACTGTGCATGATGGCATCCCATACATGGTGCCCGCTTTTGACTCATCAAATTCATATTTCAAGAGCAACAAACTCTTCCTGCCAACCCTCAAATGGATGACTTCAACCAAGTAATTTATGAGGATAAATGATGACGTTTTGCTCCTTCGATGAGTTATGGATGTGGGCTGTACTCTATCTAGTTCCAGCTCTCAGCTAGGCTGAAAAATTGCTCTAAAGCTCTCTCTCATGCATTCCCTGCACACACCTCCTTTGCAGTGAAGATGCCCCACCCAGAGACCTGAAGGCAGCACACTTTTGTACGACTTGGCCCCAGTGCTTTGGATCAGGACTCAGCATTGACGTAAGGGGGGCCAGCCATCCAGAGCCTGGGCAGAGACCTGTGTCCTCTGACTTGTTTTGTGTCCTGGCACCCAAAAAAAATTGTATTAGGAAAAGAGAAAGAGAGAGGAAAAGAGAGGAGATGAGATAACATGGGATTCAAAAAATATTTGAACTCATTACTCTTGTGAAAGGATGCATTGAAGCCTGCCCTGGTTACACTGGAGTCCGAGGTGAAGCGGATGAACATGTGCTCTCCAGTAGACCGAATGGGCCCAGGGATCTCTCTGCCACAGAGAACTGCTAGCTGCTGGGCCAAGTTATTGTCTCCTACATTGAAAGAAAGGCAACAACGTGAAAACACAGTCTTGAGAACCAACTCTACAATCGTTTGTTGCTTAGACAAAGCAGCTCACACATTTTTCTCAGAACATCAGGATTCATAGGAGATAAGGGGATTCTCAAAAAGAAGGACCCCTCAGGGGCGATATCATTCTGGCTCCAGCTTGCAATGGTGCTTCCTGCCCTTCTCTTTACCCCCACCCCACGTCCTTTTTTTTTTTTTTTTTTTTTTGAGATGAAGTCTTCTTCTGTTGCCCAGGCTGGAGTGCAAGGGCACAATCTCGGCTTAATGCAACCTCTGCCTCCCGGGTTCAAGCGATTCTCCTGCCTCAGCCTCCTGAGTAGCTGGTTTTATAGAGGCACACCACCACTTTTGGCTAATTATTGTACTTTTAGGAGAGGCAGGGGTGTTACCATGTTGGCCAGGCTGGTCTCCAACTCCTCATCTCAAGTGATCCGCCCTCCTCAGCCTCCCAAAATGCTGGGTTCTTTACCCTTTTTGATAAAGACTTCTTCGACAGTTTCCACTGTCGTTCTAAAAAGTGGCTGCCAGTTCTCCCTGTCACTAAAACTCGAAATCAGAGTATATGGGATTGGGAAGTGATGGAGGTGCAGTGATGATATGTGTGTTGATTAGAGACTCTGACCTCAGTTATTCTGATTGCTGAAGGTCAAGTAGGTAAACAAAAAAAAAGTTGGTTTTTTGACCTCAGATCCTACACGAATGTTACAATATCATTCACCAAAAGGTATGCAATTTTACATGCCCTTTCTTCAGCGCTGGTGGGTTTTTTTAAACAAAACTTCATTTGTGTTTGTTCATTGCTTTTGTTTGTTTTGGCATAAAAACAACCACACACTTGTGTGGAGGGTGAGAGAAGAGTTCCAGCAAGTGTGCCCCACCCCCATAGAGACACAAAGGACAGCAGGGGCACCTCATGTCTCCTTTCATCTTGATTATCTTGGATATAAGCTTTGATCAAAGCCCCTGTGCCAGCTGAAACCAAAATGGACAAAGGGGATTATAGCAGACTTGGATTCCTTGGCTGGGAAAATATGTTGTTTTTCTTTTTCTTTTGTCCTAAGGCAGAGAATTAATAAATTTCAAGTTTATAAAAAACAAAAATAGAATATGAGACAAGAGCAAATATGCCCTTTTATACAACCAGCAACATGGATTCTTCATGGCACTGACCACGACTTGAAACTCACTCATTATTAACTACTTTAGAAAATAAGTTATTTTCTATTCTTGTGATTACAAATGTAACGGCAGAGTTATAAATACAAAATGCTCGAAATGGCATTCTTTGGAGGGTTTCTGATCTCTGGAATCTTTTGCGTTCTTTACAGTTCAAAAGTCTACCTCTTAAACTTCCTTTGCATTTATAGTAAGTGCACTTCATCATGCTATTTTGCTATACATTTCACCCAATATTATTTTTTGTTGACTTATTCTCTGATTACCTGTACTACAAAATTTTGAAGTTTATTATATGTCATTAGTTCACGTGTATATTTTATCACTGGATGAAACTGAGTTGAATCTACTGATTTTTATTTCTTTTCTAAAATTCACTCCAGATCATCTGGTGAAACGATGCTTATCTCAAAATAACTGCTTGTTGATTAGCCTACTCATTAGTGAGAAGATAACCCAAAAATCACAGATGGTTTGTTACATGCCCCACCCCCAACCCCTTCAGTCTTCATACTGAGTACTGGGGTATTTCTGGAGCCTTCAAAATCCTCAACATATAGATTGCATAAAGATTGAGCCTAATCTTTAAAGAGGAGGGCAAGTCAAAGAACGGTAAAGGCTAGCACTAGAAGGCAACTTGGGAATTCTTTCTCTATTCCGATCTCCTCATTTTACAGATATAGAAACTGAGGCCCCAAGATTATTCAAGACTGACATTTATTGAGCAATTACTATATACCCCTTTAAGTGCTTCACATGTACTATCTGATTTTATCTTCACAGTGACACTATTAGGTAGGCATTTATTTTTACCCCCATTTTGTATATGAGGAACTGAATCTTAACAGGAGATACAAGTCACTTTGCTGTATGCAAAGGCATAGAGCATAGAAGTTAACAGTGATGTTAACCTTTGCAGATTAACCTCAGATGCCCCCAAACCATGCTATTAAATGATTTATCTAAGGTCATGAAGAAAGTATGCTTAAGATCTGGAACTAGATTAAAGGATTACTGATTTTTTTATACAATTTCTTTTCTATTTAAAAGTTTTTCTAGGACCAATGTAGTATCACAGAATCCAGTTTGGAGGAATCTTTGGTTGCAGAATTGGTAGGTATGTGGTCTGGAAGAAACTGATTCATTCAAACCATGGCAACTCTATGAAATGAATAAGGAGGTGGGACGGTGACTCGGTTCTCCCAAGAATGCTGCATGACTCTCTCTGGGGTAGCCCAGGAAGGTTCACAGCCTCCATACAGCCAAAGGCCTGTGATGATGGGCCAATTGCATGAGCAGGAATAGCACATAAGTATCTCTGTCTGTGGCCAGTTGGCTTTAGATATTTGCTTTAGAATGTGACATGCTTCTGCTACTCAGAAGCAAAAGGCTGGCTGGGCAAAGAACAAATAATTGAAGTGGGATTTAAAATTTAGTCCTAAAAATACATTAACAATGTGTAAATAACTATAGTACCCACCAACTGACTAGGCACTCAATAACTATTTCTTGAATAAATAATTAAACAAATGAGGAAGGAAGGAACCTTATTGAGCATCTACTCACATCGCCAGTGCATAAAAAGGAATCCACATGGACAGGCCACACAACCAATTTAAAATATTTGTGTTGTTTTGGCATGCACCTTAGTTTCTTTTGCTCTTTCAAGCCACCCTGTGCCTGAGCAAGGACATTGATTAAACCTCTCTCAGAAATTTCCATCTAAGTAAACTGAAATCTGAACTATTCCAAATTCATCATCTACAAAATGCTTGTACTTTTGCTAAAAGATTGCATTTATTACTTTCCTTAATCCTGAGAAAAAGCCTGTGAGGGAGGTATTTGTCTATCTCACAGATAGAACGGGTTTGGAGCCACTTAGTGACCTGTGCAAAGTCATACAGGAAAACAGGACTGCTCCCCAGGCTCCCGGCTTCCAAGAGAAGTTAGTGATGGAGCAAAAACAACTCAGTGGAATGTGATTTTAAAAGAATAACCACAATTTACTTCATTGATGCAGTTACCTACTGAAGATTTTTTTTTTTTTGACATTTTTTAAAGCTTCTAGTAGGTTCTGAACACTAGAATTATGTGTGCAAGGACACACATCCTTTCCATTACATGAAAAGTTTTAAATTTCAATATGCACAGGAAGGCTTAGATGGGAAGAGAGCGTTCTGGTGCTTTGATGCTTCTCTGTGCAACGTGCTGATAGCCAATTGCTGATGGGAAGATGGGGGAGAGTCATGCTTTGACATCTCACAATGTGTGTATGATTGACTTGAGTCTCTACTTAGTGTCCTGCCTCTACAGAAGGGACATAAAGCAGCTCCACCATTTGATTTTTTCTCATTCAGCAACTGTCTAGGGATCGGGGATAAGGGAGACAAGATCTTACACACTAGCAACCTGTGGGGCGAAGGCAAACACGTTTCTTTTTGCTGAGAATGTGCACATCTAACAAATGACGCTGTAGATCTGGGGGCCACACTGAGAAATACTGATGTGGAGGATGTGGCCTTTCTGCTGTCCTCCTTCATTCCAGTCCATGCAAACTGTGAAGCCCAATTTTGCATAAGGCATACATCAGCAATATTTATGTCTCTAACTTTATGTCACATAGCAACACCATGCCTGTGTACAGAGGAAAGAATACAACAATATCACCCCTTAATTCTACCTGTTCGACCCAGATTCAGGGGACAACGAGAAATGAATACATTACTATTTTATATTCTTCTTATTATTATTTTATAGACAGGGTCTCATTCTGCTGCCCAGGCTGGTCTTGAACTCCTGGACTCAAGTGATCCTTCTGCCTCGACCTCCCAAAGTTCTGGGATTATGGTGTGAGCCACTGTGTCCAGTCACATTACAATTGTAAGTATTTTTTTCACTTGGATCTTAAAGCCAGAAGTATAAAATATCAATATTTATCTCAGAGGCACCTCAATAGGAGAGGTGAACAATGTTGACATTCAGACTATTCTTTCCTTCTTAGGCCTCTAAGAAAGCCTTTTTTCCTTATAGAAATGTACTATTCCTGACATTTTGCGACAGGTAATTTAATACTTTCCTATGTCCTTCAGGAGTTGTAGCCAATTCTGGTACTGATACCTTCCTTGACCATAATATCTGTGTAATTCCAAACCAAACAGATGGAGGCAGTACGCAAGATAATGGACTAGAACTAAATACGTGTCAGGGTTGAAACTCAGCATTCTTTACAATGTTCTCACCATCTCGTATCACAAGGCTATCATAGGCACACGTTCGGTGAGATTCAATGTCCAGGGAAAGGATGTTGAGTTCCACGGTAGAGTCGGGAGCCTGGATGAGCCACGTACAGTCCACTCTATTACTGTAACTGTCAGGCCAGCCCGGGGAGAAGAGAAACACGGGTGCATCTCCTGTCCTCAGGAAGCCACCACAAGCACCTGTAGAATAGAAAGCAACATCTTTGACACAGCCCTAATGGAAAAGACGCTAGCACTTTTTCACCTGGAAGTGACAGCCCTCTACTGAAAAGAAGCAATCAACTGAAACCATTTCTCAGAGAAATCAATGAATATCGTATTTAACCCACAGATTCGGAGAGCCGCAGTTTCTGTAACTGATCTTTGATGTAAAAGAAAATGCATTGTGTTCTCCATTTTCACCATAATTTTGCTATATAACCCATTTAACACTGAGTGCTGACTATTCAGGCATCAATAAAGACAGGTAGAGGACCCCCTGTATTACTGAGGTAGAACTGCATTCATTCCCGTGTTTCTCATGTTTCGTTATCATTTTTGTGTAGCTATTTATGTAATTTATATCTAGGCAACTTTGAGGTGACAGATTAGGGCCTTCTCAGGGTCTGTTTCTGGGCATGTGTACAGCTGGGCTTATGTGTGTGGCCTTCTAGATTTCCAGAAACATGTCAGAGCTTTTCAAAGCCCCAGTGGACATCTCCTTCCCCATTTTTTCCTTTCAAGTTTCCTGGTCAGTTTCTCATTAGCTGTAACTGGTGTCACTGCCTCACACGGTTGTGATGTGAAACAGCTGTTGCTGATTTTTTTCAGCAAAGACCCCAGGGACAGGGCTGTTTACACAAGAGTGAGTTCTTGCCCAGGTCCTGTGAAGACAAGACCTGAGAATGCAGTTTTCCAGTAAGTCGCTAAACTGGAATAAGGGCAGTGCTGCGGATATGGGCTGTTCCCTGGACCTCTGCTGCCCCACCACCCACGGCTATTAAAGCTGCTCATTTTCACAGCTACTGTGGTCATGAGGCTACTACAAAGCTAGGAGGAGAGAGAGATGGCAATAGGAAGAGAATGCCAGAAAAACGACTCTTACTGAGATTCAATGATTTTTCTTGAATACATATGCCTCAGATTGTTGTAAGGCTTTGGTCTATTTCCAGAGTTCTCAAAAAGTTGATTTTAACAATTTTTTTTTTTGCCATCACTTTTATGGAGGAATAGATTTCAGAGGTCTATTCTTCGCCATTTCAGAAGTTTATGACTTTTATACCATAATATGTTTGCATCTTATCAAGGCCAACAGGAAGTGAATATAAAATATTGTAGAACTAGGTCCTGATTTCTTTATCCTATTACTATGTAGGCTACAGATTTTTTTAAAGCAATTTCACACGGAAAATCTGAATGCTGAATGTTATCCAGTATCTTCAAATTTTAAGGTTTTCCTCTATGTGAAATATTTCTTATCTTGAATTTATAAAATGTGGTTATAATGACTGTGGGTCATTGGTGCTGTTTGCCAGATATTTCCTTTGTCTCCATTTCCAAACACATAGTAGAACTGCATTCTGCAAATGGCTGGGAGAGACCATTTGACCAGTTTTGGTCAATGAACTATGAGCAAAAGGCATGTGTTACTTTACACTGAGCACTTTTAAAGCGAGACATCCAAGGGCTCTTTTGCCTCCTGCCATGGTCTCAGGCAATGTCACAGACAATGGGAGCTCCAACAGCCTGAGTTAGGAAGTGATGGATGATGAGAGGCACCCAGTTAACACAAGAGGAGCATGTAGAAGGAGACCTGTTGTTTTCAGCACCTAAGAGTTTGAAATTCTTTGTTACCGCCATATGGCTGAGTTTTTCCTGACTGATACACCAACTCTTTTTCCTACTTGACGCATTGAATTTCCTTCAGTTGACCCTCATCCACAGTAAGCTCATTTTCCTTCCCTTGCTTATTTGCTTGCTATTGGTACCACTTGCTTTGTCATTTACCCATTTAATTACGATACCATTATTTAACTGACACGAGTGCTTTTTCTTTCCCAATCTCTTTTATTTATTATTTATTTTTACTATTCATTGATTTAAGACAGGGTCTCACTGGAGTTCAGTGTCATGATCACTGCTCATGGGCAGCGTTGAATTTCTAGGCTCAGGCAATTCCCCTGCCTCTGCCTCCCGAGTAGCTGGGACTACAGGCATGCACCACGATGCCTACCTAACTTTTTGAATCTTTTGTAGAGATGGATTCTCCCTCTGTTGCCCAGGCAGCTCTCAAACTCCTGGGCTTCAAGCAAGCTTCCTGCCTTAGCCTCCCAAAGGGCTGGGATTACAGGCACGAGTCATTATGCCTGGTTCCCATTACTTTGAAGTTCCTGGAGAGTAGAGATTGTATCTCAGTTTCCTTTCTTAGTCTCCTCAGTGTATCCATAATAAATTCTCAATAAATATGTGCTGATTTAAATTAAATATATGTGTGTATAGGAAATGCTGATAGGACAGGCCAGACACCGTGGCTCATGCCTGTAACTCCAGCACTTTGGGAGGCCCAGGCGGGCGGATCACGAGGTCAGGAGATCGAGACCATCCTGGCTAACACGGTGAAACCCCGTCTCTACTAAAAATACAAAAAATTAGCCGGGTACGGCGTCGAGCGACTGTAGTACCAGCTACTCCGGAGGCAGAGGCAGAAGAATGGCATGAACCTGGAAGGCGGAGCTTGCAGTGAGTTGAGATCAGGTCACTGCACTCCAGCCTGGGCGACAGAGACTCCATCTCAAAAAAAAAAAAAAAGGCCGGGCGCGGTGGCTCAAGCCTGTAATCCCAGCACTTTGGGATGCCGAGACGGGCGGATCACGAGGTCAGGAGATCGAGACCATCCTGGCTAATACGGTGAAACCCCGTCTCTACTAAAAAAAAAAAATACATAAAACTAGCCGGGTAAGGTGGCGGGCACCTGTAGTCCCAACTACTCGGGAGGCTGAGGCAGGAGAATGGCGTGAACCCGGGAGGCGGAGCTTGCAGTGAGCTGAGATCCGGCCACTGCACTCCAGCCTGGGTGACAGAGCGAGACTCCGTCTCAAAAAAAAAAAAAAAAAAAAAAAAAAAGCTGATAGGACAATTCTCAATAAGTTGATATATTTCAAAATATTAAGGTTTTTTAGTTTTAATGAAACTTTCACAGTGTGGTATCATTACAAGATAATCACTTATACCATCTAGATAATTAGTAAACTCTAAAATTCTCTTCACCTCTTACTTGCCTTTTTCCTTTTTCTTCTTGACTAAGGAAAATAAGGTTTATGGTTCTCTTACTCACCTGTCCACTTACATCATATAATTATGGAATTTCATAATAAAATATTAGAAGAAAATTTGTTGGTATAATATTTTAAACAAGTAAGTAATTCCTTTTCTACCTTGAGGTTTGTAAATATGAAAGAAAGCTTAACTCAAGTTTATTTCTAAGAGCTCTGGATATAGCCATCCAGAATTAAATGTCGCCTCTAAATTGCATTTGTCAATCTTGCTGATGGTTCTTTACTTTTAAACAGATCAATATTTTAAGGAAGAGATTCATATTCAATATCATGAAAGCACCTTATTAGAGAGGTAAGAACAACATTTCAGAATGGAATACTAAGGGACATTAAATAAATATAAGTACAAATTATCTTCATTATTCTGCCGATAGAAGAAGTTAGAAGAAAACAGGCTAATCTTTTAAGTCATAGAACAAGTTCAGAGTTTGAATATTCTTCAATGAGATACCCTGATTCTGTGTTCTAATCACAGTATTCAAGGACTTAGACTATCCTCAAGAAATATCTGATGAATTTCTTCTATGTCAATCCTCAAATCCATAAGAAACACTCAAATTCATTTACATAAATTTCATTTCTTTTCTTTTCTTTTCGAGACAGAGTCTCACTCTGTCACCCGGGCTGGAGTGCAGTGGCATGTTCTCGGATCACTACAATCTCTGCCTCCTGGTTCAAGCAATTCTCATGTCTCAGCCTCCCGAGTAGCTGAGGCTACAGATGCACTCCACCACGCCCAGCTAATTTTTGTATTTTTAGTAGAGATGGGGTTCTGCCATGTTGGCCAGGCTAGTCTTGATCTTCTGACCACAAGTGATCCGTTGACTTCGGCCTGCCAAAGTGCTGGGATTACAGGTGCGAGCCACCATGCCCAGCCTCATTTAAATAATTTTCAAGAAAAAATGTTTCCCCAAACAATGCTACCTCAATATTACTTTCACTGAGGAGATTAGGAATGTAAAACAGTAAAATAAAAGTTTAAAATTAGGCCCATTTTACTTTGAAACATGAAAATTTACAACCAGCTAAGGAGAAACTGAAGCATTTCTGAAAGTACATTTGAAATAAAATGCAGAGGAAAAACAGTTACTTTGACGAGTTGATCCTTAACTAACTGACTGTGTGTGTGTGTGTGTGTGTGTGTGTGTGTGTGTGTCTGTGTGTGAATGTACATATGTAGTATCTGCAAATCAAATTTTCAGGGATTTCTAAAGTGGTCTCTAGAAATTGTAAGTAGACGATCTTATGGATATCAAGCCCCTAATTATTATAATATAAACAATGTAATGGGAAGCCTGCATTTTTTAGAAAGAAATGTATAATTTTTACAAAAGGTAGTGTTTATGAATTTAAAATAACATCTGAACATAAGGTGGAAGGGCTTTGGGGCTGTACTTCTTATTTTTTATATCTGGCCCCTGTTATGATAGGATCCTTTGAAACAGTGGCCTGCACATATCAGTCCTAAAAAGAACTTAATTTATTAGCAAACACACCTGGAGCAATGGTAGGTAAAACACCATCAGGTGCATCCACAGCAAACCATTCCAGAAGGAATCCCTTCCCTGAGATTGAAGAGTCGGAGTAAAAATGAAATGTCAAAGAATTTCCGGTGGAGCTGAAAGATTCAGTCTGGGTACCACAGTAAGCTCCAATTAGGCGGGCGTGAATGCTAGGCCCATCATAGATCTGCACATAAAAACAGATAATAGAGCATTGTATTTAGGCAATCATCTATATTTTTCTTCATAAAAAGATAAAATAAAAAAGATGCCTTGGCCGGGCACGGTGGCTCAAGCCTGTAATCCCAGCACTTTGGGAGGCCGAGATGGGCAGATCACGAGGTCAGGAGATCGAGACCATCCTGGCTAACACGGTGAAACCCCATCTCTACTAAAAACACAAAAAATGAGCCGGGCGTGGTGGCGGGCGCCTGTAGTCCCAGCTACTCGGGAGGCTGAGGCAGGAGAATGGCGTGAACCCGGGAGGCGGAGCTTGCAGTGAGCTGAGATCCGGCCACTGCACTCTAGCCTGGGCACAGAGCGAGACTCCATCTCAAAAAAAAAAAAAAAAAAGATGCCTTATATTATTACAATGTTATAACCCAAAAAAATGACAAATGAGTAAACATTTTATTTTAGCTTAAAACAGATACCGCCAGAGAATATAAAATATTATTGAAGGTAATTTAATGTTTTGAAAACATTTGCATCTTTGTTGCAGAATTATATTAATAAACATGCGCTGTGGGAATCACTCATAAGATGATTTACAGTAAAATCTGTGGATGGAAAAATAGGAACCAGGATGGCTGCCTAACAACAGTACTTAATAAATGTGCTTTGGGGCTTTAAAGGGAGGAATCAGGAGGAAAGAAGGGAAAATAACAAGAAGAGAAAAGCTTTACCGAGAGAAAGTGAACAGGTACCCTAAAGGAGTCCATATTTCCACAGAAGGAAAGAAGAATTCATGGCAACAAAATAACCAAAACTTGCAGGGCTCACATGTTCAAAGCACTTAATAAATCTCCTGCTTTTGGTTTTAAAATCTCAAATGACCTATTTCGAGGTATATTTTGTGATAATTTTTAAATAGCTCAGGACAAATTCATATTAACAGTTATTATAAAATCCTCTACCAAACAAATTATGTAATAGCCATTCCCATACACATTGGATATCCAGCAGGTACTGGTTGGATTCATGACCAAGAATCCAAGATGAATAAGGTAGAGTCATACCCTGTAAGAATTTGATTGTGTTTCTGGAATTGATACAGTAGCCAGTGTCTGGATAGCAATGATCACCATGATTTTCCTATTTATATTTATTTTTGTATGATCCTTAAAACTTTTAATACTCTAACATAAAAACAAAGAGGACAGTGGGAAGAAGACAGAATAAATACTTATTTAGGATACACATGCATTCTTAGAGAAAGCTCAACAGGAAAATAATAATAATCCTAAAAAACCCCTTACATATGAAATGGAAAATAATCAATACAATACTGAAACTGCCTTTGTCCATGTAATCTAGAGGCAGTCTGCTCTAATCATGATTTAGAGCAGACTATCCCACATGATTTGCAAATGCTTGAATAGACGTTACCTTGGATGTATTTTTACCAATAGCAATTCACCAATATTTATGAACATTGATCGCATGTGGAAACTCACCCTTAATTTGTCATAATAGCAGCTTTGTATTTCTTCTATGTCCATCTCCAAGATTTGGCCATGGACAACGTGAGATGCATTCACATTTACTGTCCATTGGTAATTGGAGTTATGTGGGTAGTTTTCAGGCCAGAAAGGAGAGGCAACTTTCCCATGAGTTCCCACAATATTATCATTGCCAAATACTAGGAGAGAAGACAGAGTAGTAAATCAGACCCACTTAGAATTGCTCTTTAATCAAATGATAAAAACAAAAGGCAAAGGGTGTTGAAAAGCATGGACTTTTAATTGACTGTGATTTCTTTTCTGACTATTGAAAGAAATACTGCTTCCTTTTTGGTTTCTGGGCTATCTATTACTTCCTTAGAAAAGGTCCTTAAAACGTTGCATGGTGTGAAAAGAGGCCACAACTTCCCAAGTGAAAAGGGGTTCCCAGAACCCTAGGGAACTTGGGGACATGGGAAGGTGGGGTGAGCAGCCCCACTCTCTAATTATGGTTTATCTATTTTACTTTGTTTTTCAAAAGAATGGAACATTTAAAAAATTTACAAGAAAAACTCATAGTTTGAAATCACATATGAAATAGCCGATAATGGAAAAGTTGAGCTACAGAATAAAAATATTTAACATTTTACACTATTAGAAGAATACCCTATTGTTATATTTGAGCACTTAAGCCAATCCCAAAGTAATACTAAATGTCTTAAATGTGAAGAATATAGAGTTTATGAAATCAAATGAAACACACTTGATATAAATACACCAAACCCAAACTATAATATATTACAAGACTCTACCACAATATCATGAAAAAAACTAATTTAACATTAGGTAGAAATTAGAGCTTAAAAAGAACAATAGAACCCTTGAGAGTGCTCTCCCTTGCCCTTATTGAGCCATTCATATATAATTTAGTTTTTCTAATATGTTATAAGGTAATTCACAAAGACAATGTAGGAAAATAGTGGAGAGTTTAGGATTGTTCTTGCTTAATGTATTACTGAGAAAATTATTATTTGTAGTTTGTAAGACATATTTTGTAAGCTATCACTAAAATAGAAACAACTTACTCTTCATAAATGTGGCCTGGAAGCCCGTGCCGCTGCCAGAACCATCTGAGATAAATCTGACCCACAGGGTATGTCCAGTGATGGAAGAATAATTGAGAGGGAAGGAGTTTCCACAGTATCGTCCCACCAAGTTACCCGTGGCATTTCCTTCACGGATCTCCACAAAATCTCTGCTGCAGTCCTGAGAGTCTTCCAACTGGAAAGATCTGATTTGGGGAAAAAATATTTGTAGGGATTAAACTGAGAGAATAGACTTTGGGATTTTCCTGGATCACATGCTAGGTTAACCTGTTCACTTTTTTTAAACTTTCTTTAACTTTGATCACGAAATTATGTAGCTGTCTCAAAAAATTTCTTTCACTCGGATTTGTTGAAATGCGTATTCAATAGCTACAAAGACAATGAATATACTTCCAGCAAGGAGTTTTCTCCCTAGTGGGCAAAACCAGGCACGAATATAGAAAACAATATATATATAAGGCAGAATAGCGTGAGTGCCATCAGAGCTATAAAGTGGTGTTTAAGAACTGCAAAGCAGAGGCATCACATCTGATTGTGGGGCTCTGCAATAGCTTCTCGGGAAGATTTTTCGAGATGGAAATATACATGTTAGCTGGATATAAGGAATATAGATGGTGTGCAAAGAATCATGCCACCAAGGCACATGTGCAGAGAAGGGCCAGACATATTCAGAAACCTGCAAGAGATACCCGATCTGTTAAAAACACTGAGTACCTCTAAGAAACCATTAAGACAAGGTGTGAGTTGGCAGAAGGTAAATAATAAAAAAAGAAACGATTAAAACATGTAACTGGGGCAATATGATGGGATCTTTTAGGTGGCACTTAAATGCCCTGCAAAGGCGTATGTACTTAATTTCTGGAGAGGCAGCAAAATTACGGGATTTGTAACAACACAGGCTAGTGCTTGAATGTGACCTATTCAACTTGTCTTATATTCTGCGACTGTGATGTGATGGGGATTTGAAGATAGGAAACAGTACCTACCTCATATGATGTTCATAGGGAACATATATAAAGAGTCGGGAACATGTAGGTGCCTTGTGAATATTTTCAAAACTTGGCCTTACTGCTTAAAAACATGAGCTACTCAAGATAAAGTGGTATTGGTGTAAGGGTAGAAAAATGGATGAACGGAATAGGAAACAATTTCCAGTAGGGGCCAATAAATGCATAGTCAATCCAATTCAATCCATGGTGCCAAGACAAATCAAGGGGAAAAGTCATTTTAACAAATGGTGCTGCAATAACGGATATCCTTACAGAAAGACAGGGAAAAAAGAACCTCTATTTCTGCCTATCTTCATACCCAGAAACTAATTTAACATTTCTCAAGGATGTAAATATAAAGGCTAGAAACATAAATATCCTAGAAGAAAACATGGAGAAAAATCTTTGTGACCTTGGGATGGGCAAACATTTCTTACACAGAATGCAAAAAGCACTAACTATAAGATAAAAATTAATAAATTTGAATTGATAAACATTTCATTAAAGACATGAATAAGAAAATAAATAGGCTGCACGTGGTGGCTCGCAAGCATAATCTCAGCACTTTGGGAGGCTGAGGTGGGAGGATCACTTGAGCCCAGGAGTTAGAGACTAGCCTGAGCAACACAGTGAGACCCCCTCTCTACAAAAAATAAAATGTAGCTATGTGGTGGCCTGTGCCTATAATCCTAGCTACTTGGGAGGCTGAGGCAGGAAGATTGCTTAAGCCTGGGAGATTGAGGCTAAAGTGAGGGGTGATTGTGCCACTTCACTACAGCCTATGTGACAGAGTGAGATCCTCTCTAGAAAAATATATAGAGATTTAAAAAAATGAAAAGGCAAGCTACAGACTGGGGTGGGGAAATGGGAGATAATTGTAAAGCATTTATCTAGCAAGGGACTCATAGTTGAAATATAAAAGGAATTCCTACAGATAATGAAAAAACAAACAACCAAATTAAAAGTGGACAAAGGGCTTGAACAGATATTCATAAAAGAAGACAAGAAAATGGCTACTGAGAATGTGAAAAGTACTCTATATGATTACTCATCAGAGCAATGCAACTTAAATACCACAGTCAGATATCATTCCACACCCATCATAAGGGCTAAAATTAAAAGACTGACAAGATCAATTGTTGACAAGCACGCAGAGCAACTGAAGTCATATATATTCCTGGTGGGACTGCATAGTGATATAGCCACTTTGAATAATTATTTGGGAGTTTCTCATAAAATTAAATGCACATCTAATTAATGCCCAGAAATTCCACCCCTAAATATCTACCCAAAGAAAATAAAAACACATGACCAAGTTAGTATCCTGAATATAAAATAACTCCTGCAACTCGAAAATTAAAAACCAAATAACTCAATTAAAATGGCAAAGAAACTGAATAGACATTTCTCCAAAGAAGATTTATGAATAGTTAATAAAAACATGAAAAGATTTTCCACATTACTAGTCATTAGAGAAATGCAAATCAAAACCACAATGAGATAACACTGCAAACCCACTAGGAAGACTATTATTTTAAAATGGAAAATAAGAAGTGTTGATGAGGATATGGAGAAATTAGAACTCTTATGCATTACTATTGGGAATGTAAAATAGTGCATCCCTATAGAAAAGTTTGGTGGTTCCTCAAAAAGTTAAACATAGTATTGTCATATGAACCAGCAATTTCACTTCTAGGTTTATACCCCAAATAAATGAAAGCACGAACTCAAACAGGAGAAGGGAAAGGGGAAAGGGGAAAGAAAAAGGGAAGGGAAGGGAAGGGAAGGGAAGGGAAGGGAAGGGAAGGGAAGGGAAGGGAAGGGAAGGGGAAGGGGAAGGGGAAGGGGTAGGGGAAAGGAAGGGAAGGGAAGGGAAGGGAAGGGAAGGGAAGGGAAGGGAAGTGAAAGGAAGGGAAGGGAAGTGAAAGGAAGGGAAGGGGAAGGGGAAGGGGAAGGGAAAGGGAAAGGAAGGGAAGGGGAAGGGAAAGGGAAAGGAAGGGAAGGGGAAGGGAAAGGAAGGGAAGGGAAGAGAAGGGGAAAGGAAGGGAAGGGGAAGGGAAAGGAAAGGAAAGGAAAGGAAAGGAAAGGAAAGGAAAGGAAAGGAAAGGAAAGGAAAGGAAAGGAATGGAAAGGAAAGGAAAGGAAGGGAAGGGGAAAGGAAGGGGAAAGGAAGGGAAGGGAAGGGGAAAGGAAGGGGAAAGGAAGGCAAGGGGAAAGGAAGGGAAGGGAAAGGAAAGGAAGGGAAGGGAAGGGGAAAGGAAAGGAAAGGAAAGGAAAGGAAAGGAAGGGAAGGGAAAAGGAAAGGAAGGGAAAGGGAAAGGAAAGGAAAGGGAAAATGTACTTCTCTGTCATGTGTATCTTTCCGTTAACGCTCAACATTATCCATTGCAAGATTTTACTTTATGCTAAGTATAGTGCTCCCCTGGGGCTCTAGCTCAGCTAATGGAGGAGAATGGTTAGAGATAAGCAGCCTGAAGGCTCTGGCCACCTCAAGCCCTACCACTAGTCAATATACCAGGTACATCTCTGGTCATTCCCTGCCTACCAGACCACAGGGGTGAAGTAACTGGTCAGCTCTGCTCTACCCTCCTCTCAAGCCAGATACTAGCATTGGTAGGTCTCTAACCAAATCAGTAAGCCTGGTGGTAAGCTGGTGGCTCTCACAATCCCACCAAGGTGGGTCACTACAGTATAGACCATTTGGACTACTCTAGATGGAACTTTTACAGCAAGCTATAATTGATCATTGAAATCAGGATATATCCACATCAGGTAAAGCAAACCACACATTTGTCTCCTTTGACAATCTGATGCTTTATAACACAATATTTGTATCTTCAATCATTTTTTTTTGCAAGGAATTGGTCTAAATCCATCTTTGGGATGACTGCCAAGTTGGGTGCACACATTCAGGCTCAATTTCATTACCCATAATATGATCAACAATGAAATATGCTAAAATTGTTTTCTTCTGCTTCTCAGAACACAGAAAGGGAAGAAAGGGAGATCATTTTCCTCAGAAGGTAAATTACATGCAGCTGCCTCTAAAATCTTTCTATTCAAAGTGCAGTGCATAGTCCAGCAACATCAGCATCACCGGAGAGCTTGTTTGAAACAAGGAATCTGGCCCCACCAACCAGCTCAGTGAGAAAATGAATTTCAGCAAGATCCTAGGTGCTCAACATGCACATTAGCATTCTGTCCGATGCTCCAGAAGATTACAAAGTGAAGGTCTTTTCTACGTACTAGACTAGTGTAATCCAGTGCTAGATGGCAGAAAAGACATTCCATTGGACATGGTGGTAGGGAAATACCTATAAGGATTAAATTAAACTTTAAAAAAGCTTGATTATTCTTGGAAGTCTTTGCTTTAGGCTGCTACATTTTATAAGCAATTCTACCCTTTGGCTTAGATCTGTTAGTAAATGTAGGATGTGGAACAAAAATAGTACAATCACTGTTTCTTATTATCTCATTCTGATTCTTGAACCGAGACCAATCACTTTCTAAAAGCACTCCGCAAGCATAAAATACAATTTCTGTCAATTCCCTGCCTACCAAACCACAGGGGTGAACTAACCGGTCAGAAAGATTGCACTGCACTTTGAACAGAAAGATTTTAGAGGCAGCTGCATGTAATTTACCTTCTGAGGAAAACGATCTCCCTTTCTTCCCTTTCTGCGTTCTGAGAAGCAGAAGAAAATAATTTTAGCATATTTCACATTGTTAGTCATATTATGGGTAATAAATGGTTAAATACATGTTTTACAAAAAAACTCCTTTTTAGGTTTTATTTCTCCCCATTTCTTTTTGTTGCAGATTCAACCATAATTTCTCCAGTCCTCTTCCCTACTCAGTTTCACCACAATCCCAGCCCCATGTTTTAGAACTTGATGTGATACATATGCTTCTCATATGCTCTCACACACCCCAGGGTAATGTTTCCAAGCACCCATCTGGATAGAATTTAGACCAGGGAAGAAATAACTCACAGGCCTTGCCTTCTCATTAATCAACTGCAAAAAAAGAGGCATCTTGCAGTCTAAAAATTCCATTTTAAAAATAAAACTCAAGCTAGTAACTCAGAGTAATCAAAATTAACTTCTTACAGGCAAGAAAGGAAATAGCTGAGCCATTATGATTTTCTATATGGTAATTAAAATGTAATGTCTATTAAGCACTAAAATAGATGAAACTTGCTTTTTGTGTGTATAATCTCCCACCCTCTGGAAGGAGAGCCTAGTGCTGCCCATTTGGACTTATTTGTGAACCATCACAGAAGATGCTTCAGAAATGGTAAAGATTGAGAGAATTAAGTCACTGAACATTTGCTAAGCACCAGCTATGTGGTATGCGTTTTAAATTTGACATCTTCTTTATCTTCACAGTTCTAGAAATTTGAAATTACTATAAATTTGTTTATAGAAACTTGTTATTATTATCCCACAGAAATAAAATGAACTTAATTAAACAGCTTCTTAATGTTGGTTTATGAGTAATTTGTCAAGACCCGAAATCTTATCTGTCTTGAACACCTAGCTCAGTTCCTGGCAACCGCTGAATGAGAGCGGTCAACAACGTGAATGTGGTAGACACACAGAGGAAAAGACCAAAAAAAATCATTTTATGTGACAATTCTGATAAGCCTTCTAAAGCTGTGCGAAGGGCTTTGAATTTTATTCTAAGGACAATGATGGTGTTTTATTGATCAATATATAGAAAGCACCTCATAGGAGAGTAGCATGAGCCAACTACATGCCTAGCACATATTAGGAGCTTAATAAATGTCTGTTGAGTAAAGGAATAAATATATGTCTGGTAAACATTATAAAGTATATAGATTTCTTCCCATCCAGAATTCTGTGCTCTTAGTGAAGACGAAGACAAACCAGGCCAGGTGTGGTGGCTCACGCCTGTAATCCCAGCACTTTGGGAGGCCAAGGTGGGTGAATTACTTGAGGTCAGGAGTTCGAGACCAGCCTGGCCAACATAGTGAAATCCCATCACTACTAAAAATATAAAAACTAGCTTGGCATGGTGGCATGTGCCTGTAATCCCAGCTACTCAGGAGGCTGAGGCAGGAGAATAGCTTAAACCCGGGAGGCAGAGGTTGCAGTGAGCTGAGATCATTCCACTGCACTCCAGCCTGGGCAACAAAGCCAGACTGTGTCTCCAAAAAAAAATAAAGACAAACCAAAACCTCCTTCCTGTGAGGCAGCTTAAACTTGCATTGCCTTTCAGCACGCAGAGGGTGCCTTTGTCTTAACACAAGGCCACTTGTACCCTGAAGAGGCTCTGTCTGATTGATGGATTTAAAAAAAGCAACTTGAGATGTTTGAACTTGGTCCACAAATAGGATGGTTGTGCCATACTTTTAATCAGTTCCAGATGCACAGATTAGCAAGTCTTGGAAGAAAAGTAAGACTTTTAAATAAACAGGCCAGGGTCCTCAAAACAATCCTCCTCTCTCAACAATAAGTTACTTATATTCTCTTCAAAACAGAATTAGCAGTCCCAACCACAGCCTAGTAATATGTAACATAGAGTGGTAAATAACTTCTAATTCAAAACGGCAATTTAAATTCCAAGATCTGATCTCTCAACATATAATAAGCATCCATTATCATGTGACATGTCACATATACCTCTCTATTAGTTGATTAAAATGTGTGCTTTTTACATCTACTCTAAGAGATATTATTGTTGCTGTCTAATTTAATCTAAGACCACTCAGAATGTTATAGGATCGTACTACTAATTCCATGTTTATAGCCCCTGTTCAAAAAGTGTTATAGTGCAATGAGGAATATGAAAGTGTTCTAAAAAATTAAGTTTAAAGTTTAAGTAAGTTTAAGTTTGGAAGTTAAAAAACTTCCAAAACCATTCTTTTTTCTTTTTTTTTCAAGATGGAGTCTCACTCTGTTGCCCAGGCTAGAACGCAGTGGCTCAGTCTCAGCTCACTGCAACCTCCACCTCCCAAGTTCAGGGGATTCTCCCACCTCAGCCTCCCAAGCAGCTGGGATTACAGGTGCCTGCCACCACTCCCAGCTAATTTTTGTATTTTTAGTAGAGGAGGGGTTTTGCCATGTTGGCCAGGCTGGTCTCGAACTCTTGACCTCAAGTGATCTGCCCGCCTCAGCCTCCGAAAGTGCTGAGATTACAGGCATGGGTGACCGCACCTGGCCCCAAAACCATTCTTCTGATAGAAATAGAAGGAAAGGTGGATTGAGGTGGGGATAAGATATAAGCATAAAGAATGCTTAATTGAGATGGGATGGCTCTGCTGGAATAAACAATACTAGTGATTCTCTGGAAGGACCTACATGTGTCTAATTCCAAAAAAAGATAAGATTCCTGTACTCTGAACATGAATGGGCCACAGATTCATTTGCCAAGGGCTCAAGAATGTTCTTTTGGGAATGTTAGACAGGACTCAAGAACCATGGTCGACAGAATCTTCATGCTATTTATAACTCAAACTATGACTGAAATAGAGGAAATTTGGAAAAATACTTCCTAAATTTCACATACACTGTAAGTTGCCCATCTTATTAGCACCAGGACTTCTTTCCTACAGATTCATTAGCACTGAAACAATACACCATAAAAAGGATTTACATAAAAGACAGCTGGAGTCGGTTGCCAGGGGAACTGACGATGTTCCAGACACATTCCACATTAGCGGGATAAACGTCTGGGTAGCCAGGGCTGTTGAAGATGCCTTCAGCCACGTAGAACGTTCCACCACAAGCTGGAAGAAAACAGAAATAAAGTGAGTATCACAGCAAAGACTGCATCAGACAGTATAAAATAAAGGAGAAAGAATGCTAGAGCCATATCGATGTAAAAGAATAGACAACATGTCCATCTCGCATTTTAAAACATCATGTCATATAAAATAAGGAGGGAATGATTCTGCAAACTGAAGACCAAGGGCCAAGCAGTGTGGTGGATTAGAAGGAATTTCTGCAATGTCTTTTCTCAAAGCCTTTTCTACCTGTGAATGGTAACTTTGAAGAATAAAAGACTTGTTTACTATCCTACAGCCACTTGACTTTTGTGACCAGGATTCTATTCAACCCTGGCCCAGAAGCCAGGGCAGCATGCTTGCTTTTCCCTCTCAGTAGAGCACCGAAATGCACTCACCATCTTCTAGGTGTTCTGTAGCTTTTAACTACTAATAACAAGGAAGATGGCAGTGACCAGTAGCACTCTCCCGGCTAACAGGCTAAGAAACCCAGTCCTGGGCGGCTCCCCGTTCCTCTCCTCCCAGGTTGGGGCTGCCTTAACAAGCCAAAAAGAACACCAGGGTGAGCGCAGTGGCTCACACCTGTAATCCCAGCACTTTGGGAGGCCAAGGCTGGCAGATCACGAGGTCAGGAGTTCGAGACCAGTCTGGCCAACATAGGGAAACCTCGTCTCGACTAAAAATACAAAAATTAGCCAGGTGTGGTGGCAGATGCCTGTAATCCCAGCTACTCAGGAGACTGAGGCAGGAGAATCGCTTGAACCCAGGAGGTGGAGGTTTCAGTGAGCCAAGACTGTGCCATTATACTCCAGCCTGGGCGACAGAGTGAGACTCCATCTCAAAAACAAAACAAAACAAACAAAAGAACATCAAGTCATCTGAGAGCGTGGGGTGTAGCTGAAAAGACAGCCACATTTCCAACCAATTGTCCACACTTTCAGAGTTCATTATTGTTAGAACTGACAACAGGTTCACTTAATTGGGAAGAAGGTAAGATTTGGTCCAGAGGTGATCTCAGGAAATTAGCTCCCAACTACGAAGGTCAAAGAGTCCCAAATAACAAACCAAGAATTTCTACCACATCCCTGTTAACCGCTGGAGCCAGGTGCTAAGGTTTCTTACCCGACACTGATGCAGTGACCATAGCGTGGAAACCCCCAGCACTCAAGCTATAATCAGAGACGAACCTCAGTGTCAGGGCGCTGCTGAAGGATGTGATAGGATGGGGCATGTCAGTGCCACAGTAACGGCCTAGATAATGAAGATAACAACAAGGAGAATGAATGACGACATGGCAGAGGCCACTATTTCTAGGAAATACATCTTTACTAGAATTACAAGAGACCAAAACAAAGGGAAGAAATTGCCACTAGGAGAACCACTTCATTCAGGGTCAGTGTTTGAGACAATACCTGATCATTTAAAATAAACTCTATATAGGAGCTATACATAGGAGAGGTGAAGATCGAGAACAATAGGACCAGAGGAAAAACTTAGACGACCAAGGGACACATGTACCTAAAGCAAAAATCTCCAGCCCAGTTGGACCCATACAAATACATGCACTAATATTCAATATGTTGTAGCACAGGAAAGTGTGGATGCTGGAGCCAGGCTACCTGGATTCAGCTCCTGGCTCAGTCATTTGCTAGCTGTGTGATCCTAGGCAAGTTACTGAAGTGCTTGGTGCCTCAGTTTCCCCACTTGGAGAAAAGGGGCATATTGAAAATAATGAAACCTATCTCATAAGGTTAAAAGGATTGACTTATTAGTTCTAACATACTGAGAACAGTACTCAGCACAAGGTATTGCGATGTAACAGTTTGTTAAATAATATGTCCTTATGCTTGTCAAATGCTTACTAACAAAGACCTCGGCGATGCTGTGAGAGGTGTGGAGAGGGTGTGGAGAGTTCATTGACTGCTCGCTTTTGTCTCAGACACTGTCCTGGGCACTGGGAATTAGGCAACAGGCAAAGCAGTCTCCTCCCTGACAGACCTTGTCTTCTAGTGCAGGACGAGAGGTTTTTTTTGTTTGTTTGTTTGTTTTTTTTTTTTTTTTTTGAGACGGAGTCTCGCTCTGTCGCCCAGGCTGGAGTGCAGTGGCCGGATCTCAGCTCACTGCAAGCTCCGCCTCCTGGGTTCCCGCCATTCTCCTGCCTCAGCCTCCGGAGTAGCTGGGACCACAGGCGCCCGCCACCTCGCCCGGCTAATTTTTTGTATTTTTTAGTAGAGACGGGGTTTCACCGTGTTAGCCAGCATGGTCTCGATCTCCTGACCTCGTGATCCGCCCATCTCGGCCTCCCAAAGTGCTGGGATTACAGGCTTGAGCCACCGCGCCCGGCCAGGACGAGAGGTTTTTACAACAAAATTCAAAAGTTAGGAAGTTTATGGAGAAAGCTTAAATGGCCTGAGGTGGTTTTGTTTTGTTTTGTTTTTTTGGCTGAGAATATTTTAGAAACTAGAGAGTGGCACTCTTTAATTTTATTGGGAAGTCTAACAAACAAATGACAGAGTTTTAATGGAATTAATTAATTAATTAACTAATTAAGTGGGTTTTTGTTTTTTGTTTTTTGTTTTTTTTGCTTCCACTAAGGACAAAGCTGAAAGAAACATGCTCCATTTGAACGTAAGAACTTGGTCAAATATTAACAAGAAATTTCTGACAGAATGCTCTGTAATGCTGGGATGCGCTGCATTCCACTACTCTTTAAAGCAGCTGCAATTTTTAAATCTTTTAAAACATATACACAAACTATTCACATGTTTGAATATATTAATCAACAGGCTGAGTTCCCTGAACCTCACATTAAAGCCTACTTTCTTACCCTCTAATCATCTTTACTTGGCTTAGGCTGCTCTTTCTATTTATTGGAAACATTCTAACCTAGAACGGCAGCCTATAAATATGTAGATCTATAAATAAAGCACAGCCAAGACCACAGATGTATATGAGTGAGCGCCGAGGTACCTCGGAGGGGTGCGTCTTCGTGGTTGCCGTCCAAAATTTCTACAAAGTCACGTGTGCACGTTGTGCTTCTTTCAAGTTCAAAGTGGGTAAAAGAGAGGGTGATATGATTTACTGGAAGAAAAAAGAGAAGATTCTCTAATACAGTACTGGCAAATAAAACATACAGGGAGATGGGGCAAGATGGGGAGGTGGGGATGGTTAATGAGTATAAAAATAGAAGGAATGAGTAAGACCTATCTGATAGCACAACAGGGTAATTGTAGTCGATAATAACTTACTGTACATTTAAAAATAATTAAAAGAGTATAATTGGATTATTTGTAATGCAAAGGATAAATGCTTGAAGGGATGGAGACCCCATTCTCCATGACGGGATTATTGCACATTGCATGCCTACATCCAAACATCTCAGGTACCCCATAACTATATATATCTACTATGTATTCACAAACATTAAAGATAAAAATTTTTACAAAATAAAATTTAAATTTAAAAACATACAGGGAGGTAAATTTACTTCTGACAATTTCATGTAAGGGTTCTCCAGCAGAGAAGTAATGAATGAGGCAGATTTGCACATGGTTGAAGGGATAAAGGGAGGGAAGGGAATAACTTCTATGCTAGATGGTTTCCTTTGAAGAGTAACAGAATAGATGCTTTCCAAAGTGCCTGTGGCATCTGAAACGCTGGTAGTGGTAAATAAGAGGACTCCTGGGTAGGTTCATTCCAGGCACTATAAGGGAATATCTTGTTGGAAAATGCCATCTTTCCAGTTTTTATCTCACCATTGCTGTGTTTCTCTGATAAGCATTTTTCTCAATAGGTTCATTTCCTTAAATTCGGCTTCTTTGCATGTGCTTGCAAATAATGCATTCTTTTCTCCCTGGCTGTCACATTTTAGCTCACTTAGTTTTATTTTCAGGCTAGAGCTGGTGCCCTAAGGTTCAGAGACATTTATCAAGAAAGCTTTGCAGAACAGCAAGCCCCTGGATACATTTTCTTTTTGTTGTTCTTCAAGCTCTCTAATCTTCGGAACAGGATCTTTTCCTATTGCTGTTCTTGAACTAGTGAGATCTTTCATCTAAATGCTTCACAACTCATTAGAAAATAATCCTCAGGCACAAACAGCTCTGTTCAAGGGAGGGGGCTTCTTTATCTACAGCTCAGTTTCTGGCTGGCTGGCAACTTTCTTTAGGGCTCCACCTCCCCGTTCGAATTGGCTAAGGATTACATCATCGGCCTCCACATCTTATGCATGTCAATAAAGATACCAGCAATTTGTTAACTCCTGACATCCCAAGGGAAAGTGCTAGAGAATATTTAAGCCAAACTCTTCATTTTGCAGATTATTTTTTCATGGCCTGATAAGCTTAAGTGACTTCCCTATTTTCACACAGGCGATTAATTGCTGTGTAGAGTGAAGAACTTAAAGTCTTTCCTACATTATGCCTGAAACCGTATTTTCCTGCAAACCTCAAGGGAAGGCAGGGGTCCCCTGAAAGAGGATTCAGAAGGGCCCCAAGCATCACCTGCTTTGCAGCTATTCTGTCATGTCCTTTAGGGGCATTTCCTGATGTTCTCTTTCTGTCTTACCAACGAACTGTTACCGGGTCAGAAAATAAGATTCTAGGGTTCCAAGAAAGAAAAGAAAGTAAGCGTTTATTCAATGTTTATTCTAGGCCTGTGCTGGAATAGTACCTCGCAGGAGAGCCCAGGTTTTATGAATGTCTGCTTTGATGGATGGGCGTGTGCATTGCATTCTGGCCCGTGAGTCACTGATTCTCCAGTCTGTGGCTCTTCTTCATTTGTTCACTCAGCAACTGTCTTGGGCATCAGCTACACTCAAGGCACACATGTCAAACACTATTTATCGATTATTTTGGTTTACCCCCAATCTCACATGCCTGCATATGCCTGTTAATACAGCAAGGTTGTAGGTGTGTTGTGTTGTTGTTGTGTGTGTGTGTTTTTAACCTTTGCTAGGCCTTGAAATGAAAAAAAAAAATTGTTTTTAAATTTAGAAGCAACTGTAAAAATGACTTCCCTATCAGATTAGGAAATGCTTGTTCTTGGGCACATCAGGAATCGGGACTTGCAAAAGATGAAGAGGAAGGCCATCGATTGTTAGCACTGAGATAAGAAGGTTACCCATAGACTGACCTTCCCACAGGCACCTTCTCTCCTGCATGCCTTTTCTTTTTTCTTTTTTTACTTACATTGAGGTTGCGCTTGAATGATCCAGCTGCAGTTCTGATTGTTTGGATAATTGGCAGGGAACCGTGGAGAGGAAACAGTATCAAATGAGCTGGTGAGGATGTGGCCTCCGCAGGCTGCGGAACACACAAACACACATACATGTCATATGCTTTTCATTTCTGCTGACTGTACGAAGCAATTATTTGCTGAATAAAACCGTCAATGATTTTTCTTCTTATTTCTAAAATGCATACCAAGAAAGTTCTCCGTAAGGAGAGCTGCACATAAACCATGAGTTTATATTTTATACAGTTTATATTTTTAACAATTATTCTTCAACTACAGGAAGTAGGAAGTGGCAGAAAGCAACAGATTAAATGGCTATGAATTGCCTAAGTCATTCAAACAAAATTCTTACATGGATTCACTTACACGGCCCACTCATAAACCACAGGTATAGGGATAATCTACTTATACATGACCTCTTTTTTTTTTCAGGAAAATAAATACTCAATTGAACAAGGCTTCCTAAGGATGACTGCAGATGATCAGAGAAGAGCAAAATTCCATGTGAGTCCTGAAGAGGGAGAGGCGGTCACCGCTGGAGGGCGTAAGAGGTCTCGCTGAGGAGGAGGCTGAGGCTAAACTAGGACTTGGAGGGTGAGAAAAGGGAGGCCAGGGAGGGGACCGCCTGAGCAGACACAGAGGAGGGTAAGGACTGCATCTATACAGGCTCAGCTGGAGCGTGGGGTGCCTGAGGGATGTGGGTGACTGACGCTGGAGAGAGGTCAGGGCGGTTCTGGGGCCCTTGGTTAACATCTGCAGGAGCTTGAGCTTCATTCTCCAGGCCAGGTGGAGACAGGACACACACTGAACATTCCAATGGCATGATCAGAGCAGGGCGTTTACAGGTGACTTTGGAGAGAGATGGGGTAAGGGTGGGTGACTTTGAGGAGGTTGTCATAGTCCAGATGAAAGCTAGCAGGGACTTTTTACTATGAAACAACATACAAGTGAATAATAACATGCAAAAGAACTATTAGGAAACTAGTTTTTCTTTAAAATCAACAAGAATATGGTCTGTCTTGCTCCAAAGTCTAAAGGTCTATGGTATGTATTTGGGAGACCTCGATCCAGGCACTGTCCCTATCCAGAGCTCTTTACTACAGAATATAAGTGAGTTGACTAAGATAGACATAACGACTACACAGACTAAATGTATTTGTAATGAATGTTCTGAATCATCTGAATACAAGTCATCTCTGATGGGATAAGGGGTTCATCTCTCAGAATGAGCAGATGAAAGGCAATGGATAAAAAGGTCTTGGAGAAGTGGTGATTTAAGAACAAAAACAATGGCCAGGTGCAGTGGCTCATGCCTGTAATTCTAGCACTTTGGGAGGCTAAGACAGGAGAGTCACTTGAGGCCAGAAGTTTGAGACCAGCCTGGGCAACAGAGCAAGATCCCATCTCTAAAAAAAAAAAACAGCCAGGTATGGGGGTGCACCTATAGTCCCAGCTACTTGGGAGGCTGAGGTGGGAGGATTGCCTAAGCCTGGGAGGTTGAGGCTTCAGTGAGTCGTGATTGCACCACTGCACTCCAGCCTGGGTGACAGAGTGAGACCCTGTGGAAAGAAAGGGAAGGGGAGGGAAAGAGAGGGGGGAAAAGGAAGGGAAGGAGAGGAAAAGGAAGAGGAGGGTAGCGGGGGAGGAAGGGAGGGAACAAAGAAAAATAAATGGAAAACAACAGTGACTCCTCAGCTGGACAATGGCAGGACTCAGGAATGAGGGAAACCACTGCTTCCGGGGGCTGGAATCTGATTACATTACAAGCAAGTCTCGTAATTGATAGCAGTGTATCCCATTGTAGTGTAAAGCCTTGGGTAGTGCTAGATCAGTGAATTTGGATAAAAGCTTTTCTATACTGTTTCTAGTCTTAAAAGCACTTTTAAACAGTATTATTCTGAAAACTTGTTAGAGATGCAGGTCCAAAGGAAGTCAGAGAAGGAGGTTTCAAGCATCAGGAGTTGGGATAAATGTAAGTCACAGTTCTTTTGTTCTATTTAATTTTTTACATGTTAAGTAGAAGGCTGTGATCAATTTCTGAGCACAGGTCTCATTTCACTGTTGCACCAAACAGAGCACTGAAGATTTCTCTTGTGCTTGGGAAACCGCAGGGTACTTGCCTTGCCTGAATTGAGCTCGGAAGCCTCTGTTCTGTCTGGAAAGGCCAGATAGAAATCTCACGAAGAGGCTGTTTCCTGAGGACACGATGGGGTTAGCCAGCTGCTCCCTTCCACACGTCCTGGCAAGGCGGGACATTGTGGAACTTGAGCCATCGTATGCCTACAAGAAAGGTGACAGGGCAAACAGTGGTTCAGAGCTTCAGATTCACATCTAGAAGGCCTGTATTCCATGAACTGCCTGCATGCCGATGTGCTAGTGGAAAATCCCACGTTTGCTGGGTCTGGGGAAACTGGCTTTATTCTTTTGTCTTGTCTCACAGTTCCATGGGAATGTTTGAGTCTTTGGTCATTTCTAGGGATGCTGACATGAATTTCGGCAGGAGTTTCTCGGTCAGAGCCACTATTAGATCTCTTGATAACTTCATAAATGCCATCCCTTCCACATTCCCCTTCCTCCCCAACCCCAGTGTAGTCACCTCAAAGGCCATGCCCACAACATGTACTGGAAATGTGTGATGCAAGAATAGACACATGAGAAAACAGATGAGAAATAATGATGAGTGATGAGCATTTGTTGTCAGAATCCCGACATTTGTTAGATCTGTTTGTTCTGCTTAGGGTTCGTGATAGGGTAATGCTTAAGAGAAAAGAAATAGTAGAATTCTTTTCAAATGATAGAGGCTATATGAGGCTGATTTAGAAAATTACCTCTCTCTCTTTTTGGCCAGGCATGGTGGCTCATGCCTATAATCCCAGCACTTTGGGAGGCTGAGGCGGGTGGATCACCTGAGGTCAGGAGTTCAAGACCAGCCTGGCCAATGTGGTGAAACCCTGTCTCTAATAAAAAATACAAAAATTAGCCAGGTGTGGTGGTGCACACCTGTAGTCAAAGCTACCTGGGAGCCTGAGGCAGGAGAATTGCTTGAACCCAGGATGGAGGTTACAGTGATCCTAGACTGTACCACTGCTCTGAAGCCTAGGCAACAGAGAGCAAGACTCCATCTCAAAAAAAAGAAAAGAAAATTACCTCTCTCTTTTTAACTATTGGTCTCGTCTTGCCTAGGGCCATGCTGAGACCTAGCTGACCCTCCGTGCATGTAATGAAATGGAATCTACATCACATACACCTGAAATCTCTGTATTGATTTGTTGAAGTTGAAGCTTACTAATTTGCTTGGAACTCAGTGTCTAGATGAATTTTTGGATACTCTTATGTGTAAATCAGGGGGAAATGAGTTCCTTCGCATGGATGATTAATAATAACTCCCATTCATTAGGTGCTTACCATGTGCCAGGAACTGGATTCAGCCCTTCACATACACTGTCCCATTTTATCCTCAATTTCTTTCCATTTTTAAGAACAGGACAACAGATGCACAGAGAACCTAAGTAACGGGTCCAAGTCACACAATTCCTAAGAGGGAGCAGGTCATGCTGAATCAGACCACTAGATTCCAGAGTCCAGAACTGAAACCCTTTCCTCTTGTTCAGTGCAAGGTATCAACTGAGCAGGATGCATGCATCAACCTGCCAACCCTCAGAGTGAGACTGAAAGCATGAAGGTAAAATATGGCCGTTTCATTCAAAACAAATTGCCACTTATATTTCATAAGAAAATCTTGGGGAAAAAATAGAAAGATCAGAGATTCAATGGAAGGAAGGTACTCTCAAGTGACTTTAAAAATCTGCTGATGATTATAATCAGTGTTCTGTTTAGCCACAGATATGATTCTGTATGTTCTCTTTAGCCACAGGTATGATGGGCAGGATATTCTCAGTTTGGCTTATACAAGCCCATGAATCAAATATCAATAGGATTTTTAACTTTCTGAGGAGCTAAAGCTTTTACAATAAAAAATTTAAAACAAATGTGGGTCTGTTCTGGAGCAGCAAACCTTTTCTTTTTTATTATTTAATGTTCAAAATTTAACTCTCTCTCTATATATATATCTCCAATAAATGAAACCTGATGACTGATTTTCATTCAACAAAGATTGATTAAAAACTAAATTCCATTTTCTTAACCAATTCAAATTATAGTTTCCAATCTAGTATGAATGCTTCCTTTTATCACGCTGAACACTGTAAACAGTAGACAAAATGACATGTAAACCATCACTACGAAAACTCTTACTACATTCACACTTGAGTCTACTCTCAAATATCACCACCATTGATTTAATTCAAGTCTTTATTGTCTCTATACTTGGTTTTATGCTGTCCTATGGTTATAGGTACAGCATCATAAGCTTTAAGTAATGTTCTATTAATACTTTCTTAGTTTTAATATCAAAGAATAATGAATACCTTCTTAGAATGTCTGTGGTTATAGAGTATGGAGAATATACCAATTGAATATTAAGGAACAGACTATTTACTTCTCTCAAGATAATTTATTCATTTATTTGTTTAGAATAGCATTTTTTCATTTTTATAAAAGTTTAATATTCAATTTTGTGAATATATATAGTTTATATTTATTTTTTATTTTGGTTTTAAGTGATGCATAATAATCGAACATATGTATGAGGTATAATGTGATGTTTCAATACACATATACATTGTGTAATTATCAAATCATGGTATTCAGCATGTCTATCAGTTCAAACATTTATCATTTATTTGTGGTGAGACCATTAAGAATCCTCTCTTCTAGTTACTTTTAACACAGTATAATATTTATAAGCCATAATATTGTTTACTGTGGATGCCCTACTGTGTTACAGAACATCAGAACTTATTCCTCTTACCTAACTCTAATTGTGTACCTTTGACAAATATCTCCCCATAATTTCCTCCCCGCTACTGTCCCCAGCCTCTGGTAACCACTATTCTACTCTGTACTTCTGCGAGATCAGCATTTTTACACTGCACAAATGAGTGAGACCATGCAATATTTGTCTCTCTGTGCCTGGCTTATTTCCATTAAAATAAAGTCCTTCAGGCTCATCCATGATGCCACAAATGACAGGATTGTATTCATTTCTATAGCTAAGTACTATTCCATTGTTTATATATATCACATTTTAAAAATCCATTCATCCATTGATAAGTCTGTTTGTCTTCAAAAGAAGACATACAAATGACCAACAGGTAAATGAAAAAATGCTCAACATCACTAATCACCAGTGAAATCCAAATCAAAGCCACAGTGAAACATCACTTTATCCCAATTAGAAAATAACAAGGGCTGGTGTGGATGTGGGGAAAAGGGAACATTTATACACTACTGATGGGAATGTAAATTGATACAGCCATTATGAAAAACAGTATGGAGGTTTCTCAAAAAATCAAAAATAGAACTACCATATGATCCAACAGTCCCACTCTGGGGTTAAACAGACAAAAGAAATTAAATAAGTATGTTGAATATATCTGCATTTCCATGTTAACTGACGCACTACTCACAATAGCCAAAATATGGAATCAACCTAAGTGTCTAGCATTTCTTACTTTTTTAAACTAGTGGAACAATGCGTTCTATGGTGTTTATAGGCTTCTCCTTCTCAAAAAAAAAAAAAAAAAAAAAAAAAAAAAGAAAGAAACAAAAGAAAGAAAAAACTCTCTAAGATTTTGCAAGTCCATGGACTCACAAAACAAGACTTTCTGGTTTTTGAAAAATTTTCTCCCAAATTCAAAGGTCCAAGGAGTAAGTACATATTGTTTCTTCCCTTTCAAAGTCCTTGTTTTTAGTCTGAGTGGTTGGAATCCTCTCAAGGGACAGGAGGAAATAAGGGGAACAAAAGTAAACTAAAACATTACGGCTGAAATCTTCCGAAAATCACCCGAATGCCCCATTTCCTTGGGGATCCTTTGAAAGGAGCACATCTAGAAGCTTTAGAGACTTTGCAGCTATTTCCCCTACCCCTAACCCCTGAGGTCCTGGAATTACAAGACCTCTGCTAAATTTCATCTGGCTGAAGTAATACTTCATAAGGAACGGATCAAAAATAGAAGGTTTTCTTGAGACCAGCCTGGCCAACATGACAAAACCCTGTCTCTACCAAAAATACAAAAAAAAAAAAAAAAAAAAAAAACTTAGCCAGGCATGGTGTGGGTGCCTGTAATCCCAGCTACTCAGGAGGCTGAGGCATGAGATTTGCTTGAACCCAGGAGGCGGAGGTTGCAGTGAGCCGCGACTGCACCACTGAACTCCAGCATGGGTGACATAGTGAGACTCCATCTCAAATAAAAGAAGGTTTCCATGAGTCCTGAGATTGAAATTATATACCAATGACACCCCAAATGTGATGAGCAGGTTATAATTTTATAAGCTCCATCACAAACATCCTAACCTATGTGATTTTCTATAAAAATAAAGACAAGGAGGCAAGTGTGTAAGCTATTAAACTACTGTCTCATTCAATGAAAGCTAGTAACTCATCCAAGCTCACATCACTAATGAGTAGCAGAGTCTTCTCTCTCCAAATTCTAGATTTACCATGTTTACTTCTCTTTAAAATGCTCATGACACACCTCAGTCTGCTTCTTTTTGATGCTATAGAATACCTGAGGCCAGGTGATTTATAAAGAGCAGAAATTTATTTCTCACAGTTCTGAAGGCTGGGAAGTCCAAGAACAAGATGCCAGCAAGTTAGAGCCGGGTCTCTCTGCTTCAGGATGGTACCTTGAATGGTGCATCCTCTTGCGGGGAGGAACATCATGTAGTCAAGTGGCAGAAGTGCAGAAGAGAGAGAACCTACTCTTGCAAGCCCTTTTTATAGCAACATTAATCCATCTATGATGGCAAGGCTTTCAGTACCTGAACACCTCCCAAAGGCCATACGTCCTGCCACTGTGGCATTGGGCATTAAGCTTCCAGCACATGAACTTTGGAAGGGGACACATTCAAACCACAGCATGATAGTTATTATGTTTTATGTACCTAATTGTCATTTTATGAAATTTTAAAACCTCAGGCTATCAAGGAGGGAGAATATTTTTAACAGAGTTTGAAATATAAATTCTTCTACTTGAGTGTTTTTAACACTTATAATATCAAATCAATATTCTCAGGCTTGGTGCAGTGGTTCACGCCTGTAATCCCAGCACTTTGGGAAGCTGAGGTGGGCAGATCACCTGAAGTTGGGAGTTCAAGACCAGCCTGACCAACATGGAGAAGCCCCATCTCTACTAAAATTACAAAATTAGCCGGGTGTCATGGCACATGCCTGTAATCCCAGCTACTCAGGAGGCTGAGGCAGGAAAATCGCTTGAACCTGGGAGACGGAGGTTGTGGTGAGCCGAGATAGTGCCATTGCACTTCAGCCTGGACAACAAGAGTGAAACTCCGTCTCAAAAAAAAAAAAATCTCACATTTAAAGTTTCAATGTATAAAATTACACAAGAAAAGCACTTCAAAGAAGAAAATATGAGAAACCTTGTTCCCATTCATTTATAATTCTAAAGTCATAAAAATTATCAATATGAATTTCCCCTTAACTTCCATTTAGTTCCCAAGGCAAAACTAGCAAATGATATTACTATTGGATACACATATATTAATATAACATATAATTCTTACTTAAGTCTACTGCCAAGAGTTTGCTAGGCCTCAGCATTGATTTTCTGATCATTACTTAAGTGGTAAAAGTCAGAGCAATATATAAACAAAATAAAACTTTGTACATCTCAACTACTTCATTTCTAGATGATAGTAATAAAATAAAAAATTGAAGTTGAAGCCACAGATAAAAAGTGGCCACTGTCCCCAGGAGAATTCCAACTACAGAAGCTCTTAAAACAGAGGCAGATCTAGTGGAGTGGTCATTTAATTTCTATAGAAAAGTTGACCAGTCTTTTTGTAAAATATCCAGAATTGTATAAAATGTCAAGATACTAGCACACATATTCAAAATACACACCAGGCAGGGCGCAGAGGCTCATGCCTGTAATCCCAGCACTTTAGGAGGCCGAGGCAGGTGGATCACCTGAGGTCAGAAGTTTGAGACCTGTCTGGCCAACATGTGAAACCCCATCTCCACTAAAAATACAAAAATTAGCCAGGCATAGTGACGTGTACTCGTAATCCCAGCTACCCGGGAGACTGAGGCACAAGAATTGCTCGAACCCGGGAAGCAGAGGCTATGGTGAATGGAGATGGTGCCACTGCACTCCAGCCTGGGTGACAGAATAAGACTCCATCTCAAAACAAAACAAACGAAAAAAACCCCACAAAAACAAAAAGCTTAACTTTATTATATAAAAATAGGAGACTTTTTAAAAAGTACAGAACCTGGCACTTAACAGGCAATAAATGTTTGATGAACAAATAATGGCCGGGCGCGGTGGCTCAAGCCTGTAATCCCAGCACTTTGGGAGGCCGAGACGGGCAGATCACAAGGTCAGGAGATCGAGACCATCCTGGCTAACACGGCGAAACCCTGTCTCTACTAAAAACACAAAAAATTAGCCGGGCGAGGTGGCGGCGCCTGTGGTCCCAGCTACTCGGGAGGCTGAGGCAGGAGAATGGCGTAAACCCGGGAGGCGGAGCTTGCAGTGAGCTGAGATCCGGCCACTGCACTCCAGCCTGGGCGACAGAGCGAGACTCCGTCTCAAAAAAAAAAAATAATAATAAATAAATAAAAAATAAAAAAAAATAGGAGACTTTTTAAAAAGTACAGAACCTGGCACTTAACAGGCAATAAATGTTTGATGAACAAATGAATAAATGAATATGTATGACAGTTGCTGGTCTCTAAAAATTGAGGACTAGGGTTGAGGAAAGCCCAGAGTTAAGAAAAAGCTGTCCTTGCCCTCATGGAGTCAATGGTATAAACACATAGTAGACACAATTGTGGGTAAGAGGCTATTCCCAGCGGGACGGAGGTCAGCTCGGCTGCTTTCTGGGCAGGCTTCCTATATGCCAGGTCTGAAGGCGAATGAAGGGGCCCCACCACAGGGAACAGCCAATGCCATGCACTCTGCTCCCAGGGACCCTTCACCAGCAGGGTGAGAGAAGGCAGAGGCAGAAGGTGGGCAGAGGACATCGGATCCATCCCCAAGGCCCAGAGTATTCTGAACACATGATATATTATGGCGCTATCAAGTCCCCTCCACATCCTCAGCTCTAGCCAGAAGTGAGAACTAAGCCAAACATTTACGAAATTTCTTTTAATTATTATTATAATTATTATGTATGCCAGTGTATGCCAGCCTGGGTGACAGGGTAAGACCAGTGATAACTCACTGCAGCCTTGACTTCCTGGGCTCAAGGGATCCTCCCACCTCAGCCTCCCAAATAGCTGGGACTACAGGTGTGCACCACCACACCTGGCTAATTTTTAAACGTTTTGTAGAGAGGGGATTTTGCTGTGTTGTCTAGTGTGGTCTGGAACTCCTGGCTCAAGCGATCCTCCTACCTCAGCCTCCCAAAGTGAGGGGATTATAGGCATGAACCACAGTGCTTGGTCTTAATTTTCATACTTGATGTTTCAATACTTTGAGGAGATTTGCATAAATGTCCATCATTTCTTTTTTTTTTTTTTTTGAGACGGAGTCTCGGTCTGTCGCCCAGGCTGAAGTGCAGTGGCGCGATCTGGGCTCACTGCAAGCTCCGCCTCCCGGGTTCACGCCATTCTCCTGCCTCAGCCTCCTGAGTAGCTGGGACTACAGGCGCCCGCCACCGCACCCGGCTAATTTTTTCTAGTTTTAGTAGAGACGGGGTTTCACCATGGTCTCGATCTCCTGACCTTGTGATCCACCCGCCTCGGCCTCCCAAAGTGCTGGGATTACAGGCGTGAGCCACCGCGCCCGGCTATTGTCCATCATTTCTAAAGGTAACATGTCACATGTTACCTTTGTCACATGTCAAGTAACACAGGAGGAAAACCACTCAAGTGAGAGACAGAAACTCTTCCTGGTGACATTCCTAGTTCTGGAGGCCTATGATCAGAGTTCTAAAGAATGGTAATGTGGGAAAATAAAGAAGCCAAGTAAGGGAACTTTTTACTTCTCATACATACCTTTGTTGTATAAATAAGCATTATTTAAAAGTATGTTGCATTATTTAAAAGTTGGTGGCAGGATTCCTTTTAGAGGGAAAAGCAGTCTGTATTGAGTAAAATACCTCCATAGGCTCTCAGAACATGAATATAGCAGGGGAGATGTTATTTTACATTGTTGGGGACAAGTTGCCCCCCTCTCTTTGCTTCCTCATCTGTTGCTAAGTTTCTTAATCTGCAAAATGAGATTAAAATGAATATATAGCCCATACTGTTCATAAGAACAAGTTAAAAGATATAAATACCAAAAGATATAAATGCTTACTGGCATGTAGTAAGCATGTGGTAGATGTTAGCCTCTACTATTAAAGTAAGACAAAGTGGGAGCTAAATTGCTGTGTAAGAAATTAAGTAGGGAATTAGAAAGTTATGGAGGCAAAAAAGAAAAGAGAACCAAGAGGTGGGGGCGTTGTCCAGAAATATGGGTAGGTAGGAGTGGGAGAAATAATAAATGAAAATTTTCCAACTGGAGATTGTAGGGGTGGGGGATGGTAGGCAACTTCTGACCTGGCTCTCAGTGATCCCCACGTCCTGGTATTCATGCCTCTGTGTAATCTCCCTGGGGTATGGGATAGACCTCGTGATTTGTTCTAATTAATAGAAAACAACGGAAGTGATAGTCTGTCACCTCCATAATGAGGTGAGAAAAGATGGTGCCTTCCCTCTTGCTAGTAATTTCTGTCTTGTTGGACTCTCTCTTGCCCTCTCTATTGATTGCCCTGGCGAGCAAGGTGCCATGTTCTGAGATACTGTGTGGAGAGGCCTGCATGGCAGGGAGTCAAGGGAGGCCTCAGCCAACAGCCTGCAAGGAACTGAACCCTGTGTACATTCACGTGAGTGAGCCAGGAAGCACACAGGCGAGTGGCATCTGGCTTCCTGACCCACGGAAACTGTAAATGTTGTTGTCTTAAGCCGGTAAGTTCTGGGGTAAGTCTGCGGGTGTGGAATGAAGAAGAGTTGAGGAAAGAATGAAGAAAGGCTTCTGAAGAATGAGGCTGTCCAGTGATGCATTCAAGTCACATGCTGTACTGCTCTTTGCAGTAACTACCTCAGACACCTCATCTAAAAATGAGGGTAGATGATCTCCCCTTGCTGCCCCATAAGGTTATTGTAAAGATCAAATAAGACAATGTATTGAAAGTTTTGTGGAAACTATGATTACAAGTATGAAGGTAAGTTTTTCTCATTTCATTACAGAAATTCTCATATATACATTTTTCTTTTCTTTTCTTTTCTTTTTTTTTTGAGACAGAGTCTTGGTCTTGCTCTGTCACCCAGGTTGGAGTACAGTGGTGCGATCTCAGCTCACTGCCACCTCCACCTTCCAGGTTCAAGCGATTCTCCTGCCTCAGCCTCCCGAGTAGCTGGGATTACAGGTGCACGCCACCACACCCAGCTGATTTTTTGTATTTTCAGTAGAGACAGGGTTTCTCCATGTTGGCCAGGCTGTTTTCAAACTCCCGACCTCAAGCAATCCATCCACCTCAGCCTCCCAAAGTGCTGGGATTCCAGGCATGAGCCACTGTGCCTGGCCTCATATATAAATTTCTAATGAAATTTAATGACATACAGAAAAGTTCAAAGCTAGCAATTCCACTTCTGCAGGTGGTTTATACTAGAGAAAGTCTTATGTCATTATACACAGATATTGCTACAAGAAAATTCGGTACAAAAAGTTGCTAAGGAAAAATATTGCAAGCAACTTAAATGTTCATTAACAGGAGAATGGGCAAATGACTTGTGGTGCATACATCAAATGGAATGTGTAGTGACCAAAAGAATGCATTAGATCTGTATGCATTACAAGGTAGAAAATGTGAAAAACAGTACAATGAGTGAAGAGTGCAAGTTGAAGAAGGATATGTAGTGTGTTACATGACGTACATAAAGTCTTAAAATATGCAAAATAATATTTCATAGTGTGTATGGATATACACATATAATGAAAAACTATAAAAACCATTATGGGAATCATAAACCAGAAATCTCATTAGCAGTTTCCTCTGGGACAGGGAACAGGGCATAGGATCAATGATAGGAGCACGTGGGACTTCACCTGTGTCTTGAACAGTCCGTTTCTGTTTGGGAGAAAACAAAAGAACTTGAAGCAAATGTGGCAAAATATGAAGATTTGGCCAGTCTGGACAGGGAGAAGTTCAGTACGTTATATATTTTGTATGCATTATGTAGTCTGTATTTCTCTACCTACTTAAAATATTTCATAGTAGAATGTTCAATAAAGAAAAGAAAAGCTATATAAAGGAAATAATAGGAAATGTACTAAGATTCACATATAAAGATAGTCCTCATAACATGGTTATAACAAGAAAAGAAAAAAACCATTAATAATCCAAATGGTCAATAATAAACCTGTGGCTAACTGAATTACAGCACGTCCATTTGATTGACTAGCCAAAGAAACTATTTTAAAAACTATTCAAATAATATGAAGTGAAAAAGGCAGGATATAAAATTATATATAATATTATCTTAACTATGCATGTTTGTGTGTACATGAGTGAGTGTATATATTTGTATGTGTGTGTTTGTGAGGGAAATAAACCAAAATTTCAATAGTTTGTATCTATATTCTAATACTAAGGATGGCATTAATTTCTTATTTCTTCTTTTCTGTATTCTACAAATTTAATACGAGGAGCATGTAAGGTTTAAAAATAAAATCTATATTAAAAGTGCTTTAGTGTTTCATCACTCAGACGCATAAGCGATTACATACAGACATGAAAGGGCACTATTCATGTAAGAACACCGCAGTACCCAAGCCAGATGGCTACTAATGCCAGTTAATCTAGCCTCTTGCTGCTGCCAGGAATGTATCAAGTTTAATGGACGTGGCTTCTGTTTTAAGATCTCCAAAGCATCTGTTCATTGCCTAAATATCTATAACTGTACCCCAGTCCTCCCTCTTAAGCCCTAGGCTCATATAGCCAACTGTATCGTAGACATCATCTCTTGTATGTTCCACAAATGCTGAAAATCAGTGTCTCAAACTGAAGCCCTCTGCCCGTCCCTCTCATTTCTCCTTTACTTACATTTCTTGCCTCAGTAAATGCCAGAAGCATGTACCCAATGGCCAGACCATTTTGGGAACCCCCCATCCCTGCTACATGTAATGGATAAGCATGTTCTGCCATCTCTCTGTCGATGTATGGCTTGGCTCCTTCCCTCTACTTCACCCACATCCCTCTCTAGTGTCTTGGTGTGGGGCCTCATTACATCTTGCCTAGGCCACTATAACAGCCTGAAATTTCCCCTGCCTTATATTTGTGTCTTCCTTCCATTCAGTCTCAAAACAACTGCCAGTGCACAGTGTGCACTTCTAAAATGTAACATCAAATACAAAAGTAAAGCTGAGCATACATTTTTAAATTGCACGAAATAAAGACCAGTAATCACGAATGCTTTGCTTAAGAACTAAAGATCACGTGATTGACATGGACGTGATGCAGAGTGCTTCAGCGGCTGCCCCCTCTGCTGTAATCAAAACCCTGGAGTGATTAAATGACTCGTGACCACCTGACTGAAATGTCAGTCATCATTTGCACTCCTCATGACTGATGGGGAAAAATGAATTGTAGCTTCCTCAGTAATATCTGTATTTTTATTTCTAAAAAAAACCCAAAAAACAAAGAAACACGAATATATTCCCTGAGATTGTTGGAAAGTAGGAAGTGAGAATTTTTTTTCTACTGGATTTTTTATCTTCTCGTTTACTAAGTTTCATCTTGCTCAGGGAGAAAATTTTTTTTTAAAGATTACTTAAGATCTTTAACATAGCGTTAATAGTAATAGAAGCAGGAGTCCTTGTAATAGAAAAATTAGGAATAGCAGCTAACACTTATCCGAACCAGACACTGATAGGTACTTTCAATACATTTGTTTACATTCAATTCTTACAGTTCCACTTTGCAGCAGGGAAAACTGTGAGCCTCCGAAAACATACTTGACTTGCCCAATCACAGGCTTAGTAGGGCAGAGCCAATATACAAACCCCATCTGTCTGACAACTGACCAATTATGATTAAACCTAGAGAAAAGGTGAAATCAAGTTGTATTCATTCAGTTAGAATATTGAGAGACCATGATTCTGTGAAGCTAAGTGAGATAGTCACAGTCTCCAAGAAAGATGACCATGGCAGCTCTGGAAATAGGGTGGGAGTCCCTCCTCCTTTGTATCTCGACCTGCAATCAAGCATCCTCAGTAGCACTTGAGAAAGTCTTGTATTGGGCTCCCGCAGCTTTCCGAGTGGTTGGCATCTGTCTTGCATTCCATTCCACTGAACGTGCATGGGATTCCCAGCATGGCTCACTTAGCAGAATGGGTAACAAAGAGCACAGTGTCTGGGGTCAATAAATAAACCCAGAACTTCTATCGTTGCCACATAAACTTGATTCTATTCCGGGATTCAGATATGAATCTCCTCCTTGTCCTTCTCTGGTCCAACCGCCATTCTCTGGTCTAGTGTGGCCTCTTTCTCACCTGGACCCTTTTTACTTTTTTGTTTGTTTGAGACAGAGTCTTACTCTGTAGCCCAGGATGGAGTGTAGTGGCGCAATCTCCGCTACTGCAGTTTCTGTCTTCCAGGTTCAATCAATTCTCATGCCTCAGCCTCCGAAGTAGCTGGGATTACAGGCACACAACAGTACGTCCAGCTAAATTTTGTATTTTTAGTAGAGACAGGGTCTCACCATGTTGGCCAGGCTGGTCTTGAACTCTTGACCTCAAATGATCCACCCACCTCAGCCTTTCAAAGTGCTGGGATTACAGGCACGAGCCACTGTGCCAGTCCCACTTTGCTACATTTTTAACTCCAGATGGTAACATACGTCTCAAGCCCTGGATTGCCTTTGAGCTTAACAGGGTGCAAAAATGTGGTGAAGGAGAAGACATTTAGGGCACAGGAGAGAGAATTCACATGGAGGTGCAAAGTCTATTCGGAGGATCAAGAGTCCATGAGGTATTTTCATATGCTATAATATGGCAGTGTAGCTGCTAATGAAATTCCCGCTTTGGAATATGAACTTCCCCAAAATAGAGGAAACATTAAGTGATAGGGAGGGAAATCCCTCAGGAAATTATACAAGCTGTTACAGTCATAAATGTGAGTGCGGAAGGAAAGCAAAGATATTACTCATTACAGCATCTTTTCTTGGGGCTGGGGAAGGAGGAAGCATCAGTTTCCTTTGTCAGTGATTTTTTTCCAGTTATGTTCCTTGGAAATTCAATAGTTAGTTCAATTTACAACCCCACATCTCATGTCACGATGTGTTCACCCCTATTTCTTTGTTCTACACTCTCCCACTCAGTCTTCATGTTTTACAAGAGACTATAAACTCTAAAAATTTGCAGTTCTTGCAAGCACTGACTCCAAGATTCCTGGAAATGTTGATATGAGAAGAAATCCAAGATGCTCATTTTACTTTTACAAATAAACATTTAAGGAGAGTCTGAGCTGAAATGGGAACCAAGCCAAACCAAACCCGTGTCCACAGATTGAGAGCTGTGGCTTCAAGTCAACTCTTCCTTCGTCTTGCAGATGCAAAACACTGGCTCAGCATTTGGTTGTTACTACAGCACCCGCACCAGGATGCAAAGAAGCTAAGCATGTTAACAAATGCAAGTCACAAGACAAACGTTTGAAAAAGATCATCGTCAAGTATCAGATGGAAACAAAAATTCCTATGGTGGGGAGTGAAGGAGGGAGGGAAGAAAGGGTGAGAGAGAGAGGGATAGAGGGAGGAGAGAGAAAAAGAAAGAAAAAGGGAGAGAGAGAGAGAGAGAGGGAGAGAGAGGAACAAAGAAAGAGAGGGAAAGATAAGAAGAGAAGGAGGGAGAGAGAGAGAGAAGGAGAGACAGAGGGGGAGAGAAAGAAGGAGAGACAGAGGGGGAGAGAGAGGGAAAGAAGAAAGGGAGAGAGAGGAAGAGGGAAAGAAAGAGGGACAGAAAGACAGGGAGAGAGAGAGGAAAAGAGAGACAGGGAGAGAGGAAGAGGAGGGGAGAGAGAGAGACTGGTTTCTGTCTTGGATTTATTTGTAAAACAGTAAATATTTAAAGAAGAATTGTTTCCATCATCTCTTTGAAACACCAAATTCTGTTATTCCTGTGTCTGTTTGCTCTGCTTTGGAAACGATCAGTGTTTTAAAAGGAAACACATCATGGGTGGTGTATTACAAAAATAAAACAAAAGAGGATGCTGCGTTAGGTATCTGCCCGTTCCACCCTGCATTTTATTGTCAAATAATGGAACAACAACAGACACTGCAGCTTTGGGTGGGAACACAGGGATTTTTTTTTTTTTTTTTTTTTCCGGATCACATCAGACTTTTCTTTCTTTATCCTAGATAGCCACAAAAAGCTTCAGAAGTTACTAATCACATTGCTTTTGCTTTTTCTTTTTGGTACCAGGCTCTGTTAGCCCTCGTTTGTGTTTCTTCCAAATGAGAGGCAGGACCCGGACCATGGTCGGCTTGCTTTGAGCTGCTCCTTGCTGATTCTCACAAGGCAGACATTCCAATGAGCTGAGTAGAGGATGCTGGAAGCAGAGGTCAGGAATCTCCAGGGGCCAGCTGCTGCTGCTAAACGGACTTCCCTCTTCCTGCTCTCACACTGAGCTACAAGCAGCCTTTCTAGGAGATCAATAAGAGCTTGCAGAGCTACATGAATCTAAGACTTAGAAGAAAGGCTCTAATTAAGCAATTAAACTGTCATTCGGAGGTCACTTTAACACTCAGCCTTCGTGAAAGGAAACGTAATGAAGCCACTTGCGTGCTGACCAGACAAGACCATCCCCAGCCAATGGGTCCCACAGCTTCCTTAGCAAGAAATACTCCTGATGTGTCATTGAGGAGAGCCCAAGGTTAATTACACCAGACACTCGAAGGTGACTGAACAGAAAGTGCAAATACATTACCAAATGTGTTGAAACCTGCCTGCAAGTCCAGCTTCCTGATTAGCTCCCCACGACGCCATTACCATTTCAAGAGAAGTCAACAAGTTCAGTTTTTCCCTTTTTTCATCATAGCAGCATGCAATTCTAGAAAACACACTTTTGTGATGCTATCTAAGTCCTCATGTGGCTCACAACAAGAAGATTGTATATCAATAACCATGCCAAGGAGTGAACTCAGTACAGCACGTTCCCGATGGCGTCCTCTGAGATTTTCCACCAAAGCATGGATCATTGCAGGAGTAGAGATGACAAAAATTCATTTATTCAGTCATGCATCTGTTAACAATTCATGCATCAAAAAGATTGGTGCTTTGGAGATCTAAAGACTACTGCTGTGGGCTCTATGAAAGAGGATGGAGGCTGTGTATTACTGTTCCATTTTTTTTTTTTTTTAGACTGAGTCTTGTTCTGTCGCCAAGCTGGAGTGCAGTGGCACGATCTCGGCTCACTGCAACCTCCGCCTCCTGGGTTCAAGTGATTCTCCTGCCTTAGCCTCCTGAGTAGCTGAGACTACAGGTGCCTGCCATCATGCTCAGCTAATTTTTGTATTTTTAGTAGAGACAGGGTTTCACCATGTTGGCCAGGATGGTCTCGATGTCTTGACATCGTGATCCGCCCGCCTCGGCCTCCCAAAAGTGTTGGGATTACAGGCCTGAGCCACCATGCCCAGTCTACTGTTCCATTTTGAAATGTTCATTTGTTTCTTCTACTTGGTGAATTTTGCCTTTGTTTCCACAACACCAAGCCTGTTACCTGTGGGCTTAGCTTGCCTCCATTTGGAACCCATGGGGACTAGGCCTACTCTAAGAAGAGCTTTCTATTGTATTCCCAGAAGAGTGTGGGGATAGTCTTGTGGCCCAGAGGTCATGTGAAACCTAGTGGCTGCCTGAGGCTGACTTCAACTTTGAGGATGAAACCACCACTGACGTCACTGGGCCCTTAGTGGCCATTTCATCCGCCATCTTGTCCTCCATTTCTTACCCACAAATGCAACTCCTAACTGAATCCTCCTCCTTAGTTTTCTTCTTTCTGCTTGTGTTCACCAGCCACCTAATTTTATAAATAAGCAAACTAAGAACCCCAAGCCATGAAAAGAGTGAGGGGTGGTGCCATGTCCAGAAACGAGTACCTGGCAGTGTCTGGTACATATTGGGCACCAAAGAGCAAAGTAATGAAGGAAACCCTGACCTCCTGACTTCAAAGCAAGGACACTTTCCATTTCATATTTGAATTCTTAACACTTTTCCTTATATTGACGAATGAAGGCTGGGTTCATTGGGTACAGAAGTCGAAGTGGGCTGGGCACAGTGGCTCACACCTGTAATCCCAGCATTCACGCCTGTAATCGGAGGCTGAGGCGGGTGGATCACCTGAGGTCAGAAGTTCAAAACCAGCCTGGCCAACATGGTAAAACCCTGTCTCTACTAAAAACACAAAAAATTAGCCGGGCATGGTGGCACACGTCTGTAATCCCAGCTACTTGGGAGGCTGAGGCAGGAGAATTGCTTGAACCTGGGAGGTAGAGGTTGCAGTGAGCTGAGATGGCGTCTTTGCACTACAGCCTGGGCAACAAGAGTGAAACTCCATCTCAAAAAAAAAAAAGTCAAAGTAGCTCCAGCCTGACCCTAAGTTTATTTTCTCCCTCTATTTTTCCAGTCTGCCATTCAGTTTCCTGTACATAACTGCAATTTTTATATTTTATCAAAATACTTATTCACCTCGTAGGAAGCATAAGGCTTTCGTTTTGGTGCTGATCCTGCTGTTAATTTCTACCTAACCTTGAACCTGACATTTCTGGATCTCAGTATCTTTTTAATTTTTTAAATTTATTTTTATTTTTATTTTTTGCACTGCCCCAACTCTACCTCAATGTCTTTTTCAAAAAATTAGGAGACAACAGCAAACGAACTCTAAGCTTTCTTCTTCTGACCTTAACATTGTATGTATCTATATGTTTATGACAGTTAACCATATGTTAAATCACATTTAACATACAGCTAAATTACTATTTCTTCTTCTAACAACCCAAATTGTTATAGAAGTTTTGAAAAAACAGGATGGCTGGTCCTATTCCAGCATAATTTTCATCGGTATTTAAAGAGCACACTTGAGCTCTATTAAAAATCTCCTGAACCCCAACATTATCTAATAGCATCACTGGCGACTGAATATTTTTCTCTTTGGTAATAACTCTGTCTAAGCAACAGGACCAGGACATTAACTTTTATGTCTCCAAAATGAATGATTGGCTTTGTATGAACTGAGACTGCAGAGATATTATGTAAGATATTGGACTTTGGGGTCCATTTCACATCCAGTGTCCGTCTGGCTATAAAGATACAGGGCTGGTGCTTCAATGCCGGCCTTCATGAATCCCTGGACAACTAACTATAACTGCAAGCCAAGCTTCCAGCCTTGCCAGGGCATTGCCTGGTCTGGTTCCAAACCTCTGCAGACCTCCTGTCCCCTTAAGTGGTTCCATTTGGCAAATATACAGCAGATCTCCACCCCAACTTACCTAGACAGTATTGTTTTCTTTTTAAAACTTCCCTATCTTCTTGTAAAGTTGATTTATAAATCATCCAAGAAAAAAAGACTTAGTTTGTATACAATTTATGCAATTTTTAACATAATGAATTTATAAATCAGAAAGATCTTGTGCTAAGCCATGTGTTTCAATTTCTTGTTCTAAAAAATATGAAATTAATAGAACCAATCTGGCACTTCTTGGTGTCTCTGTCCTGAAAACATGATTTTCTCTATTGTTCGCCTGGCTCTTACATTCAGCTGCTCTTTTTCCACCAGCACCCGTCCCTCTTGACACACCTTAAATTTCTCCATTAGCTTTTTAAAAAAGCAACTCTCCACTGATTTTGATTAACCCATTGGTTACTGCCCATTTTCTCCTTATGCTACTCATTTCTGTAACTCTGAGGAAAAGCTCAGAAACTCCTACACCTCCTAACCACTGTGACCTTGAGTCTTCTACCACCACCCACCCCAATCCTGCTCTTTGCAGGTTATTAAAGACAGAATTCAGTGGCTTTGTTGCAATCCTTACGCTCGTTGGTATCCTGCATGGGATTTGATACCTTTGATCACCTACTCTTGAAATTCAGCTTCCCTCGTGGTTTGAATGCTACCACTGTCTTCTGGTTCTCTGCCGAGCACTCAGCGCACCTCCTCAGCCTCCTCTCCTCTGATCCTTCATCTGCCCCTTACATGGCAGTCTTTCCCCAAGCGTTGGCTTGGCCCCTTTCTCTTGATAAAATACTCCTAAAAGTGATCATACCTATTCCCACAACTTTAATAACCACCCAAATATACAGAAATCATCCTCAAATGTATATGTCCAGCTCAGATTCTATCCCAAGCACTGAACTCTTATGTCAAACTATATAATATTTAAACCCAAAAGTTTACAAGTCAAACTCACTATCATCTACTCCCTTTATCCAGTTAATGGCCTCATCATTCACCCATTTATTTATTTATTTTTTTTGAAACAGGGTCGTGCTGTCACCCAAGCTGGAGTGCAGTGGTGTGATCACAGCTCACTGCAGCCTTGACCTCCCATACTCAAGCCATCCTTCCACCTCAGCCTCCCGAGTCACTGGGAATACAGGTATATGCCACTTTGCCTGGCTAATTATTTTTTCATTTTTTGCAGAGATGGGGTCCAGGCTGGTGTCAAACTCCTGAGCTCAAACAATCCTCCTGTCTTGGCCTCCCAAAGTGCTGGAGTTACAGGTATGAGCCATCACTCCTGGCCATTCACTCATTCTTCAAGCAAATAGCCCCCCCTCCCCCATCTCTATCACCAGCCCCACCCACTACCATGTAATTAGCCTCTAAGTCTAGTGACGGCCACCATGACAGTTCTCCACGTGTCCCTGTGCTCTCCATGTGTCCCAAGACCACTGCCTACTATGAGACCTTATCACCTCTGATCCAAGCTTTTTCCATTGCTTCCCAAACAGATGTGCTACCATCTTTCTTCTTCTCTGCCAACCCATTCTTCACACACTGCTGCCTGTTGTCATTATAAAATACAGCTCTGAGTATGTTATTCCCATTTTACAGAAAATTTTCACGGACTCCACATTACCTATAGGAAAATGTCAAGTTCTTAACTGGAGCAGAAGAGAACTCAGATGTCTTCTGGAGCCCGTTGGTCTCCACATGCTCCCCAGCATTTGTTCACACTCCAGGGACAACATTCTCCTTTTTTATTCCCAAATGTGTGTGTACCATTACCCTATCCTTCCCTTGCAGCCTCCCCTCCTGGCCTCACTGCTGCATTTCTACTGGTCAGCCTCTGCCACTTAAATGTCACCTCCAGCGTGAAAGCTTCCCTAGCTTCCAGGCCCAAATGAGTCATACCGGCCATTTTCACAATGATTCCACAGCACTGAGTCCAAGGCATGCTAAATCCTAGGTGCTCTACTATGAGAAAGATTCAAAAGTAGGCTCTTCTACTTAAGAGCCTGAGGCCCAGAATTACAGATGGCAAGTCCTGACCCTGACTTCTTTTTTAAAAAAACTTTCATTTTAGGTTCAAGGGTCCATGTGCAGGTTTGCTATACAGGTAAATTGCCGTCATGGGGGTTTGGTGTACAGACTCTTTTGTCACCCAGGTAATAAGCAAAGAATGTCATAGGTAGTTTTCAATCCTCTCCCTCCTCCCAGCTTCCAACCTCAAGTGTGCCTGTTGTTCCCTTCTTTGTGTCCATAGGTACTCAGTGTTTAGCTCCCACTTCTAAGTGAGAACATGCAGTATTTAGTTTTCTGTTCCTGTGTTACTTCACTTAGGATTATGGCCTCCAGATCTATCCATGTTGCTGAAAAGGACATGATCTTATTCATTTTTGTGGCTGTGTCGTATTCCCTGGCGTATATGTACCACGTTTTTGTTATCCCATCCACCATTGATGAGCATCTAAGTTGATTACATGTCTTTGCTATTGTGGACAGTGCTGTGATGAACACAGGCATTCATGTCTGACTCTGAATTCTAAGTGCATTTCTGCTCCTAGTATTCCATGCTGCCTCTTCTTCCAGTCCTCATTGAATTAACCTCCCCCAAAACACTCATTAGCAGCAGATCATAATGGCTAGCACAAGTGGAGAACTTCCCATGTGACAGCAAGCAGGTCATCTATATTATCTCAAATACCTAACAATAAATCTGACCCAGGTCCTCTTATTATCCCCATTTCCATTAAGGAAACTGAAGCTGAAAGATTAACTTTCTTCCAAAGAACACTGTTAGAAAATCACAAAGTCCAGGCTCAACCCCAGATCCAGCCTATATCAGAGCTGGATTTCTTAGCTGAGGCACTATGCTGACTCACACTATCGGTGTAGCTCACTTTTTATTTTAATGTCTTGCCTGGGTGCTTAGAGGTATTTGCTTCTAATGTTTCTTCAGCCCACTGGCTGGGATTTTCCAACTATAGTTAACCCTGGAACGACACAGGTTTGAACTGCCTGGGTCCACTTAAACACAGATTTTCTTCCGTCTCTGCCTCCTCTGAGACAGCAAGACCAGCGGCCCCTCCCTCTTCCTCTCTAGCCCACTCAATGTGAAGATGATGAGGATGAAGACCTTTATGATGATCAACTTCTGCTTAATAAATAGTAAATATATTTTATCTTCTTTACAATTTTCTTGATAATGTTTTATTTTCTCTAGCTTACTCTGTTGTAAGAATACAGTATGTCATATATAAGACATATAAAATATCTGTTCATTGACTGTTTATGTTAATGGTAAGCCTTCTGTCCACCATAGGTATTAGTAGTTAAGTTTTGGGGGTTTGGGGGACTTGAAAGTTGTATGTAGATTTTTTACTGCACGGCAGGGGAGCGGGGGACCAACGACCCTAATCCCAGCATTGTTCAAGAGTCAACTGTACTTCATACTTATATGATTCTGACAACTTGTTTGAACTATTACATTTTATATTTTGCCTTATCTACCAGCCCAAACTCCTCTTGGCACTTAGTTTTGAGTTTATTTTCCATCTCCATGCCTCAGACCAGATCACATTTGAGGTTTCACTTCCTGCTGTCTGTTTCCTCCTGCTGTGCTTTGTTAAGCCAAGCCCAGCTGCATGCTGAAATATGGCAGTGTTCATAGAAAACCTCCTCTGTGTGTTCGTGTCCCATGTAGGTGGAAAACCTGCCTCATGATCACAAGAGGGAAAAACCAAGCCCCGCTGGCATGCTTTTGACCTAGGCGTTGGTTTGGTTACACACTTTCTATGTTAAATTCCATGGGTTATGCACTGTATCAGAGAAAAGAACACCATGCAGATGAGGCAGGAAGCAAGTGGTACAGCAATACCCACCATAGTCAAAACTATGAGTAGTTTTGTCTCTGGCCCATTCAAACTTCTCTTAAAGATCCTCTTTTTTTTTTGAGACAGAGTCTTGCTGTGTCGCCAGGCTGGAGTGCAGTGGCGCAATATCGGCTCACTGCAACCTCTGCCTCCTGGGTTCAAGTGATTCTCATGCCTCAGCCTTCTGAGTAGCTGGGATTACAGGCACGCACCACCACACCCAGCTAATTTTTGTATTTTTAGTAGAGATGGGGTCTCACCATGTTGGCCAGGATGGTCTCGACCTCCTGCCTCTGCCTCCCAAAGTGCTGGGATTACAGGTGTGAGCCACTGCGCCTGGGCCAGACCCTTCTTTTGCTTCAATATTTATTTCACTTTTATTCCCCCTTTTTTTTTTTTTTTTTTTTTTTTTAACAGACAGGGTCTTGCTTGTTGCCTAGGCTGAAGTGCAGTGGCAAGATCTGTGCTCACTGCAACTCCTGCCTTCCACCTTCAAGTGATCCTTTCACCTCAGCCTCCCAAGCAGCTGGGACTACAGGTGTGTGCCACCATGCTTGGCTAATTTTAAAAAACTCTTTTGTATAGACAAGGTCTCACTACATTGCCCAGGCTGGTCTCAAACTCCGAGGCTCAACTGATCCTCTTGCTTCATGCTCCCAAAGGGTTGAGTTTACAGGCGTGATCTGCCATACACAGCCTCACCTTCATTCTTAAAGAAATTTTAGGAGAGCATAGAGTTCCTGGCTGGTAGTTTCTTTTTTTTCTTTAAACTGAGTATATCACTCTATTGCCTTTAAAATTTTTTTTTTTTGCTTCCAATGCTGGTTGCAAAGTCAGCATTTAGTCTCTACTTTCTAAGAAGCAATCTGTTCCCCACCTACCTACTCCTCTAGCTGACTGTAACATTTTTTCTTTATCTTTGTTATTTAATTTTTTATTTTTTTAGAAAAGTATGTCATTCTATTTATCCTGCTTTGCTGTTTGGGTTCCTTGAGATTCTAATTTTTTTTTTTTTTTTAATGATGACTTCCACCAGTTTGGGAAAAATTTTAGTAAGTAGCTCTTCAAAGTTTGCTTCTGTTCCATATATCTCACTTTTCCTTGTGAGACTCCAATTAAGTGTGTGTTATACATTTTCTGAGTGTCCTCTATGTGTCTTAACCTCTCATATATTTTTCATCCTTTATTCATCCACACTTTTTTCTGAGTAGATTCTTGACTTATCTTCCAGTTCACTATTTCTCTCTAGTCACTATTTCTCTCTTCATCTCTGTCTAATCCCCCCAAGAAGCCTTCTGCTGAGGTCTTAATTTTAGCTATGGTACTTATCAGTTCTCAAATTTGTAGTTGGTTCTTCTTCATATTGCAGTGTCACTTTGTATAGTATGCAGTTCCTTACTGAAAGTTCTCAGTTTCACTTTTATTTCCATAAGTTGAGTAATCACAGTTGTTTAGCAAGTGTGCCAGGTAACTTTAGTACCTGGCATATTAGTGGATTTGTTTCTATTGTCTCTTACTCATATCACATCTCATTTTTATTATATTGTCCCCTCATGTACATGACTATCTTTGATAGTGTATTGGTGATACACACAGGATACAAGGAAATACTGGGTAGAAGAGGGCAGTTTCCCAGCAAAGGCCCCACTCTCAAGCCTGGAAACCCATGGCCCTAAATGGGAACAGGAATTCCTGTTTCCATGCCCAAATTTTGCCTTTTGGCCTGCCACACCCCCGTATCCTCTACTCATATAAACCCCTAAACCCAGGCCTCACAAGTAGACAAGCAGATGAGCAGATAAGGAGAAGAGCAGAGGAGCAGAAGAGCAGTACAGCAGAGAAAGAGAGAAGAGAAGGAGCATCTGAACATTGAGAGGAGTGCAGCCAGGCTCAGTCAAACAAGCACTCAGCCGTGGCACAGTGAACTCCAGGGGGAGGATCATCGTCCCATTTCACCCCCTTTCCTGCTCCTCATCCATCCCACTGGGAGCCATCTCCATCATCCAATAAAACCCCTGCATTCACTATCCTTCAAGTCCATGTGTGACCTGATTCTTCATGGACACCAAACAAGAAGCCGGCTACCAAGAGGACGCTGAGCTGGTTAACACTTAAGCCATCTGAGGATGGCAGAGCTAAAAGAGCACTGTAGCATGCCCACTAGGGCTTTGGAAGTTGTAGGCACCCACCCCTAGATGCTACCATGGAGCTTGGAGTCCAAAAGCACTCGCCCTGGCTCCTGCACTCCTGTCTGCATGCTCCCCTGCCCATAAGGGGTTTGAACATGCAGCAGCTGAACAGACGACACACACCCCTGCTGCATGTCCTGCAAGGGAGGTCAGGGAACTCTCTTATTTCATCGGCTCTTACACATGAAAAATTATAGGTAGAAATGATGTCCAGAATGCTAATATCTCTCTTTGAAGAAGATTTTAAATTGTGTTTGCTGGATGTCCAGAGCCTAGATGCAAAAGAAATACAAGATTCACTCTCATTATTTCATGGCTTCAGAGTTTGGGGATTCACTCAGGTAACTCAAACATTGAACGCAGTCTCAGTGAAGGCTGTTTTCCTTTCATTTTACCTAAGACATGAATGGCTTACCAAGACTGCCACCCTAACAAAGCTCTGGACTCAAACTTTGGTCCTCTTTGTCCTGAGAGGCTCTCAGAAGAGCTGCTAAACCTTTGTGGATCAGTAAAGGCCCTGCAGGCAAAAATGGTCCCAAAGACTGGACTCACACCTCTCTCAGATATTCACTCAGAAACTTCACACTACCTTATGAACCACTGGCTACTTTTAGAAAGATGTTTGTAAATGTCATCCAAAATTTCGAAATGGTCTTTGTCAGGAGAGTAGGTGGATGTTCTACACCTTCAGTCTTCATAATGCTTAGCCAACTTAGACTTTGAAGACTCATTTGGATGGTTAATATACAGTGACAAATAAACTTAACTTTCATTAATAACCTAATCTTGTAAAATATGAAATCATACCACTAAAATGGACTACTTGGAAAAACATAAAACAACCTTTGAGTTTTCTTCAGTTAAATTTGAAAGAAACTAGCCAGTTGGAACTTGTGTAGGAAACGATCAGGAAGTTAAAATAGAAAGATCCAGTAATGAAGAGAATCTGGTTTGTATTTGAATGAAATGTTGATATATACAAATGAAAGATGAAAAACTTTTTGTTAGAAAATCAGGTAGCCTGGAACAAGACAAGGATGCCCTTTCTCACCACTGCTATTCAACATAGTATTGGAAGTTCTGGTCAGAGAAATCAGGCAAGAGAAAGAAATAAAGCGTATTCAAATAGAAAGAGAGGAAGTCAAATTGTCTCTGCTTGTAGATGACATGATTGTATATTTAGAAAATGCCATCGTCTCAGTCCAAAATCTTCTTAAGCTGAGAAGCAACTTCAGCAAAGTCTCAGGATACAAAATCAATGTGCAAAAATCACAAGCACTCCTATACACCAGTAATAGACAGAGAGCCAAATCATGAGTGAACTCCCATTTACAATTGCTACAAAGAGAATAAAGTACCTAGGAATCCAACTTGCAAGGGATGTGAAGGACCTCTTCAAGGAGAACTATAAACCACTGCTCAAGGAAATAAGAGAGAACACAAACAAATGGAAAAACATTCCACGCTCATGGATAGGAAGAATCAATATCATGAAAATGGCCATACTGCCCAAAGTAATTTATAGATTCAATGCTATACTATACCCATCAAGCTACCATTGACTTTCTTCACAAAATTAGGAAAAAAAAAACTCTAAATTTCATGTGGAACCAAAAAAGAGCCTGTACAGCCAAGACAATCCTAAGCAAAAAGAACAAAGCTGGAGACATCACATTACCTGACTTCAAACTATACTATAAGTCTACAGTAACCAAAACAGCATGGTACTGATACCAAAACAGATACACAGACCAGTGGAACAGAAGAGAGGCCTCAGAAATAACACCACACATCTACAACTATCTGATCTTTGACAAACCTGACAAAAACAAGAAATGGGGAAAGGATTCCCTATTTAATAAATGGTGTTGGGAAAACTGGCAAGCCATATGCAGAAAAATGAAACTGGACCCCTTCCTTACACCTTATACAAAAATTAACTCTAGATGGATTAAAGACTTAAATGTAAGACCTAAAATCATAAAAACTCTAGAAGAAAACCTAGGAAATACCATTCAGGACATAGGCATGGGCAAAGACTTCATGACTTAAACACCAAGAGCAATGGCAACAAAAGCCAGAATTGACAAATGGGATCTAATTAAACTAAAGAGCTTCAGCATAGCAAAAGAAACTATCATCAGAGTGAACAGGCAATCTACAGAATGGGAGAAAAATTTTGTAATCTATCCATCTGACAAAGGGCTAATATCCAGAATCTACAAGGAACTTAAACAAATTCACAAGAAAAAAATTAACAACCTCATCAAAAAGTGGGCAAAGCATATGAACAGACACTTCTCAAAAGAAGACATTTATGCAGCCAACGAACACTTGAAAAAAAAGCTCACCATCATTGGTCCTTAGAGAAATGCAAATCAAAACCACAATGAGATACCATCTCACGCCAGTTAGAATGGTGATCATTAAAAAGTCAGGAAACAACAGATGCTGGCAAGGATGTGGAGAAATAGGAACATTTTTACACTGTTGGTGGGAGTGTAAATTAGTTCAACCATTGTGGAAGACAGTGTGGCAATTCCTCAAGGATCTAGAACCAGAAGTACCATTTGACCCAACAATCCCATTACTGGGTATAAACCCAAAGGATTATAAATCATTCTACTATGAAGACAGATGCACACGTATGTTTACTGCAGCACTATTCACAATAGCAAAGACTTGGAACCAACCCAAATGCCCATCAATGATAGACTGGATAAAGAAAATGTGGCACATATACACCATGGAATACTATGCAGCCATAAAAAAGGATGAGTTCATGTATTTTACAGGGACATGGATGAAGCTGGAAACCATCATTCTTAGCAAACTAACACAGGAACAAAAAACCAAATACCGCATATTCTCACTCATAAGTGGGAGATGAATAATGAGAACACACAGACACAGGGAGAGGAACATCACACACCAGGGCCTGTTGGTGGGTGGGGGGCTAAGGGAGGAATAGCATTAGGAGAAATACCTTATGCAGATGACAGGTTGATGAGTGCAGCAAACCACCATGGCATGTGTATACCTATGTAACAAACCTGCAGGTTCTACGCAAGTGTCCCAGAACTTAAAGTATAATAATAATAATAACAAAAGAAAATCAGGTAGCCAAAAAATTTAAAAACAGAAAGAAAAAAGAAACCTTCAAAATAAAACTTCATTCACTCTTATATTAAGCATAAAGCATTAGTTTCTGGTAGGAATGCCTTAAAAGTGTTGGTAGTAGTGATGGGACAGGAGGCAGGAAAATGCTTGGTAGAAGAGGTTGAGGTCCCTGATGAGTGCTCCACCCTTAAGCCTGGATCTGCCGCTCAAAGTGAAAACCAATCCCTATTTTCCCACCCAAATGTTGCCTTTTGGTTTTCCCTGCCCCCATCTGGTGCCCATAAGAACACCAAGCCCCAGACTCAGCAGACACACACACACACACACAACAGAGAAGACAGAAGTGTCTGAATGTCAAGAGGAGAAGAAGGAGCTGGACATCGGAGACTATGGTCAGAGAGGAGTTCAGCCAAGGAAGGCTAGACTCCAGGGGAAGATTATCTTCCTGCAACCCACTTCCTCCAACCCCTTTCAAGCTCCCCTTACTGCAGAGAGCCACTTCTACGTCTTAATAAAGCTCTCCACATTCACCACCCTTCAATTTGTTCATGTGACCTGATTCTTCCTGGACACCGGACAAGAACTCGGGTACCAAGAGGTCAGGGTGTAAAAGGCTGTCACCCTGACCCTCCACTGAACTGGTTAACACTTAGCTGTCCATGGACAGCAAATGCTAAAAGAGCACTGATTGTAACACATGCCCTTTGGGGCTCTGGGGGTCGCAGACACCCTCTCCGAGACGGCAGAGCTAAAAGAGCATTGTAACGTGTTTGGACGCTGTACAGGCCATGCACAGAGCCTGCTCCCACCAGAGAGGAGGGACCAGCCAGTTCCAGGGTTCGTTCACCCCGGTTCCTGCATTCATCTGTTTGTGTGCTCCCTCCTGAATTCAGCTAAGCAGCCAAGCAAATAAGCCACCCGCTTTGCAAGTCCTGTGCAGGAGTCAAGGAAATTCTCCCATCTCAGTAGCAGAAACTTTTTTTGTTATCTGCCCAATTCATAGCCATATTCCTTCTCCTACACTCCCGTCTCCCAACTTGTTCTATCAGAACATGGATTCGTTCAAGCAGCAAATCAAGATATCCTGGTCTCAAGAGAAGCAGAATCCTGTGAAAATCCCAGAGGCTTAATAATAATTGATCTAAAACATTTATGATAAATCTATTCCATGATACTTTCTGGATCTCTTTTGTAGTCAGTTCTGGCTAATGATATATCGGGGGCTTTTGTGGCAAATTTGCTTTCCTTATTAAAAGAAACACATACAAAACAGAAATAGTTAACACTATTCCTTCTTCCTTTTTTCAGAGGTAGACTCAGGTCGGACATTCAGATAAAAACCACTGCAGCCATTTTTTGACCATGACTTCTTCATACTCTTCATACTTTCATACAATGAAAAGTCAACATGCTAATCATGGTAGAGCAGAAACTGACTTGCTAAACAAACCCTGAAATTATCTACTTCCTGATTTGTTTTTAGATAAAACATAAATGTCCTTATATTTTAAGTTGCTAATACTTTGGTTTCCTATGATTTGACGTTAAAAACACCCATAAGTAATACATTCACTAAATATGCTTATATGGCAGTGTTTTGACCCAGGTTTGACTGGAGACAATGCTTGAAATTTACGTCACTTACCATAATACAAGAGTCCTGTGGTTCAAGATCAAAGTCAGTGAAGTTCAAGAGAACACGGTGATTTCTGTCAACCCGAATAACCCAAGCACAGTCTGTGTTGCTCCTGTAAGGACTGGGGTAATTTGGAGAATGAATCTCTCCACTGGGAGCCTGGAAAATCCCACCACAACCTGGAAGTGCAGAACACAATTATTTCGTGAGAGGAATCATGGATGCATTACAATCATCCATTACCTGGTTGTACAGATCAATACCTACTTTGCTTGACTATCAATTTTGGTTAGTCTATGCTAAAAATGCTGAAGAACTTGATATCCACATTAAGTCATTTATCCCAACAGAATAAGAAGGAATGACATGGATGATACTAAGAAAAATACTTCAAACACTTTAAATACAGATGCCAAAAGTTATTTTTAAAAATAACTAAAAGGAAACACAAATGAAATCACGTTTTCACAAAGCCATGGAACACCGCTTCTTCATTGTCCTCTAAAAATATAGCATACTGGAAGAATAATATGTTTCCTTCCAAGAATTGTGATAATCTAGTAGTGCATGCATTTAAAAATAATTTAATATCTACCCTTTAAAAATTTAATATTCTGGATATAGTACAGTTACTTAGGTCTTTAAAAATTCCTTTGATGTTATCAGATAACTTTTACTGCAATGTCTTCTCTATGACCCACCATTTCTTGGATTTATGATAATATAAACCAATAATGGAAAAATTTGGCACCATTTTCTAATAATGGAGAATGATTTAGGGGTAATCTAAACACTGTGTGTGTGTGTGTGTGTGTGTGTGTGTGTGTGTATTTAAATTCCTACATAATTAACTTTAGGGGAGAGCTCTTATATTACCTTGGTTATGGTACTGTTGAAGAAGTGTGGCCATAAGGGAGCCTGGGATCACATATGTGCTTTGACATTTTCTAGCTGTGGAACTTCGGGCAAGTCACTGACCTTTCTAAGCTTTGGTGTCCACACTGGTGAGATGAGGATATGAAATGGAATTCCCTCATAGGGTGGTTGTAAAGACTAAAGGAGATCCTCATAAAATATTTAGAAAAGTGCCTGGTACACAGTAAGCCTTCTGCAAATGTGGCTCTCTCTAGTAGTTGTATATGCTAACATCTATTAAAATATTTCGTGCCATAGTTTGTTATTATAGTTTAAAAATACACAACAGGTAATTTATTTAGACTACCTAAAATCTTGGGCAGAAAGTCACCATAGAACACACAGTAATTCCTCGGGATTCACGAATTCAATGTTTGCAAGTTTGATATTTGCCAAGAATCCAAAGGTCTGTACTATGGCATGAGGTATGGAGGCTGGTTAAGAGGTACGAGCCCTTGGAGAGTGGGTCTGACCTATCACTCTAGTTCCGCTCTCACCATGGACTTACACACTTGCATTCTTGTTTTCACATATGCGGTGACCCTTAGGAAGTTAAACTTTATCACGTATTTTAGGGAAGTGCACATGTCAGGTCTCAGTAGGCTTCCCTTTGGGACGTCACTAACTTATCAATCAGGGCATAGCCTTCATACGTGTTCCCAAGCATTTCACAAAATTTAACAAAGGCTTAGCTTAAGTACTTTAGGAAACCTCCTTTTTTCACTCACCTCCAGGGACTGCTTGCCATGAAGCATTGAAGCCTCTCCCGTTTATAGATAAGTCAGTCTTGAATCGAATTGCTAGCTCATTTCCAGTGCTGGACACCTGCATGGGGTTCTCAGGTGATCTCTGGGTACACAATTGGGCTATTCTGGGAGAGTGGAAATCGGGGCCTCCATAGATCTAGCATGGGATGCAGGAAAAAAGACTTTAAAAAATATTTTAGGCAATTACAGGCCCTTCCCCTGGCTCATTTTAACCCCTGGCTCCTTGGGTTCTACGATGATTAGAGAGTGAAATCTCAGCCTCCCTGGGTGGGGATGCACTATAAACTCGAGCTGAGTTTTCAAAGGCACTCCCTCTGCCTTAGGAACACACAAGGTCAATCACCCATAAAATGCCTGCTTGTTTCATCAGCCAGAATTGCAGAGGAGGATGGAGTAGATTATTCCAGAATCTTCCCTATCTCCTCTTTTTGTCTTTTTCATGTCTTCATGGGATTTCCTGATTTCTCTAGCAGAAACATTACAGATCATACAGTATGAAGTCTTATTTTCTGAATTTTAGGGGGACATGAAAAAAAAGAAATGTCTGATTTTCTAACTCTTACAGGCACACATGATTAGTCCTAGCATAAAGCCATTTTCTTATGAAAGTTGAGTTCACTGAGGGCTACCAATATCCCAGTTATATTTTTAGGAATTTCCTCCTAACCTGCAAACAATGTTTTCTAAGACCACACATTGAATATAACGCTTACGCTTCTTTAGGAATGGAAATACCAGCTCTCTGGGTGTGTTTTGGAGCCTAAGGAAGGGGACGCTATGCACCCTCCCTGTGCCTGCTCCCAGCACGCCCACGCCCAGGAACCTGACAAAGTGCATGCCGCTTTTCTGCTCAGGGATTGCCCTAGACTCTGCCTTAGTCTCCAGATGGCTCCTTCTGATACAGACAGGAGACAGGGAAATACTAGGTAGAAGAGGGTGGTTTCCTGGCAAAGCCCCACCCCCAAGCCTGGAAACCTGCAGCCCTAAATGGGAACAGGCATTCTGTTTTCACACCCAAATGTTGCCTTTTGGCCTGCCACGTCCCCATATCCTGTACCCATATAAACCTCCAACCCCAGGGTCCACGAGCAGATGAGCACATGAACAGAAGAGCAGAGGAGGAGAAGAATGACATGGCAGAGAAGGAGAGAGGAGAAGGAGCATCTGAACGTTGAGAGGAGTTTGGCTGGGGATGGTCAGACAATTGTTCATCCGTGGGACAACCGAACTCCAGGGGGGAAGATCATCTTCCCACTCCATCCCCTTTCCAGTTCCCCATCCATTCCACTGACAGCTACCTCCATCACCCAATAAAATCTCCACATTCACCATCCTTCAAGACCATATGTGACCTGATTCTTCCTGGAGGCCAGACAAGAATGCGAGTACCAAGAGTCACTGAGCTGGTTAACACTTAAGCTGTCTGTGGATGGCAGAGCTAAAAGAACACTGTACCCTGCCCATGGGGGCTTTGAGAGTCACAGGCACCCACTACTAGACCCTACCGTGGGTAGCATCTTGCCTGGGTTCCTGCATCTGCCAGTCTGTGTGCTCCCCCTCCCATAACAGGTTTGAGGGCACAGCAGCTGAACAGATGAGCCACACCCCTGTCACACGTCCTGAGAAGGGGTGGCTAGGGAACTCTCCTGTTTCACTTCTAGATCTATCACACATGACTTCAGACCATGTAGGCTCCTCCAAATTTGCCAAACTTGTCTGTCTGACTGGAATCCACTACCCCAGTGATGTCGTCCTCCGGAAAGGGTCCCCTTGGGCTCACAGAGGGCATCTTGCAGCCACGGATAGCCTAGGCCAGGCCTCCAGGAGGCCTCATAGACAGGTTTCTCAGTCTCCTCTGGGTCCTGTTTGTCTCCTGTGTGTATGTGTGGGTCTGGGGAGGGTGGCGAAGGGAGGATGAGAATCAAATAGAAGATGCTGACTTCTCATCTTCAGGTCTTCAAACTTCAATTTGTAAAAGAAAGACCATCTTTGGGAGAGAGTTTTCAAAGACATTGGTATCTGAGACCTTCACAACTACAACCCCAGCCCTCCATGTACAGGCACTCAGGACCAGAGCCAGGAAGGCAGCTCTCAGGGGCATCTGGGCAGTGCCTTCCCACCCTCCCTCTGTGCCTTTCCCCCACCTCAGGACACTCTGCCCTGATTCCTCAGCACCCCTGGCCCTTGCCCACCCTCAAGGCCCACTGCTGACTGATAGGAAAATCACTCAAGTGTTCTCTGGGGAGAGGGAGTGAGAACAAGAAGCCTACTTTGGGGAGGAGTGTGTGATTTGAATCTATAATGATTTCTTTGTGTGATTAATTCCCCCCAGCCATCCGGGAAAGGCCAAAATGAATGAAACTGCTGTTCCACAGAGGGCTGAGCACAAGGACAGTAATTGCAAAGGAATGAAGCAGACCAACTGCTTCAGGCTTATTTTTATTAGGAGGAGCTGATGTTTGTGCACTCCCCCCAAGTCCCATCAAAAGCAGGACTTTAGGAAGAGCCCTGTGTGGCCCCTGACACGTACACATATGCAAATGGCAGAAGCAAGCTTGCTTGGTGTGTAGAGTCAGCTTTCTTTCCCATTTTCAAGATCTCCCTACCCCCTCGCCTAGGGAACAGTCCCCAGAGCATGAAACTGACAGCATGTGTTCCCAATCACCCCAGCCCAATCAACAGCACGTATTTGGAGAGACCACTGAGCGCAAGTGTTAAGTTCTAACAAAGAAAACTCGCACATCGGCAAAATATTCTTTGTTTTCTCTGCTCATACATCCCCTTGAGATCACAAACATAATGGGTATGAGTTGGCTGGACCTAGAAGCCTCTAGAAGAATAAACACTGCCACTTTGGACATTATTTGCTTCCCTTCTTGCAAGGCTGAGCTCACAAAAGCCTATCGCAGAGAGGCCAGACCGAGCTAACTGTCCACACCAAGCAATTGTCCTGGTTTACTGCTTCAAGGAGTGGATTTCCTTTTCTGCCTGATGCCAGTTCAGAATCTCTCTAAAGACTTTCTCAGAGATTAAAGCGAAATCAGGCAGAGTGTTTCCATGACCGAAACAATGGTCCTTCTGGCTTCCACAAATAAAATCGATAGTTAGCATATGACTCTTCAAAAGAAGAAAAAGAAGGAAAGCATTTCAGGGCGTGGTTCATTCAACTACAGCATATGACTAAACTTTGGGGGGAAAAGAAGTGGTCTGATGATCACAGATTTAAAAATGTGTTTTAGCAAATGCTCAGGAGGGAGAACATTTCAAAGCCTATGGTTTTAATCTGTTTTGAACATTTCTTTCTGCTCTGTTAGCTCCATTTATTGTTACAATCAAGTCAGCATTCCGGGGTTATGAGTAACCAAACAGCTATTACTTTTTGCAACGGGCTGTTTGGTTTCTGGACTCTGATTTTTGAGGGAAAAAATGACTCCTGAATAAATTTTGTGAAATCCAGGTAAGCCCAATATTTAGTGACTGTAAGGCCCCACTTGCCTACACTCACGTGCAGGCTGAGAAAGTCAGCAAAGTTTTTAGATCACATGCCCACCATGGGTAACAACGTTTAAACCCACTGCTAACATGTTATCGGCAGCTAGGGAGGAGTGAAAAAAACCATTCCACCGCCATTAGCCCAATTTTATTACAGCACTTTCCACATGAGTTGAGCATTTGCAGAAAAGCAAAACAAGGCTTTTGAACAAAGTGTCAGAGGGTTGCTCATTTTAGCTTTCAGAAAAAAAAAAAAATTCCCCAAATATTTAAGGGCCTCAAAATAGTCCCCCAAGCCCTGGTTTTGGTGGAATGTGGGAGGCCACTGCAATGTCAGCTTGTCGTAATAAAAATAAGCCCCAAGCAGACTATGTGTCTTCTCACAGCCATTTCTGTCAGGCATAGGGCTCTCCCTGAAAGCTGCTTCTGCCTGGAGTCCCTGATTTCGTCCCTCAGGCCCCAGGCCTGCTTTCAGGGAACAGCCCCTGTCTCTACTTTCTCCCACGATGGGCGTGACACACGAAACACAACTGGCCCATTTATATTTTGCCAAGTGGGCAACAATCACATGCACTTTGGAGTATGAAAATAAAGGGTTTGGAACAGGGCACATAGCTGTGGAAGATCCGCCACCAGCCCTTTGTAAGTGATAAGGGGTTTAGTGCAACCAAGCAATATCCTTGCTGGCGAGCGAGGCCATCTGAACATTCTGCACGTGGATGCCAGTACTACTTTGTGCTGTGAGTGTGAATTTCAGGAGGCACCTTGTTTCTCCTCTGAGATGGAGTCATGACTCGGCAGCAGTCCTTCCGTGAAGACTTTCTAGTTCTATCCGATTTCATTTACTGTAGCTCTATCATCAGACAACAGCAAATTGTCCGTAGAGCTACAGTAAATGAAATCAGAGATAAAACTGGTAAGTCTTTTAGAGCTACTAAAAGTAATTCCTAGTGACTCTCACCGAGAAGCATGACTTTACTAAATTACTGAAAGTAATGAATTACTGAAAGTAGTGATTGAATGATTTCGTGATGAATTGCTAAAAGTAATTCCCAGTGATTCTCACTGAGGGGATGACTTCATTTCTTTTCAAGGTAAGAACTTGTTTTATAATTAAAGTTTTTGTTAAAGTTTCCTGTAATGTCCATATTACTCATATCAACCCCTTGCACCCTGCACCCATCTATGGTCTCAGGGTTTACTGGAGTGTTGAGCAGTGACTGGCTTCAGTTATCAGCTCTTCCACTCCCCTTCCATGTGGTCATGGAAAAACCCATTAATCTTTTTGAGACTTAGTTTTGACCACTGTAAAATGGGAATAAACTTCCCCTCTTACCTCATGGAATGATTTCATGTTTAAATGAGAACATGGAGGCAAAAATTCCTTTGTAAAGTACCCTAAATATACATTATTATGGTGTGCCAATCAGAGACTTTGATGCTTTCATTCATTCCACAAACTTCTATTGAGTTGAGTTTACTATTTGCCAGGTACTCTGTGGAGCTGGGAATATAGCAGTAAAACAAAGCAAACAAATATCTAGCCTCATGGAATTTAGGTTCTACTGGATATAGAATCCTTGTCATGCTGTGCTACAGCAGTCCCTAGAGCTGAGGTGACAGGATTTTTGTGTGTATTTGGAAGACATTAAAGTTTGCAGACAGGTCAAAGTTCAAAGTATACATAATAAACGTGCTACATATATGTAACTATATATAACATATGACATAATTATGTAGTATATGTATACTTACATTAAAATATATAACAATATAATTTATTATAATAATAAATGTTAATATTTGTAATTAACTATAATTTATAATGTAAGTATATAATACACTACATAATATTACATATATCTGGGACATCTATATATGTTATAAAATATATAAGATTATATAAATAGGCCGGGCGCGGTGGCTCAAGCCTGTAATCCCAGCACTTTGGGAGGCCGAGACGGGCGGATCACGAGTTCAGGAGATCCAGACCATCCTGGCTAACACGGTGAAACCCCGTCTCTACTAAAATACAAAAAAAAAAAAATTAGCCAGGCGAGGTGGCGGGCGCCTGTACTCCCAGCTACTCAGGAGGCTGAGGCAGGAGAATGGCGTGAACCCGGGAGGCGGAGCTTGCAGTGAGCTGAGATCCGGCCACCGCACTCCAGGCTGGGTGACAGAGGGAGACTCCGTCTCAAAAAAAAAAAAAAAAAAAAGATTATATAAATAATGTAATTATATAGTATGTTATATAATTATAACAAATATTTATATAATTTTATAAACTATAACAAAATATTTTAAAACTATATATTTAAAAATATATATATATACACACACACGCATATTCTAATGACTAGATTCCTGCAATTAAAAATTGATTATAATAAACTTTTGGGCTCAAGATTCTCAAAGACTATTTTAATGATCCGAGACACACCCTTTGCAGTAGCGCTGGGAAAATTTTCATCTTCAAATGCCTCACGCTACCTAGGTGGTCATTTTTTTGCAAAAGCCCTCTGAGACAGATGGCCCTGGCGCCCCTTGAAGAGCAGCAGCTCTGGCAGGCCGTCGCTGTGCTTGTTGGCAGGGCCAGTCCCTGTGCTCCGCCACGCGAATGCTTTTTCTGTGGGAGCTTTCTCAGACTGCAAGGGTGAGGTGTGAGCCATCCCAAGCACAGTCCTTACCAATGGGAACCAGAGTGGGGGGATGAGTGCCTCCGGTATGGTCCTTCAGAGCCTCCCAGCACAGAGAGTCCAAGTTGCCCCCAGGGGCTCCCTCTGCTGGTTCCCCTCCCCCTTTCCTTCACTCACTGGTCCTGGGCTCCTGCTTCCCGGCATCACCTAACTCAGCTGCAGCCAAGGCCTTCAGGCATTGCTTCAGGGAAACCCGAACCACATATTAATCCCATGTCTACCAAATGATCACCGAAGGGCTGATGCTCATTAAAATGTCTAAGAATAGAACACTGCTGACTACTGGAAAGAATTCGGAATCTTGGCAGTGATTTCCTGTTCTACCCCAAACTTTGGGATGTACTGAAAAAACCATCTCACTTCCTACCTCCAAGACATCAAAGTTGCATCTTGAATGATACTCCACATCGAAGTCATGGATGGTGAGCTGAATGCTACTCCCTGGGGCCGTCCTAATGTACCAGATACACTCCTTGTTGGGTGGATACGTGTTGGGGTACCCGGGGCTGCTGAAGGAGCCTGTGGCCCCAGACAGCTCTCCACCACAACCTGTTAAAACAGCAAAGCTCAGTCATTTCAAAGTGGGCAGCAGCCCATGGAAGATAATTCACAAATTCAACTCACCGAAAGTGCATCAGAAATATACAATGCCTAATTTAGGAGAAAACCATTAAGTTACAATAAAGTTATAATTATGCAGTTATAGAACAACGAGAAAAAAAATCATGGCTACAACTTATTAACTTTATACATCCAAAAATAAAACACTGATTATATATAATTTAGTACAATAATGCTCAATCCTTTTTCTTACCATATCAAACCTTTGTACTTTTTTTTTTTTAAAAGTCACTCTAATTTTAGATTTTCTTTATTATAATGAGGCAAGAATTACATAACATAGTAGGAAGTACAACGGGCTGTGTGAGCCGTGGTCGTGAACTTCAGGTCCCTGGGTCTTCAGTATCCTTGTAGCTAATACATTATTCCGCAGTCCCGTGCAGATCTAAGAACTAGAATTTTAGGTGCTAAAAATCCTTAGCTTTGTACCAAAGACTGTAGGAAATAAACAAGTAAATGATATAGGTCCTAACTCAGGAAACTGACATTAAAAAAAAAAAAATACAATGGATATAGAAAAATCCAACCAAGGAAAAAGACAACAGCATGTGTTTAAGAATGTTGATATGTCATGCCTTAGAAAGCCATTCAGGCAGACCATGACAACAAATAATCAAATGCCGTAGCCTGCGGCACACAATAGAATAATGCCGCCTTTCATTGAGTGCTCATATGAGCTCTCCATGTATTTCCCGTTTCAATACTCATAAGGACCACATGAGGCAGGTACTGTTAGGATCCATTTCTTAAATGAGCAAATCAGTGCAAACAGAGGTGGTGTGGATTTTTCAAGGTTAATTGATATTAGGACACTAACTGAGGTGATCTGGTTGTATCTTAGTACTTCATTACTATACCACACAGGCTCTCACATTGTTTGCAGGAATTCAGACCGAGATTTCAGTACAGAGAGGAAGAGAAAACTTTGCAGAAGAGGTAAAATTTAAGGAAGGCTTGTGAGAGACAAAATTAGAAAAGAGATTATCTTGTTTCCCAACAGCAATTTTTGGTGAATAACAAAACGTTTTTTGCTCTTGTTAACATTTCCGGGCCTCTTTTTCTTTCATTCTTTTTTTTGGAATATTCTTTATTGGTTGGTAAATTCTTCCAATTGCCTGCTCTTATTCTTCAAAGCTTTTCATGTGCAATCATTAAAAAGTCAGGAAACAACAGGTGCTGGAGAAGATGTGGAGAAATAGGAACACTCTTAACACTGTTGGTAGGAGTGTAAACTAGTTCAACCATTGTGGAAGACAGTGTGGCGATTCCTCAAGGATCTAGAACTAGAAATACCATTTGACCCAGCCATTCCATTACTGGGATTATAAATCATGCTACTATAAAGACACATGCACATGTATGTTTATTGTGGCACTATTCACAATAGCAAAGACTTGGAACCAACCCAAATGTCCATCAATGATAGACTGGATTAAGAAAATGTGGCACATATACACCATGGAATACTATGCAGCCATAAAAAAGGATGAGTCCATGTCCTTTGTAGGGACATGGATGAAGCTGGAAACCATCATTCTGAGCAAACTATCGCAAGAACAGAAAACCAAACACTGCAGGTTCTCACTCATAGGTGGGAATTGAACAATGAGAACACTTGGACACAGGAAGGGGAACATCACACACCAGGGCCTGTCGTGGGGTGGGGGAGGGGGGAGGGATAGCATTAGGGGGAATACCTAATGTAAAATGACGAGTTAATGGGTGCAGCACACCAACATGGCACATGCATACATATGTAACAAACCTGCACGTTGTGCACATGTACCCTAGAACTTAACGTATAATAATTTAAAAAATAAAATAAAATAAATAAAAACAACAGTGCCTCCTCACTCCATTATGAGTAAATGTGCATTTTTCACATGAATGACATTAAACTACCATGGCTTCTAAAGTAAGACACCAAGTCTGAGATCTTGTCTAGTATCCACTCTATGCAAATTCCTCCTATACAGTGAGTTAGAAGAAAAGCTTTTAAAAGTTAAGGAGTTAAAAAAGAAAACCTCCATACAGAATTCCCCACTGCACCAAGAAGCACTGAGAATTCTAAGAATATTTGATTCGGCAGAGAAATCTGACTCTAGCTCAAAGCACTACTATCTTCTTGACTTCTCAGTCTCCTTGCACTTGAAAACCTCTGCATTTTCAGACTTTAAATGTATTGCACAGAGCAATATCTTTCCTGTTTCCTATAAAGTTCCCGCTTTTATTTCTAAAGGCTATGAAAAAGCTGTTTAAAATTAGATGTGCTGACATTGTTTATAGACTATGGTGAATCTTAAAAAAACACAAGTACCATAAAAGATGAGAAAATATTTGTCCGACTACAACAACACATGGCAAATATTCCTGAAGCCAAAATCATCACAGATTGTCCATATCTCCTGTACCACTGCCCAAATCCAGGGAGCACTGCTCACAGGACATTCTATAACACGATGCTCCTGGACTGGTACAACACAGTGGCTCATGTAACTCATGTTAAGATATACCACCTTTTACTAAAATACATTATAGGTAAGCCAAGCCTGTTACTCAAATTTTTTTCTCAGCTTGCATTTTCAGTTCAGATGGTTCTTTCTATCAGTGGTATCAAATAAACTATCCAATGGAAAAAAATCTAGAGGAAAATAACTTTATGGCCACATGATATAAAAGATAAGAAGGAAACGAAAGCTTAGATAGCTCATTTCTGCATTTTTACTTAGCATTAGTTCATCGGCCAATCTGATTCAATTTTTTTTGCCACAGTTGATTCATCTAAAACTCTGTGTAACATTTTTCCATTGTCTTTTCCAATTGTTTTAGGTTTCCTTGTGAATTCCTTTGCAAATAACAGGATACTAATATCCTTAAATTAGTCACTGTAAACTGGAATGGTAATACAGATTTGTGGCATTCAGTAATGTTTTTAAAAAATTACAGTACAGTTATATGGACCCACAATGTCTTTTTTCCTAGGATTTAAAGCAAATAATAAGGTTTGCTTAATAAACTGAGCAAAATTTTATTTTTAAGTATTTCTTGTTAATAGCACATGTGTGTATGTTTTTTAAAGAAAAATTTCTTTTTCTTTTCCTTTTTTTTTTTTTTTTTTTTTAAAGTAGAGATGCAGTTTCACCATGTTGGCCAGACTGGTCTTGAACTCCTGACCTTGGGTGATCCACCCGCCTTGGCCTCCCAAAGTACTGGAATTACAGGTGTGAGCCACCACGCCCAGCGGAGAAATTTCAATTTTATAAGTGATACTCTGTCAGGAAAAATATTGTATGGTTATGAGAAAGAGAGAAAGAAACTGTTAGGGCTTGAAATATCTGAAGTTTTCTTTTTCTCCTTCATGCTCTCACTACCTCTGAGGTTTAACATATCAAAAGGTAACATTTGATTTAAAAATTCACAGCAAATGCAAAATAGGATAGATTAGTGGTAATTTTTAGTCAAAATTATAAAGTACTAGGAGGTAAAGTTAATTCTGGTAATTATGGTAGAAACTTAACTCTCTTTGTATTTCTAAAATTTGAAAGAGATAAAATAGCTTCCCAATTCCATGTATTTATTCATTCATTCACTCATAAGTGTTTATTGAGCATCAGCCCATAATATAAGCAGTGCTATAGAAGCCAAGTGTATTTAATATCTCTTGAAAAAAAGAAAGACATTTATAGACATAAAAAGTGCTATTACCCACATGTCTTCTTGCAAGTTATTAAACTCTTTTTGCTTTTCTTTCAGTTTACCAAGAGTAATTTCAGTAAGTTTTATTTGAAGAAAACAATCTGAATTCTAGTCTATCCTTTACATGTTAATCACTGGTAAGTTACAAATAAGAATAAATATCTCATCATGCCATTACCAGTCATATTTGTGTCTCTAGATGCATGACAAAGGGATCACAAACAGGGATGGGAAAAAGAGATGGAGAATACACAAGTCTGGAAATGAAAGAAGTTATATCAACCAATACCCATCAGGAAATAACACAGGCAGGGATGTTTAGACCACCAACATCCTTGTCATCATCCGGTTACCTGTCTGGTTGAATGAACAATAAAATGTAAAAGAAATAGAGAAGTTTTTAAAACTGGTCATTCGTAATCTAAAATAGATGACAATGATTTAGAAAAGCCTTTCTAGGTCTACATAAAGAAGAAAATTTAAAAGATGAAAATACCAGCCAGGCGTGGTGGTTGACGCCTGTAATCCTAGTACTTTGGGAGACCAAGGTGGGCAGAACACCTGAGGTCAGGAGTTCAAAACTAGACTGTCCAACATGGTGGAACTCTGTCTCTATTAAAAATGCAAAAATTAGCTGGGTGTCGTGGTGTGCGTCTATAATCTCAACTATTCGGGAGACTGAAGCAGGAGAATTGCTTGAACCCAGGAGGTGGAGGTTGCAGTGAGCCGAGATTGCACCACTGCACTCCAGCCTGGGCGACAGAGCAAGACTCCATCTCAAAAATAAAAAAGATGAAAATACCCACCAAGAAGGGAACAGTGACATGAGGAATAAAGAGTTTTGAGAGAAATAGACACAGTGGCTCTTTGTCACTTTGGTAAGAGAAAGTATTCATGGAGTAGACATGATTTTAGAACTGCTTAATTGGCATGTTAGATTGCAAAACTTTTGGAAACATTATAGTGTAACAGAGGAAGCATGGGCTGTGGTTCAGATAAATGGGTTCCTAAACTGGCTATGATAGTTCCTCGATAAGTAATCTAACCTTTCTTTCCTCTACAGCAGTATGAATAGTTACTTCATAGGGTTGTTACATAGAATAAATGGAACAATCCAAAGTTTTTAGCTAAATGTTGTACATATCATAATCCTTTCATACATGCTATGTATTCTATCTTTACATTTTTTTTACTCTTTTATTTTGAAACAGGGTCTTGCTATATTGCCCAGGCTGGTCTTGAACTCCTGGGCTCAAGTGATCCACCTTTCCCTCCCAAAGTGCTGGGATTACAGGTATGAGCCACCACACCTGGCCGTGTTTTGTATCTTCACAAGACTTTATCCCCAGATTTGAGACAAAGACTTGGAGCTAGAAGAATTACTAGCTAAAAAGCTATCATGAATAGCTCAAGAAGAGGTAAGAAATTGGTTGTTCATTAAAGTGCATAGAAATTTTTTAAAAGACAATCCATATTTGTACGGTAGTTCAGTTCTCAAGTGCTTTCATTTTATTCGAATTATTTTTATTTGAAATGCAATATTTTATTTGAAATTAATCATGACAACATGAGGCAGGTAACAATGATAATGTCAGGCCCATTGTAGAGGTGAGCAAAGTGAGGTTCAAGAAAGCTGTGGAACATGCTCACATCACTTACTGAATGGCAGATGTGGGTGCAAAACCCTATTCTGACACCAACCCACCCCCATCCTGACCTCCACTTCTTGTTCTCTCTCCCCTATGCCTTGCCGGGAACTTCGGCTCAAAGGCATGGAACTAACAATGTTGAACACTGCCCTCATTACTGTCCTGTCCCTCCACCGAAGACAATCACCATAGCAACCTGGAAAACGTAAACAAAGCAAAACTCTTTTAATTGACTTTGAGGCAAAATCTAACAGAATACATCATTAGACATCAGCTGAACTGGAATAAAATAATGCCCTGAAGAGAAGCCTATGTTTTTCAGTTTTAAAGAGTTAATCTTTATAAAAGTTTTAGTACTAGTGACTGATCATCTGTTTGACTTGATTTTCCTCCAAACTCTCAGTCATCAGCTGAAAGGAAGTGCTTGCTTTATCTGTAGGAAGCACATTGATCTGCTGAACTCATAACAACCAAGAGTTACAAGCTGTTGCTAAACCTGCTTACTTGTGTAGATAACTTAAAATACTTTCATAAAAGAACTCTGCTAATATTGTTTTGGTTTTTGTCCAAAACAAACCATGAGTTATAAAATTTCAGTACTGAAACATTTAATAATAACCTTCTATGTAGGTACTATCTTTAAGTTCATATCGGTGTGTTTTTAAAAAGAGCTTTAATAAAAGCAAACCAGCAATGAAACAGCTAAATGGAATCCGAGGCACAAAGTTTAAAAAGTAAATGCTGTATTGCCCTGTGAGTGCTCAAATGCAGTCACCGCTTTGCGCCTGGCATTTTCCTGAAACTATATGCCATAAACTGATGGCATCAGGAGGAATGACATCTTGAAACTGACATGGCTAAAGCCCAACGAGAATGGGAGAAAAGGAGGAGAGAAGTGACCCAACACCAACACCCTCCCACCCTTATCCTTTCATTCCTAAAGGAAATGCCTGAGAAATCAACAGTTGCTGTTAAAATGAAGCCAAAAAGCCAAGGCACGGTAAAAGATAATTAAATTTTAAACATAATTAGTGACGATGTTCACATGCTCCACTAAAATGGTCAGTTTATATTTTACTAGCTTTTTTCTATAACTTAAAAATAAAAACTCTTTCTGTTCCACAAGACCTTGAGATGTGCCTCATTGGCGAGGCCAGTTTGCCCTCATTGTGTAAAAAGGCAGCTTGTGGGCTGGGCATGGTGGCTCATGCCTATAATCCCAGGACTTTGGGAGGCCGAGGCAGGCAGATCACAAGGTCTGGAGATCGAGACCATCCTGGCAAACATGGTGAAACCCTGTCTCTGTTAAAAATATAAAAACTTAGCTGGGCATGGTGGTGGGCTCCTTAAAATGGCCAAAGTTGTTCAAAAGTGACTGACATGTAATGAGAACCACAAAAAGTCAGTAATTCCTGGTTTGATGTTACCAGTTAATTCCTCAACATTTCACAGGTGTGTGGCCAAGTGATAGGCATCTGTCCTACTGGGGTCACTAGTCCTCTCTGAACACAAGGCCAAGGGTGGAGCTCCTCAAATTCATAAGGACATGAAGCATGTGCAGATGAATTTTCTGAGGGATTTGGTCAGATAGCATGTATTCTGTGAGGATGGAGACACAAACTGGAGTGATCACGAGATGAAATCACAGAAGAAAATCAAGTAATATAAAGGCCAAGGAACATAAAATTTCCCTGAGAAAAAAGAAGGAAGAAAGAAGACAGAAAAAAGGAAGAAGAGGACAAAACATGGTGACTCCAGGAGAGGAGAGAGTTGCCCCTGGGTTGAACGCTGTGCCCCCAGACTTATGCCCACCAGGAATCTGTGACTGTGGCCTTTTTGGAGGAAAGAGTCTTCGCAGATGTAATCAAGTTAAAATGAGGTCATACCTGATTGGGGTGGAACTGGAATCCAATATTCTTGGTTTCCTAATTCGAAGAGGGAAATTTGGTCCCAGACACCAAGAAGGAAGAAGGTCATGTGTGCATAGATACAGAAATTGGAATTATACATCTACAAGTCTTAGAAAGCCAAAGATAGCCATCAATCAACAGAAGCTAGAAGAAGCAAGGAAGGGTCTTCCCTAGAGCCTTCAGAGGGATGACCCTGCCAACACCTTGACTTTGGACTTCCAGCCTCCAGAATAAAAAGAATAAATTTCTATTGTCCCATGCCATCCAGTTTGTGGTACTTATTTACAGCAGCCCTAGGAAGCTAATATATCCTCATTCTTTTCCTGATAAATGAGGTGGCCAAATTCCCAGGTAGGTACAAAATGGTAACAACTATTTCTGTGGTATTCAAAGAGTGTGCATTTGTAAACTTTCTGTATTTATCTTTTAATTATTACTTCCTATTTGTCATCTTGAGATTTAGAAGATGGTTGGTCAAGGATAAAATTTTCATGAAAATAGAAAAGGTCTACTGTTGAGAAAACTAGCAGCAAATACAAGGCCAGGTATCACATCAGGAAGAAATAGGTAAACCCGAGAACCAGGGAGTTAAGTCATAACAATTGTTAGCATTTGAGAGTCAATAAAGGTTTAGAAAGTTTCATGTTCCACAAAGACTTCATCCCTGCCCCATATTTTGTGATAATCCATTTTATTCGACTAATTTATATACAGCAGTGGATATAAAGTAGAACGTCAGGTTTCAATGGTAGAGACACAATAAAAAAGAATGAAAGAATAAGTCATTGCATGAAGTCAGTGACTTGGAAAACAGATACAAGAAGCTTAGAAATCAATGCTGTTAACTGCTGTAAAATGACCTTTACATTCCTATTCAAGATGTCATATAAATATTCAAAGTTAAGACTGTCATAGCCATCTGACTAAGATGGCCTAGATCTAAATACTGATGTGTTTCCCCTTAGTACATCATCAAAGAGAAAGAAATGCAAAAAACCCATAATTTTGGAGTTTCTGTGTAATATAAATTTAATTTCCTGTATAAAAGGATACTATCTTTCATCGTAACCCAGAGAAGTTAGCCAATCTTGTCATCTTTTCACTCTGATTAACCTTATCAGTTTCCTTTTAAGCTACTAATTTCAATCAAATTAAAAAATGGTTTCCCAGTGGAAATCCCTTGCTTACAATTCTTCAGGAGAAATCAATCATTTGATCAATCTCTTTTCCCTCTCCTTAGATATTTTTGAAATGATTGAAGACTTCTAAACACCATTTAGTATAAAAAGATCCAAGGAAAGAAATGAGACTAAGATAACTGTACTAATCTCCCCTGAAATAAGTCGTCATGCCGAAGGCTACTGAAATCTTCTTTATGAAATCCCTCAAACAAAGACAGAGAAAACATGTTCTCTGTAGGCAGTTTCCAAGTTCAACAGTCATACTTCTATTTAGAAATATTTATTCAAACCTGCATTCCTTCAATTTCATTATTTTGGTACACAGGGCTCTCACAGGAAAAAGAGCCTCCAGGGCCCTACATTGCAGGCCTCTCCCTGATTCCTTCCCTCACCTCCCCCAACCTCTAACCTTCCTTCTGCAGGGAGTGGACTCCACCCAGGGAAATGGACACATGTGGGCAGCACCACGTCCAGGGCAGTGGTGTTCTGTGACCCTTTAAACTCTGTCCAAATCTGAACCTCAAGGTTGTTTTCTGTGATTACAACATCCCGTGCTGCAGGCCCCTTGCAGGGCAAATCCTGCATCCAGCCAGCCTGGGTCCTTAGCTTAGGGAAAGCAAAACAACTAAACTACCCAAATCCTCACATGCTCCACCCCGGTCCCATGGTCCACCCCAGCCCGGCCAAGCTGTTCCGGGGGCAGCTACCCTTTCACTCTTCACTTTAATATAACTTCTCCCTCTTGTAAGCGACTTTGTGTAACTAAACCTTGGTAACTGACTAGACGATCTCCGTGGTTTCTCCCAGATCGGTCAATTCCATCATCAACATATAGCAGCTCCAGAACAGCACTTTATAAATGAGTAATAAAGCAGAAATTGTGTTTAAGGATTGCAAATAACATTAGCTATTTGGAACTTGTCTTTTGCCAAGCAATGCACCCCTCCACTACAACCCACATATTATTGCTACTTGAACCTGAAGAAAGAATGAATTGCATCATTTAGTGGGAAGCCTTTGAAACTAGATCACCATTTACTTGGGAAAAACTGCACATATCTCTTTAAAAATATTTATTATTACAGGAATTTATAAAATTACCTACTCTAAGCTCTGACCTTCTTTGCATTGTGGTATCATTTGATCTTTTTTTGCAACAAAAAGTTGTGGGGAAAAATTATTTGCTTTCAGACACCGTGGTGCTATTTATCACATGGCCTTTGAGTTTGACACCACATACTGGGTTTTGTGTTCTGATTCTATTGCTTGGTGGATTCGTGAGTGTGGACACATTATTTAACTTCTCTTAGGTTCCTTCCTCAGTTTTCTCACCCACAATAAGGGAATGATAATGCTCATTTCAGAGAATTATTGGGATGAGACATGAGATCATATTTTTAATTTACATATGTTAAGAGTCATGTTTTAAAATGATAACATCAACAACAGTAATAGTGAATGAGATGTCAATTAAACCAATGCACTAAGCATTTAATCATATTTTCATTCACTCTTTATATGGCAATATAGTTTATTTTTATCATAATGTCTTCAGATAAATTTAAGATTACATTTAGGTGGTAAAATCTATATTATTTATCCTGTATTCCTTCAATTTCGTTATTTTGGTACACAGGGTCAAAATAGTCTATTATGTGAGTAGCCTGTGAAATTGGAAGGATAAAAAGTCAGGGACAAAGTATATTATAGTCATTACTGATCTACAGGTTATCAAATTCTACTAACTCTTATAAGTGGTAGTTACTGTCCTCCACCAGATTTGTTCTGTTTGTGAGACAATGCTGGGGGCATTGCTTCCTCTGTTTCTCTGAGTACACAGTGCATTCACACAAAACAAGCCCTTGGATATGTAATGTTTGAGACAAATATGGCAACATTTAAGTCAATAGTCAAAAAGAGAAACCTCTGGGGACAAAAATTCAGGTTCTACGCTGAACGTCACATTTGTTCTGAGTTGGCTTAGAACTCAGTTTTACACTTCATTTTTGGTTGCTATGATATTTGAAACTGAAAAAAAAAAAAGTGTGGTTTCAGTTTTTGTGTCATACGAAAAACCGTGGAATCCCCTGCAAAGTACATGCATTCCTCTATCTGGGATATTGTTGCCAGGGAACGAGAACACAAACAGAAGTTTCGAGAAAGCCCTTCCTTTGGCCCAGATCTCAAGGACTGTGATTACAAATTGTGCAATCTATGATTTGGGAAGGTCATGGTGGTTTGAGGGTTATTTTTTTTCTTTTTATAACGGTTTCAAAGAGTGGCAATAGAAATAGAACTCCCACTTTTTCAAACAGTGGCGACATGGGAATGGGGAGGCGAGACTCCTGAGAGGCCCTTGCTGGTGAAGAGACTCAGAGCCAACGTGAGATGAAGGTCAACTGTGTGGATGTGTATTTACTGCTGTCGTCAAGGAGGTAGAAATGTCAGGAGTGAGCTTTTCCACTCATTCTGAAAGGTCTGCATATGCATAGCTTTAATGCTGCCTCTGATCATTGGGACCTTGCTGGAGAAGCTCTGAAGTCAAGGCCAAAAGAACTGCAGGATTTTCTTGGTCATTATCCCAACTTTACAACAAGGAGTTATTTAGAACAGATTTCTTAGAAATCAGCATCGTCCATTAAGAATTTCTTTGCAGAAAAGATGTGAAAATTTGTCATAAATAAAAATCAGACTCAGTATCACAATGCAGAAACCTGTGCTTTGGTTCCACACTAAGATGGAACTCATTTCCAGTCTCCATGCTTAAAAATATTTTAAGACTATCACAAAGTCAAAAGCCCAAAATATCAAATAGGCTGAAAAAGCCATCATATGCAGGATGGGATATAGCATATATAAATGTGAGAGAAAGAACAGTCAGCATTTAGGGAAATATCTCTTAACTTAAACAGAGCTGGTTGTTTTTAAAAGCTTCTCTTTTACTTAAATTTTTACCAAAACCAAGCAGGATTTCTTTATCTGACATCACATTCTTGAGGTTACTTTGGAGGCGGATGGATGGGTACTTTACCATTTCTCTCTGTGTGACGTTATGTCTATCACAGCCTAGCAGGAAGCGACACTGTGAAAGCAATTTCATCACCAAGGAGAGAAAGGTCTGCGCCTGAGATTAGAACCAGTGTGATTCACAGCTCAGCCCTGTGAACCTGCCCTAGAATCTTTGCTGACCACAACTCATAAATCACTTCCATTGCCCAACATCATACTTCCAGATTGTTGTGAATTATTTCACCACGTGGCATCAAGGACATACAATAATAAAAATTTTAAATTGAACAACATTTTTTTGTTCAATAAAATTTTTTGTTCAACAAAAGTTGCTTGTTCAATAACAAAAAAGACTCCTAAAATCATTTTCAAACTGGAAAACTCAGGTAATCATGAGTCTGTATTTCAAAGTTATAACTTTGAAGAAATTATTAGGAAGAGAGAATGTGGCAATTGGTCTAATATTTTCTGGGCCAGGATTTATCACAGCACTGGCCACATAGCCCTTGAGTGTCTTTGCTGAGGATTTATCAGAATGTTACTCCCCTTTGATTGTCAGTTGTCTTGGCTCTGCAGACCTCTATTCCCCGCTCTCAGTATCCACCACCCAGAATAGTCCCCTGGGGTTGCCTCTATCACTGTGATCTATGATTTCTCCAACTGTAATCTCCTCCCTTGACATTTCCCACTCCACTATCTAAAACAACAGTGGTTCCCTTTTCCTTACTACATTAAGTTCACACTTGTCTGGCTGGCTTTGAGAGTTTTAAAGAATCTAGCCCAGGAGGTCTATGAAGCCTCATACCCCATTGTCTTCATTACATCAGGCTTATTTCTGTCTCTTTCTTTGCTCATGCTGATCCAGGCACCATCTGTCAATTCTTGCCCTGATCATTCTTCAAGGGCTCTAAAATCTCACAGAGTCCGTGAAGATTTTTCCCAGTGACTTCCAGCCTCCTCACGAGCCTTGCAATAGGCACCTTACAGTTCAGCACTTCTGTTAGTTTCTACACCTGCTTCCTAACTGATCATGCACAGCTTGAAGACAAAGACTAACGTGGTATTTCTTTCATATGCCTAAAAATACCTTGCACAGTTTTGGATATATATTTCATCATGCTCCCAATCCAAATTCACCAACACATAGTTTATTCCAAAGTCTCTTTCTCTGGCCCAAATCCTCACCTAATTTTTATACTCACACTGGCCATTGCTGAAAGGATACATCCCCTGAACATCTCAAATGCAGCATGTTCAAATCGGAGCTCACAATTTTCCCCCAAACATGGTCTTTTTCTGGGATTTCCTATCTATGAATAATGGCACCAACATGTGTCAAATCATATACCACAGGAAAGCTGGGGCTGTCCATGATTCTTTCTTCTCTCTCCCAGACTGACACACATCTACTCCACCATCAGATCTGCCATCTTGGCTCACTGCAACCTCTGCCTCCCAGATTCAAGCTATTCTCCTGCCTCAACTTCCTGAGTAGCTAGGATTACAGGCACGCACCACCACACCTGGCTAATTTTTGTATTTTTAGTAGAGATGGGGTTGGTCAGGCCAGTCTCAAACTCCTGACCTCATGGTCCACCCACCTTGGCCTCTCAAAGTGCTGAGATTACAGGTGTGAGCCACTGTGCCCGGCCCTAAACAGCTCTTTAATACACTGCCTCACCCACTACTCATTTCTTTTCTCCCTGCTCTGATATAATAGCCCCCTAACGAGTCACTCAAACTCTCAGTCTCTTCCTCTTCTTAGGCGTCCCTCTACTTACCAGAACTCTTATTCTAAAGTGTACTTGTGTTTGCATCACTGAATTTCCCACTTAAAAATCCTCGGTGGTCTTTCCCTGATGGCAGAATAAAATCCAAATTCTGGCAATGTTTCTTATCAATTGGTTTCTGATAACCTGTCCTGCCTCAACTTCTATCACTCCCTTTCCCTAGTGTTTCTCACCTTTTCTTCATTATCAGCCCCCTGAGGAGACTGTTCAGACATTTTTTTCCAAATTCTCAACCATGAAAATTTAATACAAGTATATTGTATATCTGTTATGTACTGTATATCTTTATGCTTTATACATTAAAGAGTAAGAATTTCTTAATCCCCCTACCAAGAGCCAATTTTACCTCCTTGGAGTTGATACTTCCCCAGTGGAGAATGCAGAGAATGTGTGGTCTAGCTGAAGGACTTGCACTTTGCAAAACTTTTGTACCCTCATGCCTTGCTGCTTCTATTTAGAAATGCTTTCCTCTCCCAGATATTTGTCTGATCAATTCTTGCCCATTCTTTAAAACTCAGTTCAAATGTCAAAGCTGCCTGGAGGGTCCTTTGAAATCCCACAGGCTGACCTAGCTATTTTTTCTGCATTCCCATGGCGTCCTGGATTATGTATAATATATATTTCTACACTTGGTTTGCCTGCCTTGCCTACCCGATGACTAACTCCCCAAAGTCAAGAATGTGATCTGCTTCCTTTCTGTTATGGGCTGAATTGTATCTCTGCCGAAATTCATACATTGAAGTTCTAACTCCCAGACCTCAGAATGTGACTGTCTTTGGAGATAGGGCCTTTAAAAAGAGGTGATTAAGTTAAAATGGAGCTGAATGGACTCTAATCCAATCTGACTGGTGTCTTTGTAAGGAGCAAATTTGGACACACAGAGCTACCAGGATGAACACACAGAGAGAAAACACCATGTGAGGACACAGGGAAAAGGCAGCATCCACAAGCCAAGGAGAGAGGCCTCAGGAGAAAACAACCCTGCTGACACCTTGACTTTGGACTTCCAGCCTCCAGAACTGTGAGACAGCACACTTCTGTTGCTTGAACCTCCCAGTCTGTGGCATTTTTGTTATGACAGCCCAAGCAAATTAATACTGTCTATATTCAGACACCAAGCCCAAAATATGTGCTGGCTGGTTGGCTGAATGAATGAAAAACTTGTTCTCAAAAAATATCTGCTTGCAGAGGTTATGTGTAATTGACATGTAAATAATCATGTAATTAACATGATTCACAGTTGTAGCTGCCTGTTCATTATAGGCTGGGCCTCGGTCTTCTCCTATAGCCCAGCTTACCCACCCTCACACCCTAAGGCATTCTTACACAAGACAAGTGGATAACAGAATTACAAAAGATAAAACCTTTGTCTTCAAAGGGTGAACCTCCCAGAAATCATACTACATGTACTCTAAGCCACAAAAGGAATAAAATTTTTGAATGAGAAGGAATTCCCCTGAAAGACCAGTGATAAACCAAGACTAATGAAAGACCATTTGAAAGAAGATACCTGGAACGAAGGTCTAACTTTAAGAGAAACACTGCTGACCTCATGGCAGTTTTCTGCCAGTGCTCTAAGGATGTTTTTTAAAAGCCCTTTGGTACAGTGCTTCATGCCCACAGGTAGTCAAGTAGGCACTGGCTTACATCCAAACCGAGCCAGTCATAAAAGATCTTAACATGGTTTTTAAAATGTTCTCTTCAAACTAATTTCTGAAACTTCTCAAGGCTTCAGAAATCTCATTAATAGCTAAAAGGAAGATAAAATGGACCCAGCTCCCATTTGAGAGGCTGATGTCATCTATCTTCCCAAAGAAAAGGCCACGTTTTCCTTTGTGGAAATCCTGGGTGACATCACCTCCTGATCACATGCCCCTTAGTCCTGCCCCCGCGAGCTCCCAGCTGAAGGGTTCGCTCCCTTTGCAAATGTCACTCTCTCGCTCACAAAGCTCCTTGACCTTGTTTGTATGCTGGATTCCATCACTAAGTGAAAGAAGGCCTCTGGGAGCAACGACCAGAAGAGGCTAGGGGGTCTGTGCAGCTGGCTGGGAGGCTGCTTTTCACACAGCCTGCGGAAACTTCTGTATTCCCCACCCCTACCCCCCACACCCTCCCCCCGCAACCCAGACGGAGGCCCCCAAGGCTGAATTCAGCCTCTGGACAATGCTGTCAAAGCTGAATACCATGAACTGATTAGAGAGACAGGGCGACTGTGGCCATTTCTTTATTTCCAGGGTGGGGCCCTCTTTGAGGACCCGCATAAAAGGCCCTGCAATGTTACTTCATCTCATGTCTACAGGGCCACGTTCAGAAAGAGCCCACAAATAAAGCCTGGTTGTAGATCCGTTTTCTTAAAGCCAATAGAAGGTTTGTGTCGTTCACAAAGCAGCATATTTTGTAAATGCATTTATGCATGAATTGGGGAAATGAATGCAGTGTGTAGGAACTCTTCCTCAGAAGCAGTGCTCAGGAGACAATGTCACTGCCGAGTTTGAATTCTCTGCCTGGTGTCTGGAGATCGTACTGCACAGTTTAGAAAAGAGTCAGAGGGGAGCCTGCGGTGGGGGGAAGGGCCTGCAAGGTGAGAGGATTCTGAGGAATAGAGGGTAGGAGTTTAAAGCCACTTGACCTGGCCAGGGCAGGAAGAGCAACTCCAGGGCCAGCGTCAGGGGGGCTGTCCTGAGCCCTCCACCTGATTCTGAGAACAGCCCTTGCGGGGCAGTGCTGAAAGAAGCCTAATTCTTTTCCTTCTGACATGTTACACACACTCACACAAATGCATTTAAGAATATTATCACCAGCTCAGTGGCTCATGCCTGTAATCCCAGCATTTTGGGAAGCCGAGGCGGGCAAACTGCTTGAGCCCAGGAGTTTGAGACCAGCCTGGAAAACAGAGACACCCTATCTCTACAAAAAATACAAGTTAACTGGGTATAGTGGTACACCCCTATAGTCCCAGCTACTCAAGAGGATGAGGAGGGAGGATCACCTGATCACAAAAAGTTGAGGCTGCAGTGAGCTGAGATCACATCACTGCACTCTAGCCTGGGAAACAGAATGACATCTTATCTCAAAAAAAAAAAAATACAATTACACTTGAGCATTGAGAGTAATGTTTACATTTATTTAGCTCCATAGCTGCTGAGTCCCTGCCCAAATGTGTGTGTGTGTGAGAGCTGTGTGTGTGTCTTGAGCACTGAGAGTAATTTTTACATTTATTTAGCCCGGGGCTGTAGAGTCCCTGCGTGTGTGTGTGTGGTGTGTCTCTTGAGCATTGCGAGTAATTTTTAAATTTAGCCCCATGGCTGCAGAGTCCCTGCCCGTGTGTGTGTGTGTATGTGTGTGTGTGTGGTGTGTGGGGTGTGTCTCTTGAGCATTGAGAGTAATTTATACATTTATTTAGCCCCATGGCTATAGAGTCCCTGCCTCTGTGTGTGTAGTGTGTCTCTTGAGCACTGAGAGTAATTTTTACATTTATTTAGCCCCATGGCTGCACAGTCCCTGCCCGTGTGTGTGTGGTGTGTGTGGTGTGTCTCTTGAGCACTGGGAGTAATTTTTACATTTATTTAGCCCCATGGCTGTTGAGTCCCCGCCCGTTTGTGTGTGTGTGTGGTGTGTCTCTTGAGCATTGAAATTGTTACATTTTTTTAGCCCCATGGCTGCAGAGTCCCTGCCCATGTGTGTATGTGTGTATGGTGTGTGTGTACCTTGAGCATTGAGACTAATTTTTAAATTTATTTTGGCCCCATGGCTGCAGAATCCCTGCCTGTGTGTGTGTGTGTGTGTGCTTAGCCACATTATATGCTTAGCTCTGCAGCGCCTTGGCAGCGCTATTCCTCTTGGACTCAGTTCCAGCCTCTTGACTTCTCAGGTCAGGGTCTTCCTTCTCCTGCTTGCCTAGTTAACTCCTGATTATTTTTTAGGTTTTGGTTCAGAGGTCTCATTTGCATGGAGATCATCCCTGACCTCCTGCCAGGCCCAGGACAGATGCCCTGTGTGTGCCCACTTGCCACTACTCACGGTTTTGATTTTCTATTTATTTAAATGTGTTTTTGTGTGATGTCAGCTTCTCCCACCTAGCCTAGCTCTGTGAGAGTAGGAACCAAGCCTGCTGGTCTGAGTCACTCTGCGTTCCCCATCTCAGCTCAGTACCATCCTTAGTGTCTGTGGAATGAACAAATGCGTGAATGATACCTCACGATTTACGTCTTGTATTCACCTCCAATGGATCAAAAATGGTGGGACCTCTCCGACAGAAGAGCTCGCCCTTTCTGTGGGCTCCCCTTCTCAGGTTATCTCAAACTAAAGACTTACTTCAGATGCAGAGTATTAAACTCTGTGTACCATGGTATTGCATACCTATAGAATATTATAATCAATTTTGCGTAGATCTAAATGACTAAAAATTCCTTTCCAGAAAGTTCTTCCCAAGTATAATTTACACATTGGGAGCAAAACAGAGTTAAAAAAACAATTTTATATTTCAGTTCTGGCCCCAGCTGGCAACATTTTGTTGCATAATTCTGGCTCCGAGTTTCCAGCAACTGGGAGAAAGTTTTGAAATAGTAAACAGGAAAGGAGAATAGACAGAGGGTGCCTTTGACTTTCCCAAAGGAAGACAGATTCCAAGTAGAACTGGTAGAAAAAAATGTTCCCAACATAAAACTCAGAGCTTTCACCAGAAGATTTAGCATGTTGGCCGGAACAGCCCATTGATACAGTAATCTGAGCGCAGCCTGCAATGACCATTCAATCAAGCTCCTTAGAGTGGCCTTGGGTTAGTAAGGCTAGAACAGTCTGGAGGGGAGAGGAAGTAGCCACCTAGGAGAAAGTAATCAGCAAAATCACTGCCCCCGCAAACTCTCCATCTTGACTGTATGGATGAATCACTTAAGGAGCATTTAGAAATTAGCAATAGTCAGGGCCCCATGGCAGGCCAATTGAATCCTATCTCTGGAGATTGGAACCCAGGCATGGGCACTTTTTAAAACTCCCAGACCATTCCAATGGTGCATCTAGGGCTGAGAACACACTCCAGCACCCTGAGCCCAGGCTTCCTGGTTAGCATTTCTTACCTTCTACACTTCTGTCCCTGGGGGAAAGTTCTCTCTGCTTTAGATCTTGCCATTATCCTACTGTCATTAAAACAAACAGTACAATGTGCCCTTTCAACATCTCAGAAGGTTTCTCCAGTCCCTAGGGATACTGTCTTTCTACGATCTCATTCCTCCAGTCTCAACACTTGCTCTCACCTTGTTCCTCAGAGTGGTCCACAGAGCAGCACCAGCAGCATTACCTGGGAGCTCATTAGAAATGCAGATTCATGGGCCTTGCCATCCTCTATCCAACAACATCCCCAGGGTTCATGTGCACAGGAGCATCTGGGAAGCACGTATGCTCTGGAGAATGTCCCAGCCCTTGAAAATCTGGGCCATTTCCCAAGATTCTCCTGTCCTTTCTGTCTCTTTTCACACTGTCTCTAGTTAGAATCATGTAATACTACAGATGATCTGTATTATAGAGATGAATCAATCAAATCCCTGCATTTAATGGATCAATGAGTTGACTTAGGTTGAATTCATCCACTTGGGCCAGATGCAGTGGCTCACGCCTGTAATCCCAGCACTTTGGGAGGCCAAGGCAGGAGGACTGCTTGAGCTCAGAAGTTCAAGATCAGCCTGGGCAACATAGCAAGACCTCAACTCTACTAAAAATTTTTTAAAAAGCCAGGTGCGGTGGCACGCACCTGTAGTCCCAGCTACTCAAGAGGCTGAGGTGAGAGAATCACTTAAGCCTCAGAGCTCAAGTCTCCAGTGAGCTATGATCAGACCACTGCACTCCAGTTTGGATGACAGAGTGAGATCCTATCTCAATAAATAAATAAATAAATAAATAAATAAATATCTACTCACCTGATGAAGAGGAAGGTCCAGGACTTCTACAAGATTAATTATCACAACTCATTTACTTTGGGAATTCATAATGTATGTTTCAAGCTGCAAGTAGCTCTGTGGATGACCACTGACTATTTTTAAATACTGAAAGCCCCACACATATTTTAACAGAAATGCATTCAGAGCCCAGTTTATAATCTCAGAACACCCAGCTCTCCTAAGTGTATAATAGGGCTATTCAGTTATATGTAGCTCTGACATTCACATAATGAGTGCACCAGAATGTGAACAACCTTAAGAGTCAACCACTGCACACATTCATGTGTGCTCAGCTAGAGCTCAGCCCTGATTTTGACAGTAGGGCCACAGCTTAGATGTCTATGCTTGATTCCTGGTATAATCTTGCAACTCCACTTTTCTTTCCAGTTGATTGAAATACACCAATGAGCTCTAGCATCGTGGTTGAGAACTACTGCTATGAGACCCACAAGGACTACACATTCCAGGGATAGATCACTGTAAGACAGTAGTGTGTCCGGAATTTATTCCTTCTGGTGGGTTCTTGGTCTTGCTGACTTCAAGAATGAAGCCACGGACCCTTGCGGTGAGTGTTACAGTTCTTAAAGCTGGTGCATCCGGAGTTTGTTTGTTCAGATGTTCAGATGTGTCCACAGTTTCTTCCTTCCAGTGGGTTCATGGTCTTGCTGACTTTAGGAGTGAAGTCACAGACCTTCACAGTGAGTGTTACAGCTCTTAAAGATGGTGCGGAGTTGTTTGTTCCTCCTGGTGGGTTCGTGGTCTCGCTGACTTCAGGAGTGAAGCCACAGACCTTCACAGTGACTGTTACAGCTCATAAAGGTAGTGTGGACCCAAAGAGTGAGCAGCAGCAAGATTTATTGTGAAGAGCAAAAGCAAAAAGCTTCCACAGAGTGGAAGGGAACTTAAGCGGGTTGCCGCTGCTGGCTCGGGTGGCCAGCTTTTATTCCCTTATTTGGCCCCGCCCATGTCCTACTGAGTGGTCCATTTTACAGAGTGCTGATTGGTTCATTTTACAGAGTGCTGATTGGTGCGTTTACAAACCTTTAGTTAAGACACAGAGTGCAGATTGGTGTGTTTTTACAGAGTGCTGATTGGTGTATTTACAAACCTTTAGCTAGACACAGAGTGCTGATTAGTGCATTTACAAACCTTTAGCTACACAGAAAAGTTCAAGTCCCCATCCGACCCAGAAGCTCAGTCGACTTCACCTCTCAATCCCCCCTCTAAACAGGACACCCCAACTGCCGCTGGGAATTGGGCAATGACTGCTCTAGCTACTTCCTGCTGGATAGGGGCAAGGAAGGGGCCCTGCAGTTGTAGTGTCCTCCAGAGGGGAACTCTTTATACCAGTGAAAGGGCCAGTGGGTCGGTCCAGGGGTCCTCGGTAGAAGTTGTTAGTTGAGCTCATTTGGGGTTCCATTTGTAAGACTATCTGTAGCTTGATGGCCTTGATTCTAGAGGAAACAAATTTGACAAGGAGGTTAAAAATACAGAGCCTGAAGGCAAGTAATAGCAAGATGGCGGCCACAGGACCTAGAAAAGGGAGAAGCCATGTTACCCAACTCCAGAGGTTGATATAAGAGTTTGAAAGGCATTGTCTGATATCAGAAGCCTTTTCCTGTAAACGTTGGGTGGCATCTCGTACTATCCCGGACTGGTTAGTGTAAAAGCAACACTCTTTCCCTAAGAAGGTGCAAAGTCCTCCTTTCTCGGCAGTGAGGATGGTCTCGGCCTCGGCAGTTTTGGAGAGTCACTGCTGCCACAGTCTATTTGGGATTGTAGTTACTATCCTTATTGGATAGATTTTGTTATTTCTTGCAAACTGAGAAATCCTTTGAGAGTGTGTGGTAGTAGGATAATGCTTGTTATACTGTTAACTTTTAGCAAACTTTAGTAGAAAACCTTTGTAAGCTCGGGATTTTAATTTTTCTTTGCTATTAATAAAGCCTCATTCCATCCATATTAACTTAGAATTGGTATAGATGACTCCTTCCTGATTCTGTAAGTACTTTAAGATTTGGCTGAGTGCAAACAACTCCCATGTTTGAGCAGACCAATTATTAGGCAATTTTCCTAACTCTGCTTCTATAAGAGTTTCCTGAACACCCACTGTGTCTTTCCCTTAAACACCTGGGAGGAACCATCTATCCTCCTGTGCTGAAGGGAGTTCCTCCTATGTCTGGTTGGACTTTTGTATGGTAATTAAGATTTAGATCCCCTGTTAGGAAACCTGCTGGGTTAAGGATTTTTGATAGGAAGGCTACCAGTTGTCAGTGGCCTCAGTGTTTTCGGCTCTGCCCTTGTTTACACTGACAACAAGATAGTATTGGAGTGTTATAGGGTTACAGAGAAGGCCTTCAATTATCAATTACAGGTTTTAAATGTATCCTGACTTTTAAAGGAATATGGTACACTGTTTTTTTCTTTACTACTTCTATCTCTTTCTCTCTTTGACTCCTTTGTGTCTTCCTCTCTTTCCTCCTCTCTTTGACTTTCTGTCTGTCTCTTCCTCTCTCTGTCTCTCTCTGACTTTCTTTGTCTCTTCCTCTCTGTCTCCTTCTTTTGACTTCCTATCTTTCTCTTTCTCTCTCTCTCTCTTTGACTTTCTATCTCTTCCTCTCTATCTCCTTCTTTCTTTCTCTGACTTTCTCTCTGACTCCCTCTTTGTCTCTCTCTTCCTCTGTCTCTTTCTCTTTTTCCTTTCTGCTGGTCTTTCCCTGCCTCTGCCAGCCACTTATACTGCTGTTCTCCCCTCTCCTTCCCCTTTTTGATGGCGTTGGCAGTGTAAGACTGCCACCTCCTTGGGTTTTTGCACTGAATGCAATAACTCCATGATTTCCTTGTCGTATTTAACAGGGGTTCCCCCAGGGGTTAGGAACCCCCTTTCTTTCCATATTGCAGCATGGGCATGTAGGATTAGATAAGCATACTTGCTATCTGTATACATATTTATTCTTTTTCTCTTTCCCAGTTCTAAGGCTTAGGTAAGTGCCACTAGTTCTGCTAACTGGGTACTGGTCCCTGGGGGAAGAGGCTTACTTTCAAGCATGGTTACATCACTAACTATGGCATAACCTGCCCTTCGTATCCCATTTTCCACAAATGAACTTTCATCAGTATATAGGTTAAGGTCAGGATTAGCTAAGGGGACTTCTAAGAGATCATCTTGGGCAGCATAAGTCTGGACTATAATTTGGTGGCAGTCATGCTCAATTGGTTCCCCATCCTCTGGGAGAAAAGTGGCAGGGTTGAGGGCCATGGATGTACATATCTGAAGCACCGGTCCCTCAAGGAGTAGCGCCTGGTATCTAAGTAGGCAGTTGTCTGATAGCCATAAACTTCCTTTGGCACCTAGTGTGCCATTTACATCATGAATAGTCCAGACAGTGAGATCCTTTCCTTGTATTATTCTGATAGCCTCTGACACTAAGACGGCCACCGCCACAACTACCTGTAAACAGTGGGACCAACCTTTTGCTACTACATCAGTTTCCTCACTTAGGTCTGCCACTGGTTGTGGGGTTGTCCCACGAGTCTGAGTAAGAACCCCAAGAGCTATCCCTGCTCTCTCTGTGACGTATAAAGAAAAGTTTTGTTCTGTGTAAAGGCTTAAAGCTGGAGCTTGTACCAGGGCCTGCTTTAAGGTTTTGAAGGCTGTTTCTGCCCCTGGTTCCCACTCTGCTAGAATGAGTATTTGCCCTCTGGGTAGCCTTGATTAGAGTATAGAGGGGGCCTGGCTATCTTGCTGTACCTGGGGATCCACAGTCAGCAAAAGCCAGTGATTCCAAGGAACCCCCACAACTGTTTTAATGTCCTAGGGCGAGGATAAGCCAGTATAGGCTGTATTCGTTCCTTGCTGAAGGCCTTGGTCCCTCTGGCTAAGATTAGGCCTGGATATTTGACCTGCTGTAGGCAAAGCTGGGCCTTTGACCTAGATGCCTTGTACCCTTGATTAGCTAGAAAGTTCAAGAAACCTAGAGTAGCCTGCTGGCATGAGGCTTCCAAACTGGTAGCCAAAAGTAAATCATCCACATACTGAAGGACCAGAGTGCCTGGACTTGAGAAGTGGCCTAGATCTTGGGCCAGTGCCTGACCAAACAGGTGAGGGCTATCCCTAAACCCTTGAGGCAAGACTATCCATGTAAGTTGAGACATGTAGTCTGTGGGATCCTCAAAGGCAAAGAGAAACTGGGAGTCAGAGTGCAGGGGAATACAGAAGAAGGCATCCTTGAGGTCCAGAACTGTGAACCATTCTGCTTCCTCTGGTATTTGAGAGAGCAGGGTATAGGGGTTGGATACAACTGGATATAGAGGAATTACTGCCTCATTGATGAGTCTAAGATCTTGCACTAGTCTCCACTGACCGTTTGGTTTTGTACTCCTAGAATTGGGGTGTTGCAGGGACTGCTGCATTTCCTTACTAAGCCTTGAGCTTTTAAATGTTTAACAATATCCTATAATCCTTTTTGAGCTTCAGGCCTTAAGGGATATTGCCTTTGATAAGGAAAAGTGGTGAGGTCTTTTAGCCTGATTTGGGGACTGGGCAGGCATTTTTTGCTCTTCCAAATTGTCCTTCCAATGCCCAGACTTCAGGGTTGATTCCCTCCTCAAGTAGGGGACAACAAACGGGTAACTTATTCCCCATATTCATGTAGCTAATAGCTCCAGTTTTGGCTAATATATCCTTCCCTAATAAGGGTGTGGGGGTTTCAGGCATAACAAGAAAGGCGTGTGAAAAGAACAAAGTCTCCCAATTACAACTGAGGAGGTGAGAGAAATATCTGGTTACAGGCTGTCCCAGGATTCCTTGGATGGTAACGGACCTTGAGGACAGTCGTCCAGGACAGGAAATTAACACTGAGAAGGCCATGCCAGTGTCCAGGAGGAAGTCAATTTCCTGGCCCTCAATGGTTAAATGTACTCGGGGCTCAGTGAGGGTGATGACATGAGCAGGTGCTTGCCCCGGGCACCCTCAGTCCTGTTGTTTGATCATCTGGTTGGGGGCTTCTGGCCCAGAGAACCCCTGCACTCTGGAGCAGTGCACCTTCCAGTGATTACCTTGGCATCATGGACATGGACAAGGGGGCAGCTTGTTTCTTGTTGGACAATCTTTTTTAAAGTGTCCTTGTAAACCACCTTGATAACAAGCCCTCCCAGGTGATTGGTCTGCTCCATTTTTGTCCTTTCTGAATCACCAAGGTTTGTTTGTCTGAGGGCCATGACTAAGGCTGCGGCCTTTCTCTGATCTCACTTTTCCTTTTGGGCCTGTTCCTCTTGGTCCCTATTATAGAACACCAAGGTTACCAGGTTTAACAATGCCTCCAGATTTTGTTCAGGGCCAAGGGCTCATTTTTGGAGCTTTCTCCTGATATCTGCAGCTGATTGGGTAATAAACTTATCTTTTAGGATCAGTTGACCCTTGAGTGAGTTGGGTGACAGGGAAGTATATTTTATTAAGGCCTCCCGTAGCTGCTTGAGGAAGGCAGAAGGATTTTCTTCCTTTCCCTGACTTATGGTGGACATCATTGAATAATTCATGGATTTTTCCTAATTCTCCTTAGTCCTTCTACAACACAGGTTAGCAGATGTTGACGACTCCAGTCCCCATGATCTGAGTCGAGGTCCCAGTGGTGATCCATACTGGGGATGGCTTGTTGACCACTAGGGAATTTGTCCCTTTCTTTGGCTGCCATTCTATCATTTACTTGACTAAGATACCAGGTATCTCCAAACTCTCAGGCTGCAGCTAAAGCCGCATTCTTTTCACTAAAGGCCAGGGTTTGATCTGACAATAGCATGATGTCTCTCCAAGTGAGATCAAAGGTTTGCCCTAGATCCTCTAGGACATCTATGTACCTATCAGGATCATCTGAAAACTTCCCCAGGTCTGCCTTGATCTGCTTTAAATCAGAGAGGGAGAAGGGGACATGTACCCGGGTTGGGCCAAATTCCCCTCCCCCTACAGCTTGAAGGGGACATAACTGATAGCCTGGGGGATTTTGTGGTCCCTTGGAGATGTCTTTGCTTATTTCCTTCTGGGCAGGGGAAATTAGAGGAGGCTTATCATTAATAGGAAGGGGAGCAATAGGGAGGATAGGATATGGGGGTAAGCTGAAAGGTCCTCCTGTGGGATGTAAATTGCAAGTTTTGCAAGTTGTGTATTCTCCTTCAATGAAAAGAAAGCTTGGACTTTAGGTATTTCACTTCGTTTGCCTTCCCTCTTACAGAAAAGGTCAAGCTGCAGGATAGTATTGTAATGTATACTTCCTTCGGGTGGCCATTTTTCCCCATCAGAGGGGGAATACTGGGGGCCAGGCCATAGTGCAGAAAAAAAATGAGCTGCCTCTTTTTCAGGGTTTGCAGGTCAAATTGGTCCCAATGGCTTAGGATGCATTTCAAGGGTGAGCCTGTTGATGCCTGAGTGTTTCCCATCTGACAGACAAAATCACCCGCGGTTTTGGTTTGGTTTGTTTTTCTCCCTGCCCAAGAACCTGCAATGGTCCCTGGACCCTGCTGATTAGAATAGTTGCACTCACTGACACAGCAGCAGAAACACTAGTTTTCCTCCTAGACCACAAGGAGGACTGAGGAAGGTGGGATTTAGTGGCCCTCACTGATGCATTCTCAAAAACCTGCACCCTTGCCTGTCCTCCTAGACCAGAAGGAGGACTGAGAAAAATCAGGTTTAGTGGCCCTTACTGACACATTCTCGAAAACCTGTTAGAGTCCTAACATTCTCCTGTTAGTACTGGGACCTTACCCGTGTCCTATAAAGATGTTATGCCCTAAAAATGAAGTGGAGGGCCAGACCCTGAGGGAGGGAAGGGAGCTCCAGAGTTGGAAGAGTGATGCCTTTTGTCCTCACTTATATGAATAGGAAGGATACAGTTTCTGAGGCTCCCCAGATCCTAGCTTCAGCAATAGCTTTTGTTAGGCCTGCTTGTCTGAGGAGGGATCCTCAAATTCCAGATAGTCCCCACTACAATGGGGCTTTGGTCAAAAATTATGTCTTTCTGATTGGTAAGCCTGGGTGCCTAAAGAAGGGAACAGAGTCCTGGAGTTGATACTAGAAACCATTCTTACAGGAGAAACTAGAAAAGCACGAGAGACAGGGAGTGGTTTTTAGAAGCGGGACTAGCCTTGGAGAAGAACAACGAGAGGAAGTTTGTCTGACAGGCATTAGGACCCAGGAGGCAAGGGTCAGGATAGATAGGATAGATGGACAAGTCTTGCTTGGGCGACATGACTTTGCGAGTTCCACTCATGGCCACAGGTTCAACCAACCTGTCGGGACCCTGGAGCTGAATGGCTTTCCTCTCTGTCAACCCTCAGCTCAGCCCAGAAGTACAGAAAAAGCGGAAGCTGGTTCCAGGCCAACCAAAGCTCCCAACTCTGAAGAGTTAGGGGTTGTTTAGAGCCCTTTCCCAGAAAGTCTGACACCCATGTCTTTAGTCCAGCGGCCGTGCTAGTTGCTTTTAACTGACTGACAGGTGCCTGGTATTTAGCCCCCAAATTCTAAGGAAAAATAGGACAGACTAGCAAGCGAAAGGGGTCCGATGGTACTCACCGCTTGGTGATTGTCCCATCTGGGTCGCCAAAATGTGTCCAGAATTTATTCCTTCCAGTGGGTTCTTGGTCTCACTGACTTCAAGAATGAAGTCGCGGACCCTCACGGTGAGTGTTACAGTTCTTAAAGATGGTGTGTCCAGAGTTAGTTTGTTTGGATGTTCAGATGTGTCCGCAGTTTCTTCCTTCCGGTGGGTTTGTGGTCTCACTGACTTCACGAGTGAAGTCACAGACCTTCGCAGTGAGTGTTACAGCTCATAAAAGTAGTGCGGACCCAAAGAGTGAGCAGCAGCAAGATTTATTGTGAAGAGCAAAAGAACGAAGCTTCCACAGTGTAGAAGGGGACTAGAACGGGTTGCCCCTGCTGGCTCCGGAGACCAGCTTTTATTCCCTTATTAGGCCCCACCCATGTCCTGCTGATTGGTCCATTTTACAGAGCACCGATTGGTCCATTTTACAGAGCACCGATTGGTCCATTTTATAGAGCACTAATTGGTCTGTTTTTATAGAGTGCTGATTGGTGCATTTACAAACATTTAGCTAGACACAGAGCACTGATTGGTGTGTTTTTACAGAGTGCTGATTGGTGCATTTACAAACCTTTAGCTAGACACAGAGAGCTGATTGGTGCATTTACAAACTTTTAGCTAGACAGAAAAGTTCTCCAAGTCTCCACCCCACCCAGAAGTTCAGCTGGCTTCACCTGTCAGTAGTTTCCAAACTTTAATCACCAGGGAGACCAGTTAAGACACAGATTATTGGGACCCACTTCAGAGTTTGTGATTCTGTAGGCCTGGGATGGGGCCCAAGAATTTGAATTTTTAACAAGTTCCAGGTAATACTGATGCTCTCTCTAGGGACCGCATTTTGGGAACCACTGCTCTGGAGCTCTCCACTTGCAGATTGGCCCACCTGAGATTTGTAGTAATTTCAGACCTCTTGTTAAAGGAGACCTTCCATCTTCAGAGGAATGATGATCCCTACCTGCTTCCTGAACCACCAATTTGTAGGTGGGATCCAGATATGCCCCTTCCTGTTTGACAAGTACAACACATGCCCCTGGCTTTGTGCATCTCAGCTCAAATCCTCCTCCTCTCAGGCCAACCCTGCCGCTTCCTTTTCCCCATCCCTGTCTGACTGACTTTCATTCTTTCTCATCTGTCCCTATCCCTTCTCTGCTTAACGTCAAGGTGAGCTTTAAATCTCCTTCTATTCCATTGCACCTGAGATACTCCCACCCCACCTTGCAGTTAACTTGCTATACCCAGGTTCAACTCTTTATCCCTAGAAACTTCATTCTGCTTCTTTCTTTATCTAAGGCAATTCATTACTACACCTACAATTAATACAATTAACCAAATTCTTTCCACTTTGATGTCACTTCCTCTCTTAATCCTAACAGACTTAACTCTCCAAGTTCCATCAGTGTCTAAGTATATTTCTTAAACTCTTGCATGAGATTACTACCTGGGTTCCATTATTTGTTCATGGTATTGTTTCTAAGTTTGGAACTGAAAAAGAAAAAATTATTGGTCAAATAGCAACTGCAAATACAACTGAGATCAGCACCCGGCTTACCATAAACAAACCACTGCATCTGAAATCCTTTCTCATGGCGGCCAACCCCATCTGTAAGGAGCAGTACTTGAAGCTTGGAGCTTGTAGTACTCCCTGGAGGGGGCAGGTCTACTCCACAGTAGCGTCCCATCCACCGTGGTCCATCATAGAGCTGAAATAGAAGAGAAACTTCCCCATGTAAAAACACATGGTTTGTTGGATGGAAAAAGCCAAGTCTACCCAAGTAGCAAAAGCTGTTCCTGAGATAAATCTGCTGAGGTGGGTCAAGTACACAGAACTCAACATAAGAATTAAAAATTGAAAATTGCATAGAGAGGGTTTTAGAGATGGATCTGCTTCCTAAGCCCAATAAATTTGGAAACCCAACTAGTAACTTTTGGTTTTATGTCAACATATCAAGTCCAAAGTATAAGTCAGGCTCAGAATAGGGAAATAGTAGGCATTCACATATTAACAACACATAGCGGGGCTCAATGAATAGCAGCTATTATAATTGTAAGATATAATTTTAAAATATTTAAAAATGTTTATGGGTACATAGTAGGTGTATATATTTATAGGGTACATGAGATACTTTGACACAGTAATACAATGTGTAATAATCATGTCATAGAAAATGGGGTAGCCATCCCCTCAAGATATAATTTTTAAAATAAATGCTACCTGTAAAATAATCAAACATTTTAGAAATGTATGAAAAAGGAAAATACAAACATTGATTCGACTAAAGACAAACACTGTTAATATTTCATTAAATTCAAAAATTTCTCTTGATACTTTCATTTGTATATACGTGTAATATACCTATTTGTGCAGGTGTATATATGTGTTTATACATTTGAGCTACGTATTTAATTGTGTTTCTTGTTTTTCATTGAACATATCACTAAATTGTCTGTGTAAACCTCGGCATAAAATGCCACAAATATAATGTATTTATATTATAATTCTATTGTTGTTTCATATAGGATATTTCCAATCTTTTGCTGATATAAATAGCTGTTTGATACTTTAAATGTTTCTTTTAAACGATTCCTAGAAAGGGAATAACAAACAGTATAATCATATGGCTCTTTATAAAATATTATTAAATTTCTTACCAGAAAGTTTATACCAACTTATCCTCCCACAAGCAGTTAACAAAGGTGTTTCTTTCAGCAGAGCTTTGTCAATTATGATGACGATCACATTTTAAACTAGTACTGGTAGTGACAAATTGCTCTTTGGTAATTGTCCTAATTTTTGTTATTTTGATTACTTTGACATTGAAGGATTTTTTTTTTTTTTCATGTTTAGGGGCATTTAGATTTCTTCTCTTGGAAATTGTTTACTGATGTCTTTGCCCAATTTTCCATTGAGGTATTTATACATCCTCAAGGAGAAATGGAGGGTGCAAGGTTGTGTCCCCTTAACCTACCTCATTTAATGATTTTATCAGCTGTATATCTCCAAACTGAAAAATAAAAATTGAAAGCCTCTCTACTATATCTCTTCATTTGAGAAAGGTAACGGCAATCCAACAAGACTGGCTTCCTCGGGACTCAGGCCATTACGTTTTCACCCAATCGCCTTCATGTTCCCTTTAAACACTTTGTTCCAGTTACCCTTGGGATAAGCTGCCCATGCCAGTGAAACAGAAAATACCTGGCAATGGACTCATGGATTTCCTTGAGGATTCCCTTGGAGAGTACATCTACTTAAGAGTATATGTGAATGTCTGTGTGTTTGCACATATCCGTGCATAAATGTATAATCTGGATTCAATAAATTCCAGACTGACAAATTATTTTCATTGAACAAAATGTTATGACATGAAATATTGTTTGAAACATATTGATTTGAGTGTGGAGAACTTTACCACCAAATGTTACAAAGCACCTCCATGGAGCCGCCCCTAATCCCTGCAGTCAGGCATAAATTAGTCTGCCTTTGAAAGTCCTTAGCTTTTCATCTGTGCTTCTTTTGTGGAAATGGTCACATCCCCAGGCATTCTTGTTATGGGCTTGTGTGTCTTACCTCCCCTACGGATTGTGAGTTGCCTTAAAGCACAGACCACCTCTGGCCTTCCCCTCACTGCCCAGAGCAGGCCTTTGATAAAGGTAGCTTCCCCATGCATCTCCAATGAATGAACCCAGTGATTCCCCCACCAGCTGTATCTATTTTACTAGGACCCAATCTGCACGATTACTTGCACTCTGTATAGTTAGATAGGTAGTAATACCATACAATCCTCAATTTCAACAGGCTCCTCTTAGACCGTAAAGGATTTGGATCCTTTGTGCCACTCAGTAGAAGGGAGAACCAGGCAAGGGCCTTGTTCAAGGTCAGGATAAATTGCAGATTTTTAAACCTTGACCTGTCTCGTTGAGTTCTCAAATCGGCTGCTCATCATACGTGCTTGTGAGGTTTCAGGGAAGTCGGCAGAGATTTTTAAAAAGACAAGCTCAGAAGTCCATTATGTGATACACCCCAAAGTACTAAACCTAAGCATTTTAAGCAAATGAATAAAGATAAGTTTTATTTTTCAGGTTTATTGCTGTAGCTTCCCTTTTTTTTTCTGTTTTTCATACGCTGCTTTGAATGTGTATATTTATTATCAAGTTTCTAATATTCTACACATTTATCAGAAAGCTCCCCTACAATGAAGAGGGGAGAATGAGAGAAGAATAAAGCAACATAAAAAGAAGAGGGAAACGAAACAGAACAGAAGCTTTTCACCTTAGTGCTCAGTCCCACCCTCTCATGCAGCCGGAGAAACGGGAGGGCAAGAGGCCAATCTTGCAGTCTGTGCTTCTAAATCCCTGCTTCCCTGCAGGAGATTCATCTCAGCTTTAGAGTTTTTCTTAATTCTAGGGCATGAAGTCCAGTTCTAAACTAATTAGCACAGAAACAAACATACTGCTCCCAAGTAGTGGAGTAATTAGCAAGCCAATGCTCTACCGTCTTCCACCCCCAAAATCTTAACCTTCGGATTGTAATTTAGTGACCACAGCATAAATTATTTCATTTTTGTCAGGCCTCCGAGCCAAGCTAAGCCATCATAACCCTTATCCAACAAAACATAAGATTTCTCCATAACTACAATCACCTTAAGCTCGATGGGCCTTACGGAATACTAGGTCGCAACATGTTGACGAATCATATTTCAATTCTGCACAAGGTCATGAACAACATAGCATTTTTGCCTCTCAGCTCTGCAAGGTTAAGAGACATGGCATTTTCACATGACTTAGAGGGATTTTTTTTTTTCCTTCCTTCCTTCCGGATGGGATTATGCATTGAAGGAGACCCCTGAATCTCCGCTGTTCAGTGGTCTTTTATAACACATTGTAAAAGTACTGGGTGGGGGTGGAGGGGTTAGGCAGTAGGTTTGGGGGGCAACACTGATGAATGACAATTCTTTTATTTTTGCCTTTGAAGGGGAGAAAATTATGCATTAAAATAAACATCAAATAGACATTTATGAAAATGCTTAAATATAATGCCCAATCAAGTAATAAATAAATGCATAGAACAATGTCTCGAAGAGGAAAAAAAAACTCATAACTCATTTTTTAAAGTTTGTAGTTAATAAAATCAGGTTTTTTGTTTATATTCACACAGATGGGTAATGTCACCTCTACAATTCATTCTCGCACAAATTGACCACCCAAAACCACACAAAAAGGAACAGGCATTTTTCAAAGTATACAAATACAGGTTACCATGGAAACCCATCTCACGGATTCTGATTCTGTTTTCAGAGCAGAATGTTAACCACAGGACGTTCCAGCTGTGACTCATTGCAACTACTGACAAGCACGCTGCAGTGGCCCTGCTTTTGGAGAGCCTAAAGATCTACTCAGAGTGAGCAATACTTGAAGTTCTGAGTTACAGAAAGGAAACTAGTAAAACCTAAGAAGGATTGTGATTCTCACCTTGAATATGCAGATCTAATTTCTGTACTATGTTTACGGGTATTTTTCTAAATTACTAAAATAATGCTTACATTTTCAAATTGGCCATTAAATGTATCTTCAGATGTGGAGATGTGTGTATTACAAAACCTTCCTCGGTGAAATCTTTTGTTATTCTCTTAAGGAGATTATTCATTTAGGATTTTCGTGGCTTAGGTCCCCCCACCCCCACCCTACCCCAAAATATCTCAACTCCTCTTGACACACTCAGAGAGGAAGGAAATCTCTTGCCTGAGCCACACTTAACCAGTTTCTATCTACTTCCTTCGTGCGGGTTTGATAATTTGGCACGTAGTTTACAATACCATTAGTGAATTCAGACTCCAGTTGCAATAGGAAATGATCCGTGGACTTCTAAATAGGAAGGACCCATAACAAAGGGTAGGATATAAAACTGAAGACACCAAGTGTGGTCAATCACTGATAGAGATCCAATTTTTTTGTAAGATTGAGGGTACTTAGGAGTCACTGCAAGTCAAGTTCTAAGTGAGCAGAGACCCACGCATTCCACTCCACCTGTCCCCTCAGTAGAAGTCAACTTTATGAATTGCAGGATCTCCAAGAACAAAAATATGCCTTTTAAGTGCCTTGCTTGCTAAATTGTTTTATGGCTACAAATTTAAAACTGTAATAAATTAAAATTTTAATTAATTATATATATGAGCTTGGGATGTCGAGATTAATTTTTTTCTTAACTATTTTTCTGTTTGTTTGTCTGAGACAGGATCTTGCTCTGTTGCACAGGCTGGAGTGCAGTGGTGCAATAAGGTTCACTGTAGCCTCACCCTCCCAGGCACAAGCCATCCTCCTGCCTAAGCCTTCTGGTGGCTGAAACTACAGGCATGCACTACCACGCCCAGCTATTTTTTATTTTTTGTAGAGACGGAGTTTCGCCATGTTGCCCAGGCTGGCCTCGAAATCCTGGGCTCAAGCAATCTGCACACCTCGGCTTCCCAAAGAGCTGGAATTACAAGTGTGAGCCACCATGCCCAGCCCCAAACTCATTTTAGAATCTCAGTGAGTGACAATTAAAACTCAGCTTTTCTGTTTTAGATTGACATCTAATTCATACTGTTTGTAAATATTGTTTCTTTTATTTCCTGGAAGGTTTTCTGGAAGAAAATTATTTTTTATAGATCAATTTTAAGAATTAAATATAGTCCATGTAGAAAAAGCAACTCAAGAGTTTCTTTAGGATGATATCGTTAAAGCATGGAGAAACTTCTGGAGAATAACTTGGCCCATTTCCAATTATAAATCTTTGCAAATTCCAAAAAATCTCTATTCTTTAGAGCTTAATATGTAATTGAAATAATTCATCTGCTGTGAGGAGAAATTTTAGATGTAGTAGAGAATCCCCTATTCTTTCTACAGAATAAAAATTCTAGTCAATGAAAAGATGATCGTTAAATTTTTGAGAACTATACTCAATGATTTTATAGAATGGCATTTTGAAGTCAGTGTCACTAATAGAATATTATATTTCAATCACAAGCAGGAAAGTCATTTTATTGTAGAATGTACTAGATTAATGTCAATGTGGCCAGAGCCAGGCTCTGTGTTCATAGTCCAGTTCTAAAATTTAGAGAACACAATTTTGTGAAAATTATTGAACTTCTTCAACCTAAAATGTCTTTATCTATAAATTTGGCACCATAATGATACTTATCTCATAATATTGTTGCCAACAGCAAATGAGATAAACCGTGTAATAGGTTTGCTATGAGGCCTGGCATGTGGAATGTGCTCAAAATGTTACTCTAACACTTTGTCAGAGGCAAAGGGAATCAACATTTTTTCCAGAGAAACCACCCCAAAATACCTATGAGAAAAGAAAGATGTTGGGGATTAGAGAACAGGAGCTGACTCATGTAAAATAGTTCACAGAAATCATCACTGGCAGGGCAGATGGGGAAGTGATGAATTCAGTGAGGAGGTGGAGGCCATTCCTTGCAGTGTGTTGCTATGACAACTTGGGCATTGTGGAGACTGAGGCATCCCGGACAACCATGCAGAAACCAAGGCGAATCATCATGTGTGGGTTGGAGATAAGTATGCTGTGTGTGTGGCGGGGACTGCAGGAGGACAGATCATGCAGGGGACAGCAGCAAAGGAGTTAGAAAACCAGAGGCTGTTAAGGCTGCCATGGTGAGGTGGATAGAGTCCATTGGCAAGCAAAGTGGCTCTCGTGCTAAAAGTGAGAAGCATTTCTTCCTGTTGCAGCCTCCCCTCCCCTCTGGGTCCTACCCAGCCCTGTAGTTCCCACTGCTGAATCACTGGAGCTCCAGAAGGATGGGACCTAGGGAATTCTCAGGGCATCTGCTCGGACGTTCCCCACCCCAAACAACCACCACAGCAGGATCTATGGAGAGGCCTCAATAGGGCGATCATGAAAAATGTTGATACTGAAGTTTACACTCACATCTCCTGGAAAAACTTGGAACTTTATCCAAGTTTAGGTTACTTTAAATTTGAAGGGCTTTGAAATGTTTCTGCAACAACAGTAGAAATTGTAAAACAAGAATCACAGAGGCTAGGCGTGGTGGCTCACGCCTGTAATCCCAGCCCTTAGAGAGGCCAAAGCTGGTGATCACTTGAGGCCAGGAGTTTAAGACCAGCCTGGGCAACATGGCGAAACCCTGTCTCTACTAAAAATACAAAAAATTAGCCGGGTATGGTGGTGTACACCTGTAGTCCCAGATACTTGGAAGGCTGAGGCAGGAGAATCGCTTGAACCCCAGGAGGTGGAGCTTGCATCACTCGGTGCCAAGATCGCACCCTGCACTACAGCCTGGGAAACAGAGCAAGACTCTGTCTCAATAAATAAATAAATAAATAAATAAATAAATAAATAATAAGAATCACAGAGGAGATACAGGGCTCCCATTGGGACAAGTCATGCCCAAGGGGGCAAATGCAAAATCAAATCATGGTGGATAAATGAGGCAAATATAGAGGAAGGCTGATAAGCAGAGCATGGTTAATCCCAGCTGACTCCAAGATGGCCCTCAGGAGGCTAAGTCCCCTCCATAAGGCGCATGGCCACTTATAGCATGCTCCCTGAGATAGGCACAGGAAAAGCTGCCTTGCCATGTGCCGAGAGGGTGGGGCAGGAAATATGAAATGTCATCTGAAAGTAACCATTACTCATAATGCTGGGCTTTGCATGAGAGCAAAAACCCCATCGAAAGACCACATTTTGAGTTACTTGGTGTCACTCTGAGTTACAGGTCTGTCTCATATAAAAACCAGTGTTTCCTTTCTATATGGTGGCTAGTTGCTGTCTGCTCTTACTAGTGAATTTGCATTTTTATTTCTGCTTTCTATATACTACTCCTGTTAGATGCCACAGTTTGGGTCTGTTTATTTTTTAAATCATTGTCTAATCATGGATGTGGGAAAACATTTAACTACAAAGATACTTATCTCAGAACTGTTTATAATGGTAAAGATTTGAAAAGATTCTAAGTGTTTCACAACAAGAATTGGTGGCTATATTGTGATGATGGGATGTGCAATGTTGAAAATGACATAATAAATAACATGGGGAAATAGTCACAAGCTATTGTTAGGTGAAAAATGTTATTATGGGTTAGTGTGTACAGAATAATCTCCTTTATATATTAAAATAAAATAAATATACAAGGAGCAATGACAGGAAATCAATACCACCAAATATTAGTAATAGTGATATAATTTAGGATTTTTTAATCTAGTTTTTTCTACATTTTCCCAATTTCCTATAATGACTATGAATTCCTTTGTGATCTGATAAATTTATTTTTAAAGCAATATCTTTGGGGACCTATTGACATGGCAATAGAGATATGCATTAGTAATGCTTCTCCAATCTCAGAATTTCAAACCCTTTCAGAATTTCAAATAAACACCGGGCCTACTAAAAATATTATATTGTCTATCTCCATAATCTTTTCTTATGTATCTCAAGGTTATACGTAAAAATTAATCCACTGAAATGTTACCATGTAAGGTAATCTGCTCCAGCATTAATTTAAAATCATATTTTGCCTATAATGCTTCCTTTTATCATAACTAGTTTATTATTAATTAGACTATTTATAAAAAATTATTTCTTTATTCCCATGATGTGACCATTACCCATTGCATGCCTATATCAAAACATAGCATGTACCCCGTAACATATACACCTATGTACCCACATAAAATTAAAAGTTTGTAAAAATAATAATGTCTTCAGATGTTCAGGGACTGACAGCTTCATGTAAACATAAATTTCAATAGTCACTGATGGAGCAAGGGCTTCTAAATCCCTCCCTAGTGGTAAGTGAAATGCTTTGAAAGCCAAGCATACTCTCCTGTGTATACATGAAAATTTAATTCCATAAACCTCAGCCTTCCCTCTACCAATTGTCCTGCTACAGTAAAACACTGAACATTTATTATTATTATTATTATTCTGCCTCTTAAAATTCTCACCACCTGCTGCAGATGGTCTCAGGAACAAAGAACCTGGTTCATAGAACAACGTGAAATCATAGACCTTTGAGCTGGAAGAACCCGGAGGACTGCCATCCGGGTTCTCCCTGTAGACAGTGACAGCAGGAAAAGAGAGTCTATTAAATAAAGAGCCTGCCAGGCACGGTGGTTCACGCCTATAATCCCAGCACTTTGGGAGGCCAAGGTGGGTGGATCTTGTGAGGCCAGGAGCTCGAGACCAGACTGGCCATGATGGCGAAACCCCGTCTCTACTAAAAATACAAAAATTAGCCAGGCGTGGTGGTGGGCGCGTGTAATCTCAGCTACTCAGGAGGCTGAGGGAGGAAAATGGCTCAAATCTGGGAGGCGGAGGTTGCAGTGAGTTGAGAACGTGCCACTGCACTCAAGCCTGGGCAACAGAGTGAGACTCCATCTCAAAAAAAATAAAGAAAGAAAGAGAAAATAATAAACAAACAAACAAACAAATAAAGAGCCAATGTAGGAACTGCAGGGTAAAGATGTTGTGTTTAAACAAAATTCTGTAATGTTGCAATTGGAAATCTTTCCCACTTTAAAAAGTAGAAAGTCAATATAGTTAACTGAAATCCACAACTGTGATTACCAGTGTGTAACATTTAGCATTTTGCTCAATGCATGCTTGTTCATACCATGAGCCTGTCTGATGGCGGAAGAGACCTTTCGGTCGCCCTGCCTTTGGCCAGTCTGAGGAGAGCAACCTGAGGTCAACGAGCAAAGGCAGTGTGCATAGGACAATTCAAGTTCTGAGGATCTAATGGAATTGTTACTGCTTCAGGGCAGTTTAGAAATTATTTTAGGTTTAATTATTATTCATCCTAATTCTGTTCTTCACGTTTGAAGAGAGGAAACACGCAGAGTTTCTTTTGAATCTGAGAGCAGAGGCTCTTTTGAAGGTTGGAATGTTTGGTTCATTAACTGCTGCAAATTAATGCAATCATATGAAAATCCTTCATTGTGAAAGATGCTCAGAAAAGATCAGCATTTCTTTTTAAGGAAAGGGGTTTTGATCCCACTGAAATAACATTTCTCCTTTCGATTTTTTGTAATTAAAAAAATCACATTTTCCTCAGGCAATCTTAAAACCAAAATTTCTTCTAAAATGCCTCATGCTAAACTCAATGACACTACAAAGCATCTGGCTTCACTAACAGATATATTTCATTCTAAACTTTTTTTGAATCCAGGTATCATGCTTAGTACGGAGCTAGACTCATATCTGGTATTAAGATATAAATTGAAATGTTTGGTACACTCTTCCCAGCTTTTATGCATGTTTTTGAATAGCAGCTGAACTTAGAATTGTAATAGCTTATCTCTAAGCTCTAAGCAAAATGCAAAAGTCCCAGAAGCAAACTTCCTCTGACAGACAGTTCCAGGAAGCATGACTCATCTGCCCAGGAAGCGTTGGAGGTGGAGCCATAATCAAAGTCGGCTCAGATCCACTGCTGCTCAGCCGAAATCTCATCTGCCTCTCTGCGTCTCGCCAACTGGAAAACAGGATGTTATCTACAATCCCAGTGGCTTTTGCAGGAAAACTGGAAGGCAGGAGAAGCAGCACTACTTTCCACACAGTGGGGCCAATTGATGTTAATTACAATTGGGCAGGCTGCTCTGGAAACCACAGATTTATTTACCGCAACATGCTATAGAGCAAGGACCCCAATCCCCAGACCGGTAGTGGTGGCATGAAACTCTCATAGGAGCATGAACCCTATTGTGAACTGCACATGGGAGGGATCTAGGTTTCACGCTCCTTATGAGAATGGAACGACTGATGATCTGTCACTGTTTCCCATCACCCCCCAGTGGTACCGTCTAATGCAGGAAACCAAGCTCAGGGCTCCCACTGATTCTACATGATGGTGACTTGTATAATTATTTCATTATATATTACAATGTAAGAATAATGGAAATAAAATGCACAATAAATACAATGCACTTGAATCATCCCCAAACCACCCTCCCACCCCACCCCGGTCCGTGGAAAAACTGTCTTCCACTAAAACGGTCCGTGGTGCCAAAAAGATTGGGGTCTCCTGCTTCAGAGAGCAAAAAATAATCCATGAGGCTATGTTTATGTTAAAATAACCATAGGTAACATGTATTAGCACTTATTCCGTGCTGGTCATTATTGTAAGTTAAAACTCGTAGCAGCTCTGTAATGCAGATAGTATTGTTATCCCCATTTTAGAGTTCTGGAAACTGAGGTAGGTAGAGGTTTAGTAATTTAATATTTCAAAAGGCATCAACTACTCAAGAAGAATTTTTCCTATTTACTTCATTGGCAATTCTTTTCTTAAGAATAAGCATTGTTGGTCGGGCATGGTGGCTCATGCCTGTAATCCCAGCACTTTGGGAAGCCGAGGTGGGTGTATCACCTGAGGTCGGGAGTTCGAGACCAGCCTGACCAACATGGTGAAACCCCGTCTCTACTAAAAATACAAAAATTAGCCAGGTGTGGTGGCGGGCGCCTGTGATCCCAGCTACTCAGGAGGCTGAGGCAGGAGAATCATTTGAACCCAGGAGGCAGAGGCTGCAGTGAGCCAAGATCACGCCACTGCACTCCAGCCTGGGCGACAGAGCAAGACTCTGTCTCAAAAATAAAATAAAATAAAATAAGCGTTGTTAAACTCAAGGATACAGCAAGTCTTTATTCTCTCTAAAAATAGAGAGTAACCAAAACAATTTTTAAAAAGATAGGGACAATACGAATGCTCCTGTTAGTCATTGAAATTAAAATTTTTTTCATTATTTTTCTTAACAGAGCTTTGAGTAAAATAAGTGGACAAAAATTGTTGGTTTTATCATCTGTCATTTATCCTTAGTGAGAAGGGTCAAAATGCATTAACCAAGCAGGCAGCAGGCAGAAAACGAGGAAAATTAAATGTGTTAGAAATGAATCATTAATTATGTCTCAAGCTACAGAATTGAAGGCTCTCTATTTGTGAATTTCTCTACACCTTACTAAGGTGTTTCTCCTACATCAGCATCAGTGCAAATAATAACAGTGAACATTTATAGATGTGTTTGCTATTTGCCAGACTTTGTTTTGGCTCTTTACATATATGGACTCGTTGACTCTTATTACTTCGTTTTACAGAAGGGGAAAGTGAGGCACATAGACACTAAGGAACTTGCCCAAGGTCACCTAGCTACTAAGTAGTGGAGTTGGGTTTTAAACTTCATTCTGAAGTTACCTGCTTCGCTCTGAAGCAGGTACAGAGACTACCAATTTAGCACATTCTGTCATGTGTCTGGGTGCCCAGAAGACATTCTCTTGTGAGTGAGTGCTAGAGGACTTACTACATCTTTGTCATTAGCATCCCACCATAGTCAGCAGATAAAAGAGTGCTGGCTGAGGCAGTTCTAATTCCAGCAACTCCCCTCTAAAACAATAGAAAGCACAGTGCCTGGAGCTGTTTTCAATAGGGAGCTAAAGACTGGGGTTTACCTTTAAACCAAGCAATTTGGAAACTGAAGAATTGTCCTTGGCACCTGTTTGGAGTCTGTTATGCCGTCATGTGACCAGCAGTGATGTGCACTGCAAACACAAACGTTGATTTACGCTTCACTTTTTAGAGACGACGCAAGGCCTTTACAAGGACAGAAGAAATTTGCCTTTAAACAGATTCTGAGGGCACACAGAGAAAGTAAAGCCCTTATGGAGATGTCCATGAATCAAGTTAGGGAACTCAGAAGAGAAAGAAAACAAAATGTGAACTCTGCCCAGAAAGGAAGCTAGACCTCGCCAGGGAGGAGCCACCGCTCCTAACTGGCAGGGCACCAGGAATGGAGAAGGCATTTCCAAGAGATGGAGGTCGGCTGGTGTAAGGGTGAGGACCATTTCCTGAAGTGTCCCAGGAAGAAGCTGAATGGCCAGGCAGGAGCTGGGCTCTCTCCAGAAGGGGCGTGGAGGGGAGTAATAAGCATTTCCTGAGGACTCAATATTTTCCAGGTGTCTGGATTCTTATCTTCATTTTACGCACGAGAGAACCAAAGCAGCCAGACGTTAAATTCCTTGCCCAAGATCACAGCTGGTAAAGAGCTTTGGAGCCAGGTGGACTCCAGAGCCCACACTCTATTCATGCAGCACTGAGTGTGAACCTAGGTTCACCACTTTCTGCAGTGATGACACTTCCTGCACTGATATGGTTCCCATCTCAGTCCCTGCTCTCCTGTGGGCATAATTATACTCAGTTACTGCACTACTATGGGGATAGGCAATTATATCTATCAAAGTATCCGTAGTAGTGTCTAGCACATGACGGGCATTCCATTAATGACAAATATTATTGCAATTCTCAAAATAAACATCTGAGATGCGAAGAACTCTCTAATACCTCATGAACTTCAAAGTTTGCTTGTTTGTATGAGGGGAAAATGAAATAAACTTGGAAAATATCTCTAGAATAATGTTTTCCTGAGAATGTGGAATACAAATATCCAATAGATGTTCATTAATCAGACTTCTGGGCAAAGATGATCTCTTTGGGACTAATCTCCACTGGTGGTTGTCCCTGCATGCAGTTCTATCAGGCTATATTCTAATGTCTCCCTTTTCTTCATCCTGTTGTTCATCCATCTTTGTCAATTGTACCTCCTAAGTTCTCTTAAATCCTTCAATCACATGCTTCTTCCCCAGCAATGGTGAAGACCTGGAGCCCTCTCTCTCCCTTGGCCTATAGCAAACCTCTTACTGGGTCTTCACCATAACTCTTACCTCCCTCCAGTTTATTCTGGCAGTCAGAGTGATTGTTTTAAAAGTGCAGATCTGACCACACCCTTGAAAGACCTCCTGCTGCTCTCCAGGAGGTCACCGAAACTCTTAACGTGCCCACCCTGCTCTGCAGGCCAGGTCCCGTCCACCTGAGAGCCTCACACTGCTCTCCTTCCAGTCCCTCACATCTCAAGCCTCCTGGCACCTGGTGTGTTATTCATCCTCAGGGAGGCCTTTCCTGACCCACAAAGGAGTTCAGTCCCCATCTCATGCCTTCTGGGTACACCATAACTTTCCCTCCCAGCACTTAACACTGTCTGAGGTTAAATTTTTATTGTGTGATAAATTGATTAAAGTGTGTTTTCTCCATTATTACAAGGAAAACTGATGATAAAACAGTCATATGTCCACAGCCTAGGTGTCTAAAATATATCCTACTGACTGGATGCATGGATAAAGGAATGAAGAATGTATATTTAGGATAGTGACAGCCTGAGGAAATACTACAGCAAACACAAAACAAAACAACAAACCCTGCTTAATTGTGTTTAATTTGGCATATCCCAGATTTATTAGAATGTAGGTCTCTATTTGTGAAACATCTATCAACATTTGTGGCAGAGACAGTTATGTGGCTTCCGCAAATTGACTTCCCCTTCCTTTGGTTTCATGAACTACCACATGGAAGCCAGGAACACGTACCTGCCTTTGACTCTGATGTGATTAGAAATAACCTAGTGTTGCAGTAAGCATCTGCGAATGTATGAGTTCTCCAAAACAGCTAGCATCACTTTAAGTATTGACAATATCCCATGAGCCTGATGTTTCTCGGTCGTGGTATATGGAAAATGTTGTTCAGGCTATAGACATGGAGAATATGGATGTGAAACTGAAAGATTCAGGGATAGTGGTGATTTTTCTTCATCCATTCGTCCACTTGGAATGCATTATTTTGCAACCGAAAGGAGGACATGGGAGTGCAATAAACTGTGATATAAGCATCTAGGGTGAACAGGATGACATCAGCAAGGATTTGGCAAGAGATGAAATGCACCTTATAAAGACTGGAGGGAAATGCTTTTGATCGAAGTCCCCCACATAATCGGGAGGACTTGAAATGGACTTTAGTGGAAAAGGGGAAGGAATAAGAAAATCAGTTAATGGAAGATGACAGTGGCCAAGGTGCCCGATAAGGAAAAGGGAGAGAAAGTTTAGAATCAGAATACAAAAACTGTAAAGTGAATCTGACATTTTTAATATAATGAGGTAAATGTAATAACAGTATGACCAGGCCTTGGTGAGATAAAATACATAACTCAGCCATAGCAATGGAAGAGCAAGTCCTCATTGGAAAGTAACATTTAATAGCAGGCAAATGTATGTTAAGAAGATGCCTATTAAGATACTTTTCCCTCCCCAGGAGACAGCATTGAAGTGAGGATAGAACAGGCTATTTTGGTGGAAGTGGGCTATGAACAGTGGTCTCAAGTGCTAGACCAGGGGCTTGTGCAAAGCTTGCTCTTGGGGAATCCTCAAGGATTTGATTAAGTCTGGGGTGAGGACTAGGAATAAATTTTTCTAACAAGATCCCCAGATGATTCTGGAATGCAGCCAGATTTGGTAACCAGTTATAAGGACTTTATCTTCCCACCTCAGCTTCTTTTCAGTACAGACTGCAATCATTTGAAAAGGAAATCTATCAACACTAATGTACCAAAAGAGATCTACAGGGGTGGTAACAGGGAGACTGTTTCAACCATATGGACACCTATGAGATGTCTTCTTCCCAAAAAAATGTAGCATTTGTTGAATTCTTTATATGCTCTCCTCATATAAAGGAGACAGTGAAGAGAAGTGCAACTCTGTACTAATTCTGGCGAGCAAAGAAGTGGTTGTTAATACGGAAGTGACCAAAACATTAGAAGACAGTGATCCCTTGCCTTAACTTAGAGCCTGTGATGGTTGACCACTTAACAGGACTAAGGTTTTGGGGATTCAAACTTCAAAACAAGATATAAACCTATAGATTAAAAAAAAAAAAAAGCAAAAAACAAATGAAAAAGTAATTGAAAAAGGAAAGAAAATTCTAGAAAATTGGCAAATTCTGAAAACCTAAATTCTCACTACAAAATCAGGAATAATTTTGCAGGGGTGCAAAAAAAGGAGAACCCTCTAAAGAAATCAATCTAAGCAGAAACCCAAGGGTCTACATGGGAACGTTCTGACCATTTTATGGGTACACATACAAACTAGCTAAACTTTGGGAAATGGCACAGAAAAATATCGTTGAACATTAGAAAAAAATGTCTAATTTTAAGGCTATGACTAGGGCAAATGAAAGATGGAAACATGGATGGGATTGATGCTTTCAGAAGAGAGTGTGATGTCAGTGAAGAGGAGGTAGAAACATGCCTAGTTTGATTTTGAAACTGGAAGAAGACACATGGAATTCCAGTTTAGAAGATAAAACAGTCAACTCCTTTCAGTGAACTTTTCCAGGCTTAAGGGAATTACATTCCACGGCACTGAAAGGTATAGTCGTCACAGGGCTGATTTTGTGATCTCGGTGAATTCATGGGTGCTTAATTCATGGTTAATGTTTTTGACACGGCCATAAAAAAGAGCAAGATCAGGTCCTTTGCAAGAATGTGAATGGAACCGGAGGCCATTTTCCTTAGCAAACTAATGCAGGAAACATAAAATCAAGTACTGCATGTTCTCACTTATATGTGGGAGCTAAGTGCTGAGAACACATAGACACATGACGGGGAAACAACACGCACTGGGGCCTACCTGAGGGTGGAGGGTGGGAGGAGGGAGAGGATCCAAAAAACTAATAAGTACTAGGCTAAATACCTAGGTGATGAAATGATCTGTGCAACAAACCCCCGTGACACAAATTTATCTATATAATAAATAAGTTCGGGGTATGTGTACTACTATTAGGGTAGTGCACATACCCTGAAATTAAAAGTTAAATTAAAAAAAAAATGTTTTAGCGTTTCAGCAGAATCCGTGCCCCTGCTCACAGGTTCTGCTTCTGCCCAGAACATAATCTGTGAACATCACTGGCTGGAGGGCTTGGTTGCACTGCCCTAAGGGGTACCGTCCATAGGCAGGCTAGACCCAGGCCTTTGCTGTCGAGCTCAAACACGTGAGCTCCCTGTGCTGGGGATTTGTCACCACAAGAAAGTCTGGTTGTATGCAAGCACTTAAGGTCAATGATCCTGTAGGGTCAAGGCTGGAGTGGCCACGTTGTTGAAGCTGAAATTCTGAGGTTGCTGAAACTCAGAGGGAGCCTTTGGGGAGAGACGGGAATGGGTGGGAATAGTCAGGGAGCAAGAGCAGAGCCTCAGGAAGTGGGAGTGGAGAATCCACCTCACTGCCTTGGCTTCCCACCTTCTCTGGGCTTCTCAGCCTCTCCTGTGTGGGGGGAGGTGTGAGCCTTCTCAGAGTAACCAGACTGTCACACGTGCCTGTCATCTTCATGTGGCTCAGATTGTGTTTCGGTGCCGCAACCAAGAGTGCAAGCCCAGGCAAGGAGAACCAGCAGGGCTGCCAGAGGGCTGAAGGGAAAACGTTCCAGCTTCCAAGATGGGGAAAGATTCATTCTAGAATCTCGTAGGTCAGTAAGATTAAGAGTAATTTTTGGAAAAATTCTAAATTAGACACTAAAAATAATTTGTCAACATGAAGCAAAGAAAGAGGTAATTATAATAAATGACACTTGCTTATTTATGGAGTCAGGCAAAACATTGGTTTCTCTTCGCGAGAGTATCAATAGAATGGTAGACTTGGGGGCTGCGGGAACACCCCCCCACGATCCCTGTGAGAGTAACAGGAAGTTGTGAGAGTGCCCCCGCGGTGTGTGGTGTTATGGCTGAGAGCATCGGTGTGGAGTCACAGTGCCTGCTAGAAAGCCTGCCTTGACACTTACAATTTTTCTGAATATGGACAACCTATATCTGTCTCACTTTTCTCACCTAACGAATGCGGACAATATTTCTTATAATACAGGGTTGCTGTGAGAATTATCTAGCAAATAATACATGCTGAATAGATATTAGCTTTTATTACCTAGTAGTTTGAATAGTGCTATTCCAAAAGCACTTAACAACAGATCAATTTTAACCAAAAGAACCTGTTGTTTAAGAGTATTTGAAATAGATGCAATCTTGTTTGACATTTTTATCAATTATTTTTGAAGAAGTGCTAGGTCAGTGGCCAATGAGTCTATATGCAAATGAATAATGCTCTCAAAAGGAATGAATGAAGATTTAGGGAGGTCATGATTCTCAGACAAAATCAAATCTGACTCATTAGGAACAATATCTCTGTTTAGATTTTTTAAAATTATATGAGCTAAGGCTATAAAGTCATAATAATTTGTGTAAAAGTGATATGGAGATTATAAATGTTGATATAGGCCAACATTATGACTTAGCTACAATAAACCCCATTTAACTTCAGCATACAACACCAGAAATATATGAACTGGATAATATAGTTCCAACCTACTTGGGCCTAGCCAGGTTTAGTTGAACTGTTGCATCCAATTCTGGGGCCACATTTAAAGAGGAACTGACATACAAGAGAACATGCAACCTAGTATGTCCCACACAGGCAAACTAGATGAGGACCAGTTAGGGAAATGAAGGATAAGGATTGGAGAAAAGAAGCCATCACTTACTCTGGTTTGTTACAGAGAGCCTCAGAATTCAGGGAGCTAGACTTCAGTCTACACTCTCTCCTCTTCATGCCTCTTTGCACTGTTTGGTTCCTGCTCTCGCCACCCCACAAACACTGCTCTGACCAGAGTCACACTTATCTCCAAAGGACCCTTCTGAACCATGAGCTCTCTCGACTGCTCTTCCCTTGGCTCCCATGACACAATCACCTCTTTTTTTTTTTTTTTTTTTTTTTGAGACAGGGCCTCACTCCGTCACCCAGGCTGGAGTGCAATGGTGCGATCTCAGCTCACTGCAACCTCTGCCTCCCAGGTTCAAGTGATTCTCCTGCGTCAGCCTCCTGAGTAGCTGGGACTATAGGCGTATGCCACCACACCCAGCCACAACCACCTCTTAGTGTTCCTACTTCGTCTTCTCACTACACACATGCTCCCTGTTGACTTAGCAAATATCTGGGCTTCCTATACATCTCCGTGTTGATTTCTCCCAAATCTACCATTTCCATTTCTATATTCAATCACTCGTTTGAAATCTCTTCTGCATGAAAACTCAGACTCAAAATAAAATGGAAGACTGAAATCAAGCTGTAAAATACAGCCAGAACTCTTCAGGTTGATTCCCCATGTTTGCATGGGTAAATGGTCTTACTCCTTTAAGCAAACGGTCCCTTCTCCCACTGCATATTTTATTTCTGGATCTGAAACATTTTGTTTTGCCCAGAGGGTGAAATAATAAAGGATGGATTTGGTTTCCAATGGAACCTTTACCAATCCATACCTCTCATCAAGCCGGGATAGTGCCTGACCAGCACCTATTGAGTCTTTTTATAGTTTCCATTTTATTAGTTCAGACTAACTAAATTCTGGCTATAGTAACAGTCATCCAATTGGGATTTGCGGAAGTCAGTTGAAAAAAACCCTGTAACTAGAAGAAGCGATTAAAATAATGGAAGCTAGATTTCTGTGTTTGTGAGTTTTCTCTCTGTAAATGGTTGGTTGTGTGTTAAAATTTCCATCATAGATCAGCTATTGCAGCTACTGCTCTGGTCTGGCCTCTTGGCTCGCAGAGATGGAAAACAATCTCCTCCCTCTGGCAACGGCGCCGTTTTTTGGAAGGCCTCTCTGAACTTCTGGTTCTCATTTTGTATTTTTGCTCTTTCACCATCAATGTTGCACAAGAGAAATGGCATGACCATAACATGACAGGCACGTCATCCATAAGGGGCTCTAATGAGCTACTCTGCAGTTGCTGGAACAAGCATTTTTTAATTTGAGTTTTTAAACACCTTTTTGTTACCATTCCATCCTCAAATGAGTTCAAAGAAGTGGAGTTCAGGTCCTGGAAATGTTTCATCTCATTTCCTCCCCACTCTTTCTGCCAAAGCCTCCTTTAAAGCCTAATTCAAAAGCATCCTCCTTTCTGTAGCTTTCTCCATTATACTTTACCAAATCATGATTATGGTGCCCAGCACACTGTTACACGTGCAACGCTCGGCAAGGTCATGAGTTCTAGTTCGGTTTGTGCTCAAATCTGTAGGATTGCACTGAATGTGTAGGATGTCATACAAAAACGCCAGTTTGGAATTCAATCTTTCTCATTAACTAGTAGCTATCATTCAACTGATACTAAAATATGATTGTGATACTCATTTCAACTTGAACTGATTGAACTCCTGTAATGTCTCACCTGTATAATTAGTGACTGGGACAAAGTTAGTAGGAGACAGCACAGACCTTCAAGAAGCCCACAGTCCAGGAGGGAATCAGGATAGTCCTAACTGGTAAAAAGAGGTATGACCAACTGCTGTGTTCACAGTATAAACAACGGGCTTTGAAAGCAACTTTTCTGCTTTTTCTAAAACATGAACAAGGTCTCGCTATGTGAAGAAATGGATACCTAATCTAGGTAAATGAAAGGAGATCAGTCGAGCTCCAGGTCAAGGAAGGTGGACTTTAAAACCATTGCCAAGTATGTGCTTGTAAGTTTGTTTTATGTTGTGTCATATTTTCTTAGAATACTGGTAAACAAAACTTTCTAATGGGTAAACGCTATGGCTAATATTTCTATAATATTGTACTTTTGTAGATGTAAAGCAAAATTTTTTCCCAAAAAATTATCTCTGAAAAACAAGGGAATCTCCTTATAGTTAGGACCTCACAGAGTCTCTCAAAGTGCAGAATGCTTTGTTTTCACAAACAAAAGTGCTATTTGGAAACTATATGTTAACCTCAAACAACCTCAACCAATGCCAATTTTCCTATAGAACTTGTAAAAACACAATTAAGAACATATTACAACATATTTTTTTTTTCCTGGGAATATGACCCCAGAACTGCAAGCAATGGATGTTGAAGTCTTTGTAAGTAAGACTTCTAAAAATCACTGACCACCTTAAAAAGAACTACCTTAAGTCACCAGGCTGCTGGTAGGTGGGCAGGTGGGAAAAAAAATGTTCTGTTATCAGAGCAAGTACTTATCACTTCAGAAAGGGTATCTAGTGCAAACATTATATGTGGAGTTTTTGAAGTATTATGTATTAACAATATAGACAGAAATAAAGATAATGTGTTAGATGACCCAAAAAGTGATTTTACTGATGATGAAATGTAGATGCCAAAATAATCTCTCAATTTATAGCCCTAAAAGTTACATATGCAAGTTATCAAAAAGCTTTTTAAAATAAAATTTCTTATTGCAGAAATAGCAGATCACCTTATATTCAAGGTTGCCTAATATTTAAGCAACATTTATTGCCTAAAATTACATACAGACAGTTCAATAAAATGTTACTAGTGGTCATCATTATAACAATTGAAACTTCAATTTTACAAAAATAAAAATATACTGAAATGAACTTACATTTAAAAATAAAAACAATAATCAATACCATGATACCTCATACTAGGCAAATGACATCTTAAATAAATCCAAGATACCTAAACATTTTCTGATCTCTTATACACAAAGAACAAACATAAAAACAATCAACAAAAAAAGAGGTTATTACTCTCCTTCCATATAAGTTAAATAATATGAGGTCAATCTGTCCAGAAGTTACACTGAAACCTAAAAACACAGATAGTTCTCTGTATTCACAATTTAATACATTAAATATGAAATATACCTGTTCAAATACCATGGGTGGTTGGTGTGTTATAGATGCACGGGCAGAATTAGGGATTTGATTCCAAAAAGCATGATGGATTCTAACTTGATCTGAAAATGCAGTGATCAATTAAGCTTTATAATACATACCTCTAAATAATCTGCGGAGCAGTTTATGTGATATTCCAAGTCGAAAGCTAAAAATGTGTAGTTCACAGTGTTGCCTGTAGTTGCCCGGATGGTCCAGTTGCAATGCTGATTTTCAGAATAAGGATTTGGATACCCTATACTCTCTAAGATGCCATAGGTTTGATTGACTATTATCACATTCTCACACGCTGGAAAAAAAAATGACTGTTAAAAACCACTATTATATACATCATAATTGCTCCGAGATTTTCCTTTTAAAAAAAAGATAAAAATCATATATGTATGTATACACATATATAGGATGTGCATGTGTGTGTGTGTATATATATACACACACACAGACACACACATATATATTTGGTGCAGTATTTTCATAGTGAAAGGATTTCCATTTAGAAGAAATGTGAAATAATACTGAAGTGAATTCAAACTAAAGAGTCATGAAAATTAAGTAGTCATATTAAAATAGGCATCGAATTCCCTTGAATTTGTGGAGAGCAGAATAACTTGATTCTATTCAGGGATCAGTCTGATTTGTTTGTTAGAGAAGCGCATTCAACGCTCTGTGCTGCTGCTTTTTTAATGTTAACATTTGGAAGGGACAGAAATTCTGACTTTTAAATTGAACAGTTTAAAAACCCAAAATCTTATGTGAGTGCTAAAAACGAGTAACAACATGGCTTTGTTGAACATTCAAAAGTCTGCGTGAAATTCACAACAAAGGCTCCGTTCTTCCTCTAGTTAGTCATCAGGAAGTACCAAGCGAATAGACAGAGTATAAAGGATTTAAAGAAGAAATGAAAATGTGAAATTAAAAAAAAAAAAAGCCTTCAATCCAATGGTGGCATTTTCTTGAGCTGAGTTTTCAACAAAACCAAACTAGATACCTCTAAGTATGTCTAATCCTGGGTGCCCAATTCAGCCGATCCTAATGACTTAAACAAGGAATATATTATCTCTATGATGTGCAATAAAAGAGAATGGGAAATAAACATTATAAGGAATGAGCTGTCTCTGAAAGTGGGGTTCATAGATGTATTCCTACTACAACATGCTTTCTGAAGATGGGTAGAACACCATTTATAACTTTGGTTTAAAAAAGCGTACATTTGTGGCTCTTCAAACTTTGCTTTGTTGGAGCAGGGAGAATACTTAAACCCATTCTGTTTGAAAATCTTTAGGTCACAGCTTTGTACATAAAGGATTTCTAAAGAATAATCTTATTGTTTTAGAAGCCTGTGAGAAGTTACACCTATTAGGCAGATAGGGATCACGTGCCTCGATGACTGGGGCAACACAGGGCCCAGGAAAATACATTCCAGTAAACCACATGGGCTGCTCTCAGCACTCAGACATTACACTATTTGTAAATCTCCAATTTCCCATGGCAAATTTTACAGATAATCTCACTAGTTTGCTCTGATTTTTCCTCTTATGTGCACTCATTTACACTTTCAGGGTTCTGAAATTATGAGAGAAAAGTAAAATATCTCAGAAATAAAAAGAAAAAAAGAAACCCTTAAACAATCTGATTATAACCAAGAAATAGATTAGCACAGCAGTAATAAAATTAGAGAAATGATTATATAGTAAAACAGATGTATCTCTGATAGAATTTGGGAAACCTTTTTATACACTAGTGATACATTTCTGAAGAAAAAAGCTATATATTAAAACTCAATATAAATGATCTAGGATTCAGACTAATCCCCAGATGTAAATGAATGTGAATCTTAAAATTCATACATAATCAAGGTTAAATGTTATTACTCTTTCAATTAATTCAAGGGATATTGTGTATTCAGATAATAATTTTGTGACTTTTAATTTCATTTTCAGATAATTGCATAAAATTATGGATAAATTTTGATTCTGTGGGAAAAGATAATTGTGTAAAATTATGGATAAATTTTGATTCAGTAGAATTATATTTCCAAAACCTAGACTTTACTTTGATAAAGTAAAAGTCTTTATCAAATAACAAATTCAAGAAAATACTGACAGTTTTTCTTGAATGTCCATTTGGGAACTAACTTCAAAAAGCATTTAATTCTAGAGATAGAATGCAGGTTTAGAGACCAGCTAATTTAATCTCCTTTTCTAAAAGAAGAAACTGTGGGACCACAAAGGAAAGTGATCTTCTCAAGGGTTAGGAGCCAGAACAAATCCCAGGCCCCTTGACATTTTGCTCAATGTTCCTTTAATTCCACCATGTTGCTATATGGGAAAAGTAGATTTAAAATGGCATCTGTACAATAGCCAGATTTTTCTACTGTAAAGAACATGCTTATTCCATGCACGAATCACATGGACCACAGTTTTCCTTAATAAATTAAGGTACCTTTTAAGGTAGAGAGTAGTGTGAAAGAATACTATGTACACTGGAATAATATAATGTACACTGCAAGATTGCAATGTGTGATGCAAATGAAAAGTTATTGGTCATTAGTCTGTTACACTGATCTTTCGTTGAACTGCAACTCTCTCGGCATATTAAATACTCTTTTAAGTTTCTATAGTTTGCCAGATGTTTTAGTTATATGAGATTAAATTTAATACATAAGTATTTCTCCCTCAAATGGAGTTAAATTTTTCACGTAAGAAACTAAGATGAAGTTCAATTGCTCACACCAATGCATTACACTTATTTCAGTTTGTTTCAAGAGTTTGAAGGCCCACTCTAGGCACTGAACAGCCAGTATACGTACTTACTCTGCCAGTATTCACACTTACTCTGCTGGTATTTACACTTACTCTGCCAGTATTCACACTTACTCTGCCGGTATTCAGCCTCAAAGCCACGTCCTTGCTGACCTTCATCTGTCCTCAGTTTTATAAACATGCTATCTCCACTAGAACGAATAAGAGGTGGTTTCTCATCCCCACAAAGCTGAGTTAGCAGATGAGAGCTGCTACTTGGGCCATCATATACCTTTAAGAAAACATTTTGAATGTTAGATGGCTGAGACTATCAACATTATGTAAAGGACTATAATCCAGAAGTGAGAAATATAATATATATATATATCTTTACTATGTATATATATTATAAATATATGATATGTAATTATATATAAATATATATAATATTATAAATATTAATTATATATTTATAATATAAATTTATTTAATACATATATTTATATATGTATTAAATATTTATATATAAACATAGATATGCATAAAATAAATATATATCTATATATAATAAATATATTTTTTGTTATATATATGACATCACAAAAGAATAGTCATGAAATAAAATAACTTTACAAATTATATTTAGGTATTTATAAATTCAGGCCATAAACTCAGGCAATTAAGCTGTGGATATGTGCAGCAGTAATAAACGTGTGAGCCTACATTGAAGGCTGAAAATTGAAAATGAAAGCCTAATACACATTGTAATGCCACAGCTGATATCAATTGTCCTCCTTGTTTTTGATTCCATAGTTTATGATTCATGACATTTCAATACATTTTTATTTAGCTTTTTAACAAATGAACAATGGTGAATTGCCGTACTGTGAAAAGTCCTAGTTGAATGACTCAAATTATCTTCTCTACTTCATCAAAACTGTCTTCTAAATTGTGATTTTTTCAATGCATATGTGGAAATTACATAAATAATGATTATAATAAATCCCATAACCCCTTTCAGGAGATTTTCAGCATATCTTAATAGTCTATGGTCAATATATTTTAAATACTTAGTGTATCGAGCCATTCAATTCTTCGAAGATGGTCATTTTCACCAAATTTCTTGTATGTTTCTATTTTGTTTGAATTTTTATATGGATGTTCTGTTTAGATGCTCCCCTTTCTTGAATCTCCAAAATAAAAATAAGCGCATTGTGTGTTGGGTGAGATGGGAGCAGGGAATGACACAATGGAAACATTATACATACAGCCAGGTAATCTAAAGTGCAGTTTGGATGATGCTCCAAGTGAAAGTCTTTGAATTCCAGTTCAAATGTGCTGCCGTGGCTAGATTTCAACCACCAGTAGCATTCAGAGCTGTGGTAATAGGGCATCGGGTAGTTGGGAGATACGAACGTGCCGCTTGAAGTGGTGAGATTACCCCCGCAACCTAGAGGAGAAAGAAATGGAATGACACACACCCTTTTCCTTTTGGGGAATTGAATCCTTTTGTCTGTATTAAACTGGTGCCACTCTGCTATCCTTTAAATCAAGTTATACAGCAAAACAGCATCATGAAAGAGTAGTTAGCCTACAAACCCAATTTCCTTTTTCTTTTTTTTTTGAGATGAAGTCTCACTGGGTCATCCAGGCTGACGTGCAACGGCATGATCTCGGATCACTGCAATTTCCACCTCCGAGGTTCCAGCGATTCTCCTGCCTCAGCCTCCCCAGTAGCTCAGATTACAGGCACCTGTCACCACGTCCGGCTAATTTTTGTATTTTTAGTAGAGATGGGGTTTCACTATGTTGGTGGCTGGTCTTGAACTCCTGACCTCAGGTGATCCCCCTGCCTCGGCCTCCCACAGTGTTTGTGAGTACAGGAGTGAGCCACAGCACCCAGCCCCAATTTCCATTAATGCAATTTCCTTATTCTAACCAGGATTCTTATTTATTGATAAAAAGAAACTAGAACTTTCTCCCTTTGTCTATTAAAAAGAAATGGCTGCTATTAATTTTAAAATATTTGCAATACTGAAGTTTAAATACAGCTGGGCAAAATGGACAAGTGGTGAACAGAGCACGACAATCCCAGAATCAAGAAACCAATCAGATCGGTTTCTCCAGTAAGCTCTTGCTATTTACCTGTTGACGACCCATCCCAATAAGCCGAGAATCCAGACCTCGTGTCTATTTGGTCACTCTGAAATTTTAACCATAGTTTGTTACTATGAGAGATGATTGTTGGGGGTAGATTTGAGCCACAGAATATTCCCAGCAATGGTGATTTTTCATAGCCTCCATCTCTGGCAGAATACAGAAATTAAAATGTATTGGGTTACTGAAAATATTACTGTATAAACATTTAACATAATTTGAACTTTGGGATTGCAAACATTAGCAGTTTATCAGATGAAGCAATTTCTCTCAAACACTACTCTTACTCTAAAAAACATGATTTTAACTTTTAAATTTTTTTAAATGGTATTTGAATGACTTCATAAAGAATGACCATCATTCATGGTTGGCATGGTGTTTTATATAACCAATTGCAAAGGGAGAGAATGCGTTTAATCTTCACCTTTCAAATAAAGCCTCTGGCAAATGTATCAGAGAAAACAGGATAAAGAAACTATACTATTAACAATATAAACATACTGCTGTATTTCACAGAGAATCTTTCAATGTTTTCCTTCTGATTTGGAAATTTTTGAAATTTGATATATTTAGCAAAATTCTGGAAATAATTTTTTCCTAAAAACTCTTGGGCCCTTAAATCTAGTTTATAATCTATAGCTTTTTCAAACAAACAACAAAAAAGGGATTTATTCAACACCGAAGTACAGTGAGTAACTGCTGTAAATTAAGAAAATTATGTCATTTTAGTATGATAGGGTCCAATTATGATTTCTTATTTTAATACCTTACCTTATATTATAGAATAGCATTTATTATAATACATAAGATTCCAGATTTTAAATCCCAAATAAAATATTTGATATAGATGCCCACCAGAATGATTAGCCTAATTTAACTCAAAGTAGTGGCATAGAGAGATAACAACATATAAGTGAACTTACTTTTAATGCAAATATAACTTTTTAAATACATTCTTTCAAAGTGACAATAAGAAAGAATAATGCCTTGTACTGAAATTCACAAGCCTAGACTTTTATTACCTGAACAGGAAAACTTTGTGAAAACTTTAAGACTGCTATCCTGCCATCATTTTATAATATAATTAGATTAAATGAACAGCAAACAGCCTAAAATTTACATTGATTTTACATAATTAAAGTAGGTATTCAACAGCAGCAAGTTACATCATTTCAGAGTAGTAGCACATCTGTTTCTTTGCCCAGATAAAATCTGGAGTTTATTTTCAAGTATTTCCAATAAAAGAATCACTTCAAAATAACCACTGAATCTTACGCAATTCCTGTATTTCTCCTAAGTCAGGCTCCAAATGACAAACTTGATTTCTTGCAAGAAAGTGCACAGCAGGGAGCTTTGCAGAGAATGACCATATTTTTTCCTTAATAGTCGTAGGAAAGATTATTAATGAGAATAAATAATGAAAAGATTATAATGAAATAAATAAAAGTGCTTACCTGATTTCCAGAAAATCTGTATAGTAGTTTCCACCAATGGCTTCCTCCAAGGAGAAGTTTGTGAAGTGCATTGCAATCTGTTGGCCAGTTCTCACTGTGATCCTATAAATGCATTCCCAGTTGTTGGGGTAATTATTGGGGAAGTTTGGAGAAGTTAATGTCCCAAAATCATCTGTGTAGTCTTGCAAACATGCTGTGAACAGAAACAGACCATACGAGAGAAAATAGAAAATATTGTTACATTTATAATACATCCAGTAATATGTATTTCATTAATTTGTGCCTATACTTGATTTTCAATAGGCCATTCTGGATGTGCAAATAAAGATTTCATTCTGAAACAGTTTTTGTAATCTTAAAGACAAAATAATTACCAACAGTAAATCTAAGCTATGGAGTGGAAATTGTTACATATGTCTTGAGTAAACAACCCTTTAAATCTTGAAAGTGTTACTTTTTTCTAATCCTTGCAAATTACCATTCACATTAAAAATTAGGATTCACTGCAGGAGGGCCTAGAAATAATTCAGTCTTGTCTTTTCATAAGCTTCCTTTAAAATGGTTTTTGCCAAAGCATGTATTTATGAGAAATGACAAAGCAGGTGCCCCCACCATGGGGTGAACAATAGGGGCCCAGGCTCAAGGACCAGAGTGATCTTGAAGGAAAAACCTCTCAAACACTGACAAGCTCTGCAGCCTTGGGAGAGTCACTGTACTTCTCTAAGCCTTAGTTCCCACATCTCTCAAATGAAGAGGGTTGCTACCTTTGAGTGTAGGTTTAAGAGTTAAAGATAATGCATTACAAGGGCTTGGCCCATTGATATGCGCTCAGTAAATGGAACACCCATATCATGCCCCAACCTATCGTGTCCACTATAAATCCCAAAATTACTATAAATGCTAAAAAAAAATGAGAAAATATGGGCCGGGCACAGTGGCTCATGCCTGTAATCCCAGCACTTTTGGAGGCCGAGGTGGGTGGATCACGAGGTCAAGAGATCGAGACCATCCTGGTCAACATGGTGAAACCCCATCCTTACTAAAAATGCAAAACATTGGCTGGGCATGGTGGTGCTGTAGTCCCAGCTACTCGAGAGACTAAGGCAGGAGGATCGCTTGAACCCAGGAGGCGGAGGTTGCAGTGAGCCGAGATCGTGCCACTGCACTCCAGCCTGGCAACAGACTGAGAGTTCATTTCAAACAAAACAAAACAAAACAAAAATTAGAAAATATGAATCAAATCAAGAAATGTCATCAGTAGTCAAGAAAAATGTGGTCATAGTTGATAAAAAAATGTGATCCTGTGATTCAAAGATGATCTAGATGTTAGATTTAAAAGAGAAAGACTTTAAAGCAGCTATTAAAAATATGTTCAAAGACTTAAAGAAAAAAGCCTTAAAAAGTAAACAGATAAGAAATTTTGGCCCAAAAAGGAGGAAATTACTAAAAGAAATCATGGAAATTATATAACTTAAAATTACACTAATTGAAATTAAAACTTCATGATGAGTTTAATAGTAAACTGTAGGTAGAAGATAAAAGGTCAGTACACTTTAATATATATCAATATACCTAATTTACTCTAAAGAACAAAGAGAAAAGAACTCCAGGAAGATGAACACATATTAAAAAACAAAACAAAAAACAACAACAACAACAAAAAAAAAAAACAAAGAAAAAAACAATAGGTTAACACACATGCAATTAGAGAACCAGAAGGAGAAGAAAATAAAAATGGGTCAAAAAAAGAGAAGGATATAGTGGCTAAAATTCTCCTAAATTTTATGAAAAACATCTAATAAGATATGCTAGGCTTTCTTTTCATTATCTCCTTAAAAGAGAATTAGTGATTTAAAGCAAAAATAATAGTAAGGTGAATTTATAATATAGAGAGTAGTAGTCCAGGTGCAGTGGCTCACGCCTGTAATCCCAGCACTTTGGGAGGCCAAGGCTGGCAGATCACTTGAGGTCAGGAGTTCGAGACCAGCCTGGCCAACATGGTAAAACCCCATCTGTACTAAAAAAAAATACAAAAATTAGCCGGGCGTGGTGGCACATGCCTGTAGCCCCAGCTGCTCAGGAGGCTGAAGCACGAGAATTGCTTAAACCTGGGAGGTGGGGGTTGCAGTGAGTGAGGAGCATGCCACTGCACTCCAGCCTAGGCCATAGACTAACACTCAGTCTCAAAAAAAAAAAAAAAAAAAAAAAAAAAGAGAGAGAGAGAGAATGAATGATTTAAAGCAAAAACAATAGTAAGGTGAATTTATAATATAGAGAGAAGTAAAAGATATAACTAAAACAGCACACAGAAGGACAGGTAGATGGAATTACACTAGTAGGAGATTATTACACTTGTGAAGTATAAAGGGGAATGTGGTGTGTAATATGAAGTCTCAGGTATGAATTAGAAGGTATGAAATGTAAAGCAGCTGCATATTAACGCTAAGAAAACTTGCTTATAAGCTAAGGAGTATATTTTTAGCCGTAGTGTAAAACTACAAAAACAAAAAGGTATCATTAAAAAGACAATGAAGGAAATAGAATGGAATACTAATAATATTCTGTAAACCAAAATGAAGACAGGCTAATGGCAACATAAAAAGAGAAGAATGAAAAACAACTACCATAATGGTATGTTAAATTCAACCATAACAATAATTACATTTGTTGTAAATGGTCTAAATACTTCAGCTTAAACACAGAAACAACAGGACCCAATTATACGTTTTTTCTATACATGCACATTATATATAACGATACCATTATATATAATGGTGAAATTAGGTTGTAAGTAAAAGAATGAAAAAAGATATACCATATGAACAGTAAATACAAGAAAGCTGAAATCACTGAAATAACATCAAAAAAAGTGACTTCAAGAAGGATAGTATTATTAGATTTACAGAAAGACATTTCATAATGACAAAGGGGATGATTTATCAGTAAAATATAATAATCCTAAATGTGCATGCACGAAGTAATAGTTTCAAAATACATGAAGGAAAGTGAAAAGGCAAAAATTAAAGAAAAAAACAAAACCATGATTAGAGCTGAAGATTTCATCACCTTTCTCTCAGTAACTGAAAATGAAACAGATAAAAATAAATAGGGGTATAGAAAATCTGACCAACATTATCAGCCGACTTAAGCTAATTGACAGAGAGCACTACCCTTAGTAACTGCAGACAATGCAGTTTTTCAAGCGTACATGAAATGTTCAGCAGCATAGACCACATACGAGGCTATAACACAATTCTCCATAAATTTTAAACAATTGGAAACTTAGAAAGTATATCATTTAACCATAATAAAACTGAAATTATAAATCAATAAGACAACTAGAAAACCTGCAAATATTTGAAAATTAAATAATACATTTGCAAATAATCCATAGATCCAAGAAGAAATCACAAGATAATTGGAAAATATTTTGAACTGGAAGTTAGTGAAAATAAAACATTAAAATTTGGGAGGTGGCCAGGCGCAGTGGCTCACTCCTGTAATCCCAACACTTTGGGAGGCCGAGGCAGGTGGATCACGTGGTCAGGAGTTCGAGACCAGAGTGACCAACATGATGAAACCCAGTCTCTACTAAAAATACAAAAATTAACCGGGCGTGGCAGCCAGTGCCTGTAATCCCAGTTACTTGGGAGGCTGAGGCAGGAGAATCACTTGAAACCGGGAGGCGGAGGTTGCAGTGAGCCAAGATCATGTCACTGCACTCCAGCCTGGACAACAAGAGTGAAACTCCGTCTCAAAAAAAAAAAAATTTTGGAGATGAAGTAGTGCTTAAAGTCTATATCTGTATCTATCTATCTGTAGTTAATTTTTATCTAAAGAAACTAGAAAAAAGCTAACTAAGGCAATAATAAAAAGAAAAGAGATAATATAAGAACAGAAATCAATTAAATGGAAAATGCAATAGCAATAGAGTAAATAAACAATGTCAAAAATTGATTCTTTGAGAAAATTATTAAAAGTGATAGAATTCTACCAAAACTGATCAAAGAAAAAAGAGAAAAAACACAAATTAGCATTTTCAGAAATGAAGAGGGGACGTCACTATAGAATCTTCGGACATTAAAATAATAGACACCATTACAAAAAATTGTGCAAATAAATTTGACAACCTACATAAAATAGATGAATTCTTTCAAAATTCCCATAACTGACTCAAAAGGAAATAGAAAGCTTTAATAGTCTCTATTAATTGAAGAAATTAAATTTGTAATATAAAACCTTCCTACAAAGAAAACTACAGGCTCAAATAATTTCACTGGTGAGATTGTATCAAACAATGAATAAATTGTTTATATTCCACAAACTCAGAAAATAGAGAAGATATTTTCTAACAAGACCAATATCACTCCTATACTAAACCAGACAAAGAAATTCAAAAAAAATTACAGTTCAGTATGTCTTACATTGATGCAAAAATCCGTAACACAATTTTAGCATAATAATTCTGAATATACATAAAAATTATAATAGATCAGAACCAGGTGGAGTTCTGATGTATTATATAAAATTGATTTGACAATAGAAAACTAAATCAACATAATTTACCACCTAAACAGAATAAAAAAGAAAAGCTTTGAGAGATATCAAAAGATGAAGAAAAATTCAACAGCCATCCAGGATAAAAATTCAGCAAGTATGCCCAGAAGGGAACTCCACAAACTGATAAATGGCATCTATGGAAAATCCAAAGCTAACATCATACTTAAGTGGTAAAGGACTAAATGCTTTCCTGTCAAAAGTAAGAAAAAGGTCAACCATGCCAACCTCACCCTTTCTGTTCAAGAATGCACAGAAAGGTCTAGCCGTCACAGCAATACACATACACAGAGAAACAGAGAGACAGAAAAAGAGAGAAGGGAAAAAATAAAACTTATTTAACTTATTCACAGTTATTGTCATCTATGTAGTAGATACTAAAGGATTTATTTAAGTTATTAGAACTAATAACTAGTTTCACAAGACTACAGAATACAAGATATGTATACAAAAATCCATTTATGTTGCATATATCAGCCAAACAATCAAAAAGTAAAATTTTAAAATTCTATATTTTATAATATGTAGATATAATATGGCATGTCATTTTATAATAGCATATATAATATAATATGGCATGTCATTTTATAACAGCATAAAAACATGAAATGCTTGATAAAAAGTTTAATGGAAATATGCACAAACTCTACACTGAAAACTTTATTGCTGAATGAAACAAAGGAAGATATGAATAAATGGAGAGGCAAAGTATGTTCACGGACTGGAAGACTGAATTTAAAATGACCTTTACACCCCAAATTGGTCTGTAAATTCAATGCAATCTCAATCAAACTCTCAAGTTTTTTTATATAATTGAAAAGCTGATTCCAAAATGAATATGGAAATACAAAAAATTTAGGATAACCCAAACAATTTCGAAAAAGAAGTATAAATCTAGAGGTTTTACACTTCCAGACTTTAATATACAATATAAAATTATGTAATATTAATATAATGTCCTATTGTTATAGTACATATGTAAATATGTACATCAATGTGATGAAATAGAGATTCCAGAAGCACACCTACGCATGAACACAGGCAGGTGATTTTCAACAAAAATGCAAAAGCAATTCAGTGGGGGTGGGGGTGAAGGTGAATCTTTTCAACAAACGGTGCTCGAACAATTAAATACCATTTGCTAAACACACTTGGATACATAACTCATACCATATAGAAAAATTGATTCAAAATGGATCATAGAACAAATATAAAATCTCAAACTATAAAACTTCTAGAAGGATGCATGTGGGAGATCCTGATAACTTTGGTAGTCAAATATTCCTTAGACAAGATACAAAATGCACTAAGCATAAAAGGGATAAAAGGATATATTGAATTTCTGTTCTTCAAAAGATACCATAAGGAAAAGGAAAGTTTAGCCACACACTGGGAGAAAATACTTGCAATACATTTATCTGACAAAGGACATATTTGTATGCAGAATATACAACATATGACTCATTAATAAGAAACAAACAAAAATGAGCAATATGGTTTTAATGAACACCTCACAAAAGAAAATAAATGAATTGTCAAAAAGCATGTGAAAAGGACTCAGCACTATTAGTCATCAGGGAAATGCAAAATAAAACCATCAGATACCACTATGCAACTACCAGAGGCTAAAAATGAAAAGATTGGCAATATTAAAGATTGGGAAAGATGTGGAAAAGAATTGCCGTAAGGCAGATGAGTCCCCAAATTGGGACTCCACCTAGGAAGGTTTTGGGCTTTGCCCAGGAAAGAATTCAAGGGGGAGCCGGTGGTAGAAAAAAATCAGCTTCACTGAGGTATCAGTGTTCCAGTTCCGTGACTGCTCCTGCAGAGCAGGGCTACCCCATACACAACGTGTTGAGAGAAGAAGCGTGGCACAGTTGTGCAGTCATATTGACACCCACATGCAAATTAAGGGGTGAGTTATTTGGAAATTTCTAGAAAAAGGATGGTAACTTCTGGGTGTTGTCATGGCAATGGCAAACTGTCATGGAGCTGTTGGGCATGTCTTATGAAGAGGTGCTTCTGTCTCTTCCCGTCTTAGCCAGTCTTCCATGTGGTCTGGTTTTTGAGCCCCAACTCCTATCTCAGATTTGTCATTCATATAGGTGAGAATATAAAATGGCATAACCACTTTGGAAAACAATTTGGCACTTTCTTATAAAGTTAAACATATCATTATCATATGAGACCCAGAAATTCTACTCCTAGGTATTTTACTCAAGAGAATGAATAAGTCCACAAAAAACTTGCATGTCAATGGTCATGGTAGCTTTTTTGTAATAGCTTAAAACTGAGAAAAGCCCAACTGTCTAACAACAGGTGAACAGATAATCAAATTATGATATATCCATGCAATGGAAGGCTAGTCAGCAATAGAAAGAAAAGAACAGATAAATCCAGCAACGTGAAAAAATTCCAGACACATTATGCTAAATGAAAGAAGCCAAGCTGGGTGCGGTGGCTCACGCCTGTAATCCCAGCACTTTGGGAGGCCGAGTTGGGCAGATCACGAGGTCAGGAGTTCGAGACCAGCCTGGTCAACATGGTGAAACCCCATCTCTACTAAAAATACAAAAAATTAGCCGGGGGTGGTGATGCGTGCCTGTAGTACCAGCTCCTCGGGAGGCTGAGGCACCACTGCACCCCAGCCTGGGTGACAGAGCGAGACTCCGTCTCAAGAAAAAAAAAGAGGCCAGACACAAAAAAGGACACACTATGTATTCCTGTTCACAGCTGCCTTTCGCACAGTTAAAACTATTCTGTATTGGTAGAAACCAGGTCTGTGGTTGCTGACATAGAGGGTGTTGAGGAAACTAATCAAAGGAACATGAGGATCCCTTCTGGAGGGCCAGAAGTATTTGATAGCTTGAATGGAGAGGTGGTTAAAGGGGTGTACACAATTCTGAAAATTATGGATAAATTTACTGAAATTACAGGAAAAAAATCCATATTATGTTAAAAGCTTGAAAGTTCTGTGCACAGACAGGTTGCACTCTCTAGAGAAAGTCCAAGAAATAATTCAGATATCTAATAAATAATACATAAAATTGAAATAGAGAAATAAAACACCATATTTGAAGGGATCCCTGCTATACATATTAAATACTAGAATATTTAATCTTAAAATTTGATGTTAGTTTTATGAGATTCAAACTTCATAGAGAGAAAAATTATTATTCTCTGAACTTAACATATCTGTTTCTTGAAAAATTAAAAACTCCTCTTAACTATCACTGAACTCTGTAGATGTTTACATTTCTTCCCTTGACAATCTAAATGGCTCCTTCTAGAATAGTAGTAATACTGAAAAATATCAATACTAAGTTTTGGTTTCCTCTTGTGATTTTCAGCAAAGCACAAACGATTAAATTAGAATGTGTTTCCATACAAGGATATTTATGTGTTGGCATGATGCTTATTATTACATCAATACAAAATGCAAAGACAAAAATGTATCTATGCTTTTTATTTTATCTTATATAGTCAAAGGAAAATTCATATCCAGTATCAGTTTAGCCTTTTATTATGGTCTAAGGACATTTACAAAGAAATGAAAAATCAAAGTACATTTCTTCTATCCCCTAAGTTCAACTGAACTAGCAATGGAAAAGCGTATCTCTGAAGATCAAAGACAACTGTTGGCAGAACTCACATGTTTTTCTTTCTGACCAACCTCAAAAAAAAAAAAAGTAAAGAAAGAAAAGAGAAAACACACAAATGCCTTCCATGGACCCTTACAAAAATCACAAAACTAGATTTTTCTAAAACTTACAATGTATCTCTGCCTTCACTAAAATTTTTCAAATAAGTTTTTGTGACACAGGACTCAGCTCATTATCAAAGGGGAAAATGAGAAACATGTATAACCCTCCAAACCACAAAGCAACAATGATATCAGTCCCATAAAATTTGAGCCACAGAAATAGGATAAACTGATCCTGTGGAGAGAGGAATGCATCTCATAGGGAGACCCTAGATTATGGGGAACTGCTCCAGCTCCTTCCTGCTTTGCATTATGGGATGATTTATGTGATTATCCAATTACATTGAGGCTCAATCTCTAGGCTATGCTTTCTGAAATCACTTATGAAACGTTCGGGTTCTGAACGAATCCATATGACCTCAGATATTCTAGGAATGTGCTAAATGAACAGCCAACCCAGGAGCCATCATCTGCTCCCACAGACATATTTGGTTTAGCATCCTTCAAAATGAAGACCCAAGGGAAGATATAATTACAGGTTCAGTTTCTCCCTTAAGAAAGAAGAAGCCTTCTCAATTAAACTCAACATTTTGCCACAATTTTCTGCTAGGTGGTCATGGTCATTGCTTTTTCTTTTCCCTCTCAGATGACCAGTGCAGATTCATATAAAAATAAGCAAAGCAGCTATTGCAAAATTGAGAAAAAAACATTGAGAATCATATTTTATATCTGGCAAAGTCATGGTCCTTTACAACTATAATGTAATTTTCACTTTGAATGTCTCATTTTGTCTTTCTCAACTTTGCAAAACAGCCAGGCATTATCTCCCCTCTTTTTAGAGAGGTGTAGATGAGAGATCTCAGGTTCCTGCAGATTAAATTCTAAAAGATACTTATTTCAGACATGGCCAAGATAAAATTTGAACCCAAGTCCTCTCTTTCCAAATCTTATTCTCTTTAACAATCCCTGGTTTTTCTTTTCTTTTCTTTCTTTTCTTTTCTTTTTTTTTTTTTTTTTTTTTTTTTTTTTTTTTTTTTTTTTTTTGAGAAGGAATTTCACTCTTGTTGCCCAGGCTGGAGTGCAGTGGTGTGATCTTGTCTCACTGCAGCCTCCGCCTCCCAGGTTCAAGCAATTCTCCTGCCTCAGCCTTCCGAGTGGCTGGGATTACAGGAATGAGCCACCACGCTTGGCTAATTTTGTATTTTTAGTAGAGACTGGGTTTCTCCATGTTGGTCAGGCTGGTCTCAAACTCCCAACCTCAGGTGATCTGCCCGCCTTGGCCTCCCAAAGTGCTGGGATTATAGGCATCAGCCACTACACCTGGCCACAATCCCTGGTTTTTCTACACAGGAAATGTCAATTTAAGGATGAAGACAAGTAGGGAACTCAGAATATGACGATGAAGTGTTTCGTTGCATTTTTATTCTAAGGAGTAAGAAATGTAACAAACAAGATAAATGAACTGAGCGGAGAAGTGCTGGGATACCTGTACATACAAAATTATGAGAAAACAGTAGCCGGTAAGAAAGTAAATCTTTAAAAGACAAATCGACTTACTTTAAAACCTTTTCCAGAGAGAAAATAGCTGAATCTCTCATAGCAAAGAATACAGAATTCAAGGTGGACAGAAAGAATCAGAGAGGCTTGTGAGTTGTCCAAAGTATTCCAAATTATGGCCGGGTGCAGTGGCTCATGCCTGTAATAACAGCACTTTGGGAGGCCAAGGCGGGGGAATCACCTGAGGTCAGGATTTCAGGACCAGCCTGACCAACACGGTGAAATCCTGTCTCTACTAAAAATACAAAATTAGCCAGGTATGGTGGCCACGCCTGTAATCCCAGCTACTTGGAAGGCTAAGGCAGGAGAATCACTTGAACCTAGCAGGCGGAGGTTGCAGTGAGCCAAGATCTTGCCATTGCACTCCAGCCTGGGCAACAAGAGCAAAACTCCATCTCAAAACAAAACAAAACAAACAAACAAACAAGAACAACAAAAACAAACAAACCAGAAGTATTCTAAATTAGTATCAAGGTTGAGAGTAGGACCAAGACTTCTGACCTTCCTACAGCATCCCCTTTCCCTGTGTCATGAATAGTACTTTCCATCATGAGCAGTTGTACCGTCCAACCCACTATCATATCTCCCTTGTAATTCTACAGCAATTCACATGCTAAGATTTGACCTTCAGAGTCCTTGATAAACTACAAAGTTTCTTTAGAACCCCTTGAATTGCTTGACGTTTAACAAGCACCCTAGACCTATTTTAATCAGAATTTCTGGGTGGCGCCCAGATGCCTGAATTTATAAAAAGAAAATCCCCCATCTCAAATTTCTTATGAACACTAGAATTTGAGAACACTACCCTCCGAAACTGAAGTTTTAAAATAGAAACAGAACTCTCTTTATCATTTTATTGTAAAGAAGCCCTCTTTGGGCATGCTTGTCATCATTTCTTAACTTTGCACTCCTAGATGCCTCTTCTGAGCTCATTTCAGGATGACTGATAAAAAACAGCCCTAACCACCCACCAATGACTAGGTGGGAACCCTGCCTTGGGAAGGAGGGAGGCCAAGAAAGCCCAGTAGGGCTCATCTCTAATCCTGTGTTGATGTTGTGATCATCCTTGGCCATTTCCCTGGATAATTGTGAAGTTTTCTCTTTGCAGGAAATATGAAAAGTCCTCCCCAGTTTGGTGATAGCCCTGAATTAAATGTTACTACCTGTTATATGCAGTTCATTTAGAGCGTTTCTAAGAGCTAATCTAGACATGGCAAAAGAAATGGATTCTAAGACGGGACTCAATTGTTTAGTCTGACTTTCAAACCAATTAGCTATGTATTCTTGGGAGGATAAATTCAACATCCTAGACTTCTATCTCCCTTATTTAAAAATTAAGGTAACTGGAATAGATGTGTGCTTCAAACCTTATTGACATACCCTAAAAAATACGTTTACATCAACCATACATGTGCGCAGAGATACTGCAAATGGGTCTCATGAAGCGACACCTAAGTTGGTATGATAAACTCTGATACTTTCTCTCCTATTCCTTTCTATTCTACTCCATACTTTTAACAATCACAAGTAGCAACTGAATAAATTAATGTCATGACTCACGAATGAGTCATGAATTACAGTTTGAAAAACATTGGACTAGACGTTAAATAGGTTTTCCTCTAATATTAAAGTTGAAAATGAATCAGGTGCATTTCTCTGTTCCTGTTTAGACTTTTAAAGTTCCCTCTTAGCAGGATTATATATTAATGTATATGCAACAGATGTTAATAGAATATACAATTTTACTTTAAATTGATAACATTAGTCAATTACATTCTCTCAGGATTCAAATATTTTGTAGTTTGAATGAGCGACATCTAATATGTTAAATTAAAGCTGAGTCTTGTAGTTATTAAGAACTTCGTAAGAGTTTTAACCTGCTAACCTTGTACTTGTTAGTTCTTTTCTTTCTATTTTCCCAGGCACATCTGGATAAAGGCAGAAACAAAATAACAAGGGAGGAAGTCTAAGTAATCACAAGAAGCCAATCTTTTTTCTCTCAAACACATATTTTGGGGCTGACATCATAGCCACACGGCACAAACTACAGATGGAAAAGTATCCGAACTCAGATCCGGAAAGTTCACCTTTAGGAGATGAACACAGGAAAGACTACAGCAGGCAAACTCGCACCTGTTGGGCCGAGGAGCTAGAAATCAACAACAAAATACCAACATTACTGCTCTGGAAATAACTTCTGTTAGAGCAATAAAGTAAGATGAGGGCCAATGACTGAGCTTCCCTTGATGCTTTTCCCTGATGCTATTTTATTCTGCAGAAAATATCCAGCATACGATGACGCCTGAAAAGAATGAGTCCTAGCATCTCTGTGTTTCCACACCAGCAGCTCACTCTGACCCCGGCTGCCTTCCAGGTCTAGCCACTGCCTTAGAGGACTAGCCCACCACCTGGTGTCACCAACCCAACCCCAGCTCAGTCTCCTGACACCAGCCCTTCCCTCAAAAATGCAGCAGGGCCCCCCCTCAGCAACGCATGAGAGCCAGTCACTCATGTCTTGATCTATGGGAAACTGTGGCAGGCTCCAGAATTATAAACAGAAGGTGTGCTGTGTTTTCC